>NW_022985162.1:2236104-2666469 GCF_010093535.1 Lindgomyces ingoldianus | reverse complement strand
TATTACTTTATATAGGGCTAAAGTGGGCTGTTTTGCGAGAGAATAGGGTAGTTTTAGTGGGGGCTTAGCAAAAGTGGCCGGCCAACCTGTGTGGCCGGCCAACCTGTTAGGTACGTTATAAAGTTGTTTTTTTTTTAAAAAAAATTTAATAGTATAATACAAAAGCTTAAAAGTAATAACATGTTTTATATGCAAGCGCTATAGCATCTCTACTAAAACGTCTACGTAACAACAATATACAACGCTACAACTGTAACGATTCGCTTGAATCGTTTTTGAAAGGGCCTTTAAAGTGGGTGGAGTTTGATTGGGAGGGGGCAGAAAGTACGATGCCAACTAACGAAAGCACAACAGTGAAGAAGGTCTATGTTAATATTCTCATCATCATTATCCTTGCTTTCGCCAGCACAGCTCTTGTCATACCCTACCAGAAGAATTTTACTCAGCCTACTTTCACGTATCTTAGAAATCAAGGCCCTATCTTATGTGTGATCTTACTTCCGTGTGTCACCATATCTTCTGATCTGATCTAGCTTCCGGAGTTCTCACAACGAAGGATATCGTCTATACCGCTAGCACAGTGCCTTCTTCGAACGGAAGTATCGTCGAAGGTGGAATTAGGCCGTAAGTTAGAAGCGCATACTGTATCTTGTCACCTGATGTGGAACATAACCTGAGTAGTTGAGGAAAAAAATTACTATCCTATGAAGTTTCTGCCTCATCTCAGCAAGGGGTTTAGCAGGCAAACTATCTCTTAGTTATGTTCTATGTTATAAGACAGCATGTTCTGCCTCTCTCTTGTATCTCCTGTCACGAGTCTAATCTTTTGCAGCCTCAAGTTCTAACTAGCATCACTGCTGTCCTCAAGGAAGCTGGTACTTCATGGGGCTACGTTCTTGAAATTACCGTCTCCCTCACACCGATGGATAATTACACGGCTATGAACAAGGTGTAAGGCCCTATGCTGCCAATACCGATGTCGGCAAGGACGGGTGTGCAAGTTGGGAAGTTACCAGGGAGTTTCATGATTAAGAAAGAGGATATAGCCGCAATTCAGGACAGTTGATATTGACAGTTAGGTCATCGCGCAGAGGGAAGTACCATGTTCCGAAAAAGAAGCAGTTGAGAAATCTGACACATGGGATTCATATCGCTCACAATACTAAGATTATTCATCACTACAAACGAACTATGGGCTCTGGGCCGAGTACTGCTTGTTTTCACAAAGAAAATTCATGCTAGGCGCTTGCGTGATGCAGCCATACATTAAGTATCCCGAGATACGTAAGATGCTGTGCACTCTATGTTGGCATCTCTCATGCTCATGTTCTTTGTAGAACGAGCTCGATTGAAACCAAGAGAGGAGAAGAAATCCGACATCCTAGTCAAGACCATCGGCTTTACATCCTTGTAGAGATCGCTTGAAGATTGCCAACGCAGGACAACGTGGAGGGGAAGCCTTTTAAATCATCAAGATTCGTGATATATTTGTGTTTAAGATATAATACATGGGCATATCTCATCACCTGGCGAAAGCGATATACATAAAGAGATGATGATTACAATGAAAAGAAGGCCGGTGTTGATGAAGAGGGTATAAAATTATTGGGTATGTAATGGTGTACATTTTGCGTACAGGTGAGCAAGTAAAGATACTATATTGTCAGCTTTTTCTCTCAGTGTTGACGGGAAAGCAGGTATTGTGCGGAGACAGACCATCACAGGTGTAGGAAGACAGCATCTAACTTGACCGAGTAGATAGCCATGTTTGACAACCCCAAACGCTTGAATCTCTATGAGGATATGCTTTAGACACATGAATGATCAATACAATTCCGAAGTTGTCTTGAGAAGTTGTAATTTTTGGAAGGTTGTATGTACAGTTCCGAACCTTTCGGTTCTCTCATTCCCACACATCTTTATACAATACTCCTTTTCTCTTCTTATTAGATCCAAAACAAGCCCACAGTCCCCTTCTCTAACACTTCCTCCAGTCGAGATGCCATGTCGCATTCTTGAAGCTGAAGCGCCCCGCGTCCCCATTGATCACTGGCCTGAAGTTGACGTTCAAAATTCCTGGACCACTGCCAGAAATACATTTCGACCACTTCTCTGGAACCGTTGATCGAATTGTGACAGCCCTGTTGTAGACATCGGTATCCGCATTTGTAATAGTTCCCTTGGCGATGCCCTATTTTGCAATATTAGCTTCGCTGCTCTATATCTCCTGAAACGTATCAAAACTCACCGTATCATCAGCCTTCTCACTCCAATAGACTTGCGTGAAGTAGTCTAGCTGCGAATTTGGCTTCAACATCACGTCGCCCGAATATGCTACATCTCTGACAGCAACCTGCCATCCTGATGGAGCTTGAGCGGCTTGAAGGTGGATTTCGCAGTTCTCGGTGTTGTCGGAATCGAGTTGGTTGAAGGTGAAGGTCTTGACTTCGCCAAATTCCATCGGTCCATAGTTCTTCACTGATGAGGCAGAGGTGCTGGGGCAACCAGAGCCTGACCACGAAAGAGAGGAAATCTGAGGTACTGGATCGGGGCATACGGCGGCAACGAAGACGGGCGCTGCAGCTGCTAGAAGCAGGGTAGATGCTGAGGAACGCATGACGATAGGGATCTTCGATATAATCAGGGAATGAGTATGGTAGGGCGCTCGAACGGATTAAGGGGAGCTTGTAGATGGGCTTGTTATGGATCTGATTGCTTCGATAGTGACGTGTTGATCTCAAGGTCGCGGCGCCAACTTATATACCACAAGCTATGCCAGGGCGCACGCTCTTTCTCCTCTAGAACGAAGCCCATGGATTGCAAATCTCTAGTTGCCACAGTATCACACCGTGACGTTAAATTTCGACAGTAATAAGACAAAGTTGTATGTATAGGCCAGAGCAGGGCACGGACGTATTTAGCCAGATTAAACGGCCAGCATTCCCCGGAGCACGGTTAGCGATTTTCGTTGCAGCGAGGTTGGGGGCTAAAAATAGCGACAGGGTAATATACATCAATTGATGGAAGATGATGGAAGACCGGTCTGGTTTCTCGCCGTCCTTCTAAATGCGTGATCGTTCGTGAATGTAGCCTCTTTTCCGTCGTGTTCTTCATCTCGCTCTTCTACTCCTTGTTCCAGGATATGGATCGATACAACGCCCGGATCATTTTGACCGTTTGAAGATCGGATTTCGCTTCCGTTCATATGATCCATGGATGGAGACGCTGCCCAATAAATTTCGGGGGCCCCGAATCACGTGAGGGAAATAAACATCTTCCCAAGATCTGGGGTACATCGGGTGGCTGTTGGACTATTCTTAGTAGCAAGTCCATATACTTCACTTTACCACACGTTCAACGAAATGAAGTCGCCGCTGGACGAAGGGCAGGTCAACGGGCGGCACGTGAGTGAACTTTGGCAATCTGAGGACAACGGTGCACCAAACATTTCATGCCTACCAAGTAATAGTGAAAATGGAGAAGTGGAAGAGCCTGAGGGAAATGTATAACTGCCTGAAACTTTCCCAAGCTCACTCCAAAGGAATATTGGATGACTATATGCTTTCTTCTGCGCTCTTTGAGCAGTATTCTATCAGAATGGCAATGCTTGAATTGACGCACCACTTACAGTACAAATCTCAACCACTGCCACGCTTTTTAAATGAGGTTAGGGAAAAGAATAAGCCCACTTGTTCACTCATATCTTGGTAGCGAACGTTGAATGAACCTCCACTTCTCGCACTAAGTTGTTTGATGCACCCCGATATGACAAATCTCAAATGTTCAGCTTGAGAATCAAGATCCACGCACCCTACATGGGCTTTAGTTTGTCAAATGAACAGTGGAGAAACACCAGCATGATATCGCTAATTCACTCCGCCTTATTCTAGTGGAGTGCCACCTTTCCGTTGCTGTGAGCGGGGCGCATTTTTTCGATTCCAGAACTGAATATGTGTTCAGGGACATGATTAGGAAATCTATTTCCATACTCAAGAAGTTACCTCCAGTTCGGGTCTGTGTAACTCTGTTCGGCAATCCCGCAGAACTTAAGGGCGGATGGTATAGTGAATGATGCAGTGGGCTTTGGTTTGGCAACCTTGCGGTAAAGTCTTGTCGGTTCTTTCGCGGCTGTTCTGCCATGTCCTTTATTAGCCATATACAGTTCTTCATGATAATGTGCGCTCTTTCTCAACCGCTCTTTCTTCCCGCTGGTCAATCTTACCACCTTATGCAAGTAGATCCGAAGCCGCCTCATTATGGGATCCCTATCATGGGGAGCCAAACGTGTGTATTTGGCAACCACGCCTTAGAGAAACAGGCCCTGAGTGGTCCTTGGAAACCTATAGCTAGAGCCCTGTTTCTAAGCTGTAGAAATCAGCGCTGGGAAACAAATCATTCGGGAAAGAACAAGTTAGTGGATTTTAGAAGGGCCTATGGAGAAGTTAGCTCAACAAAATTATTAACGTTAGATCTTTACCCACATACCAATGAGAGACAAACTAGTGATCTCGTCCATGGTTGCCAAGGAGCGGAAAAGTAAGATGTAAGTCCTCTTTCTCATGTCTCCCCAGGGTCAATATGTGCACAATGGTCGCCATGCTAGGTAGACTGCAACAAGTATGTATAGCATTTTATTACCTAACACGGGTTATAATTAGATTAAGGTCTATCTACAAAGTCTGTAGCTAGGGTTACTAAGAACGTTAACAGGATGTAGAAGTCTAGTGGAGTGTCCGAGGTCGATAAGAAAAGCATGGAATATTCAGTATTTTGATTATAGAGCGCTCGATATCTCGAGGGATTATCTTACAACTTTAGTGGCGGGGTTAGAGTCTGTGGATAAAGAGACCGTTGCAGGTTGAACTATAGAGTGCAACAAGGCAAAGTTCGGGTAAGGCCTTAAAGTAACATAACTTACTTTTTATGCTCGCTCGTATGTTTATTCCTATGCACATGCGTCAGTTGACGAGAAAGTTGCGCCTACGGTGGCATGGAACTCCATATGTACACCACGAGTCTGGTGTGTGAGAGAAGCCGTCTCCCGATCTTGAAACCCGACTCCATATCTTCTCCACCATTCCTTTTAGATATATCATCGTAGTTCTTTCATGAAGGACAGAGAAATACACTCATCATGCGAAGGGAATGCGCCTTCCACTCCTGCCCACCAAATCAAGCCCATCGATGCCTCATGGCATGGTACCGGATTGATCATACGCCGAAAAAAAGGAATTGAGCGCTATTATCCGTCAAGGAGGCTTCATTTATAATTCGACATACGAGGAAACAGATTGTTTCCCGTACGCCCCAATGGCTGGGTCGGATCTAAAATTCAAGATACCACCACTCATATCTACCGTCGGCATCGAAGCGTCCAATTTCGAGGAAACTCATTCCTTATTCCCTCACTAGCTTCTAAAAATTACCTCAAGAACGATTCATGTCTTCTGGCCTTTGTCAAAAATTCAATATAGCGGAATACATTTTGAGAAATAAGTACCTGTCATCTCGCTAAGATCAATGGACCCACGAAGATCCCTATGGGAGACTGGACAGGTCAGAATTACTCGCAATCATTATGGTACTCTCTTCGAAGCTTTCAATTTGCCTGATCAAGTAGATCATGCCGCTCACCAACTTGCAACTTCAAAGCGAGCTGTGCAACGGAATATGCGCTGCATTTGGCTTCTTCAAAACACGAGTACAGAGCATTTATGGACGTGTGCGGAGTCGGTGAACGCTATTCCTAGAGAAAGACTTGTAGTAGATTTTGTATGGAAAAGGCGGGCGTAACCCTTAAACTTCATCGGCACCTGTCTTCAGAAATCGAGATAGGTTCGATCGACGTCCCGACCACAGGAGTCCACGTTCCAGTACGAATTATGACGTTGGAGATAGCGTTCTTTTGGCTTCTCTTTTCGAGGCTATCATATATGGAGATTATTGCTGGCGCCTATGCGTGTTGTAGACTACATCGAGAGAGCCATGTCACTAGTGTGTTCCACAGCATAATATCACACAACACGGAATATAACCAGGGTCGATTCTGTGTATAAAGTCCTTTTTCCATGTAAGGAGGGGTCTGAGGAGAGTACATTCCTGCCCTAAATTTCCATGTCATTCTCCATGTTAGAAAAGATGGAGCAGTGGTCCTCTGTCACCATCGAGACTCGAGTCAGGGACATTCTCAGCCTTAGAGGGTCTGAGATTTAGCGAACTCAGAGCTCGTCATCGATTACAAAAAGGACTTCCGATTCTTACATGTGGGGGGCAGCTCAGCTGTCCCAAAAAAAGAAAAATATCTTCAGTAATGATGAAAGTCCCAACCTCGAGTTTCTCGCTAAAATAGTTGCAAAAAAAAATTAAAAATGAGTCTATGCTTTCGAGACTTCAAAAATCTCAGGGAATTCACATGGAATTCGACTTTCCATATCTGGGACATGGGCTGCAAAGTTTAATTGGCTCTGGTACTTCGTCTATGTGCTACCCAAGATGAATAAAAAAAGCCCTGCAGCTAAAGGCATATCTGATTTTGAATACCATTCAGAAATACTTATCCATGGGTCCTCGGAGCTTACATATACAACTTACGCCAGCTCTAACAGCATTTACTATTCCCTCAGCAACCTCAACCCCTGGAATTGATTCATCAAATTGCTCAGGACAGCACCTAGCACCTAGTTAAGAGAATCCTTCATATCCTTCTTGTGGATTCTAAATAAAGAGAGGAAAGCACTATGCATTGTCCCACATCTCTCAAAAGCTCAAGACTCCACAACATGTCTGGAATCGACCCTTGTCGGCACGTCATTTAGAAAATGCCGGGCCTCTCATACCATGACTAGCTTTTGGATCGATCAAAGTCATCTCACAAGCTATGCACATGGAAGCAACCTCTCTGCTTCTCTACAACTAAGTGATTGCAATCAATTGGTTATCCTGTTCGTCAAACAAAATGGTGCAAGGAAACTTTCTATGGACTTTTCCGGGCCGTTTCCAAACCGCAAGTGAACAAATGCATGAGTCCCAGATCGACTCCTTCTCATTTAAACAATAAACATTTGGATTCTGACCAGTGTGCCAGGAGCCTGATTCAATATCTAAATCCTACTCAATTCTCACGCTTGAGATATCCGTAAGGCAGACCTCCTAGGACTCCGGATACACTTTTCTCTCATCCTTTAAACTTGGGAGAAAACGAAAGGCGGCAAAGATATGTCGCTTCCTGTTTTGTTTTGTATATTAGAACTCTATCAACTATAAATGTAGGGGTGAACGGTCTCGCCTACATTTTCTGCATCGCTGTAACCTATCTGACATGGAACGTGATAGCACCCTGAAAACCTGCTATTTCACAGAACTGAGTAATGTTGTTTTCCTTCCGCCAGCGCAACATATTCAAAAAAAAAAAAAAAAATAGGCTGAAGGTTTGATGTAGCACGACTTTGCGCTTTAAAATTGGCCAGCCATAACCTGTTTGTATATGGGCGGAAATGTTTCCCTCTGGTTTCTGTCGAGAAATAGTGGCAAATGATGTGATGTCTGGAGTCTGAGTCGAACTTTAAATCGGAGGATGTTTATCATGCATCTCCTGGCTCTGCCTGTTGGTCTTCATAAGCGACATTAGCACCTATAAATGTCGATCAACTGAATCTCCCAAAATTAACAGAGGATACTCTCAAGTGCATTCGGCGGACTTCTAGCACTATTAGAGCACGGAAAAGTTGAAGGAAAAGGCCATGACTGGGACTTGGATTGAGGCTCAATCTGGCACAAAAACCCTGGGTGAGGCTTGGAGAACTTGAGAACTCTAGCCTTGAAAAAAGAGGTGTACATCAAGCTCGTGATACTTGAATACTTGGTGCTGGCAAGGAACGCGGACACCTTGCATCTCTTCAAAGCGAATATACCAGCTCAATCCAGGGCAAAGGGCCCAATCGTAAGATCAACATGATTACCCCTAAGCCAAGTTGAAAATCGAGATATGCAGTACTGAATGAGGACCGTGATTGGTTTCGTTGCACTCACAAAGACAAGCAAATGGAAAGAACCTGTTGCGTTAAAACGATGGTAGTAGACTTCATACCGTGTCTGGTAGAAAGAAAGAGGAGGAGCGATTGTAAAAAGAGACATGAAGTCTTACTAAGTATTCATGGTCATCATCATTGCCATCGTAGAACCATCTTTGGCAACTTCTGTATGTTCGATCTAGACCAATTACAGCATGCTAATACAGAACAGGGAGCGTAACTGGAGTAGAGTTTATTTATTTAAGCTGATGCCAAAACCGGGGGAGAAAGTTATTGAGTTAAATATTTTGTTTCAAATTACCTCTGCTTCGTTCCACGCACATTTAGGGAATGAGATGGAGTGGGTCATAAAGCAGCATCGGTGGAACGATTCATCACTACCACACTGAGAGTCCACATAAACCTCCTATGTGATTGAAAGTTTTGTATTGGACTACAGGCTGTGTTCTACACAAGACGCCGCCTTACGAAGCAAGATCACGTCCACCCACAATTTCCATTAACCCCCCTAAAAACCATAAGCCCACCAGCTCTAGCCGGCCAGAGCAATTGTCCTGTCTGTTCTTTCATTTATTCTTATCCGTTGCCGGGGCCTTAGAAACGCCAAACGCCATCGCTGCCCATCCACCCACCAGCCATAATCCAGAAAGTTCCACTCAAAGAGCAGTGAGTGCAGTGTGTACGCAAATGGTTGTAGACAGAGGCCGCCGGTTTGGATCGAGTAGTCGAAGATGTAGGCGTAAATGCTGGATTGTATATCATATAGAGAAGTGGGGCGAAGCGAAAGTGTGTGGGGTGTGTCGATCCAATGCAGTGTCCCGATGCATGCAAGGGTTTTCCATGTTATTAGCCGAAACCGGTATCCATTCGCAGAAAAACAAAAAAGACTCCGAAGAGAAGAAAGAGTAAAGTACCACCAGAACCGTAACCGTAATCGTAACCGTAAGCCGTGAAGCATTTTCTTAATAAGATAGTGCATGTACCGTTTCTCCTGCAAGCCGCTCAGACGTAGTGGTAATCTGTGGGACGCTGCCTCCGATTCCGATTCTGGCTACGCTGGGGGTTGAGAGGCTTGCGTTCATACGCATCCTTCTCGTTTGGTTGTTCAGAGAAGACGGTTCGCTGTTGATTCGGGAATGGGGCTGCATTGTTGGGCATGTTTTGTTGGTAGCCCATGTTGCCAGCATATTGATTCTGACTCTGATTCTGATTCCAGCCACCACCGTATCCTCCCATGTTCCCGTTCATGCCACCGTAACCCATATTATTGTTGTTGTAGCCACCATTCATGTTCCCGTAGCCCATATTGTTACCGTACATATTCTGATAGCCTTGATTGGGATAACCATTCCAGTTGTTCATGTTGTAGCCGTTCATGCCGTTCATGGCATTCATAGCTTGCATGTTTGGTGGCACCGTCATACCCATCATCGGATTCATGGGCATCCCCATGCTCATGCCCATTGAGACGGGAGGCACCAATGTTGGCATATCCTTTAGCTCGGCCATGTTTTGGAAAAATTGTTTCTCAAGGGCAGACATTTGATCGTGTTCTGCTTTAGCAGCCTGCTCCTTCTGTGCTCGCATGGCCTTAGGAGCTGTTGGAGGCTTGATCTCGCTGGGAGGACTCTTCCGTTTCTTGGATACCGAAGAGGTGTCAGTATCCGAATTGTTTCCACCGGCACCTGACGCGGAAGCCTTGCCTGTGGACATGGTTGCTGCTGCGAATGTGAGTGGGGACTTGACATCTGAGGTAGAGACTGGAACGCTACTTGAAGCTTGCTTCGGCGACTTAGAACCAGCTTGATTGCTCTCACTAGCCTTTGCCGTCTCATCAGTAAAGTGAGGCACAGAAACAGATTCATTGTTAGAGGGAGAAGAGGGTTTCGCAGCCGCTTTCGCATCATCCTTTGCCTGCTGTTCCTTCTCCACCTTCTCCTTGGCCTTCTCGGCCTCAAAGGCCCTGATCTTCTCCACCATGCCCTCATCAGCAGTGAGATCATCAATGAGAACTCCCTCCGTTGAACAGTTTGGACAAACCAAATCCCCATCTGCCAGTGCATTCTCAATGCAGTCATGGCAATATGTCGTGCTACAACACGGGGTCTGCACCGGATCCACGAACAAGCGCTTGTCGATAGAACACTCAAGTCCGCGCTCCCGAATCTCCTTATTGACGGCATCAACGTTCGCAGCCTGAGCCTTGGATGCGTTGGCCTTCTCCTGAAACTTCTTCCATGTCCTCTCATCCTGCAGTACCTTCACATACTCTCCTTCCGAATTCAACATAATCCCACGACTATCCTCCAATTCGTCCTCAGTCGGTTTAGCAATAGTCTGCAGGAACGACCGAGGAATTCCGGTAGTGCGCTTGGCGCGAGGCACAGGTTTGAAATCCGGGTCGTCGTTAGTGGGGCAAGCTTGGATCCAGTGACCCTTCTTCTGACATCGATAGCAAATGTATCCAGGCGGCGGATCATGTGTTGGGATATTCACGGGCTTCTTCTTGTGATATACAGGTTTTGCGTGTGACAAAGCCTCTTTCTGCTGGTCCCAAGCCTGTGCCGACTCTGCCAGGAAAGCAGCCTCTGCATCTGCCTCTGACAGTCCTATACCAGCGGTCGCTGTTGTGATGGGTTTGGTGGTGTCGGCTTTCTTGATAGCTCGGACGGGGGCGCGACCGGAGACGTAGCGGGCAGCTCGGCCATGGCCTCGAGCGGCCGGCCGACGGACTGCGATGACAGTGCTCGATCTCGAAATTATCGTGGTGTCATCGTCATACTCTTCCTTGGGCGAGTCCTCAGGATAAATGTGGAGGTCGAAGTCAGTGCCGTCGCCGAGACCAGAGGCCGTGATGATTTCTCGCTTCAACTCAAATACCGAGATGCCAGTGCCATCGAACACGATGCGTTCGGGCTCCTTTGAGTTCTTGAACTTGTAAAATACGGAAGACGCCATAGTTGCAAGTCGACCACCCGGGTCCGACAAGTGCGAAGTTGAACGGCTCTCTCACTCAGGCAGACACTCAAAGCGACAAACCAGTGAGGCAAAGGCGCAGAAGGTAGGACGAAGGCGTGAGTGATGAAGAGAGTGAAGCGCAACAGTTCTATTGCTATGTAGAGATGCAAAGGCGACCTGTCCTGTTGCTGCAGGGGAAAGAGAAAGAGAAAGCTGGCACGATGCGCACGTGTGGCAAGGGTGTTGCGCGTCGGAAGCTGAGGGAACGGAGTTGGTTGTGAAGTGGGAAAGTCAACTCGAGGTGTCGAGAACAAAGATAAAGGTGGCGAGTCGGACTACGAGTCGCGGGATGATGTAGTGAAAGAGGGTGTGGATGAAAGGAGGAGGTGCTTGTCAGTCGGCTTTGGTTGAACCGCCAAGAGACGTGGCTGACTCAGGCCGCAGATTTCTAAGCAAGCGTGATGCGGTGAAGCGGGCCAACCACATCGCTCAATTCAGATGGCTCGCTCATCTTCAACTGCACCACTGCACAAACAACCGAGTTATTCTCTAAAAGAGATCTCTGTCACATAGAACATCAATAACTTGCGACTTCAATTCCGCTAGATTCTCATAAACGGTGGCTAGGTTCACTTGGCATTTGCTGCTCCGAGACACAACAAGCCGTACAATCATTGATACATTTACGTCATGAGAACTTTCATCAACTTTCACTGACTGAAGAGTATGATTGTGTTGCATTATTGTACATTAGAGGAGCCGCCAGCAAGTACCATATGTCCCCACCAAAGAAGTAACCGCCACCCCAGAAGAGGAGTTTCCATGACCGAAGCGACGAGAAAGCTCTATATGTGGGACATCGAGTGCAAAGGGGGAGTACATGAAAGGTATGAAATGGCCCTCACGCTCTCTCCTTATCGTGAGGCAGATGCCATGAACGCCGAAGCCCGTGAAGAAGCCGCCCTTTAAAATCTGCTACAGAAGCCGCACTCGAATTAAGAGAGCAGTTTTCGACCATCTTGGAAAGGTTTCGAATTCTTAATAACTGTCAGACAGCATCTGAGAGATGGATGCATCATGTTCGGCAGCCGCCGCAGCATCCCACCTACTTGAACCTAGGACAGAATTAAGTATCGATTCCGAATGCCAAAACAATCGCACCGAAAAGGGAAATGGGTAGGAAAAGCACGCTCCAGGATTGAAATACTAACCACCACGTCCATGTTGTCCATACGGGTTGTGACGATAGTTGTTGGAGTTCCGACCACCACCTCGATAGTTGATACCAGGCTTGTTCGGATTCTTTGGTCCAGTCGGTGCGTTGGGAGGAGCATTGCTTGGTTGCGTTGGTGGTTGTGAAGACCCTTGACGACCCCGATTGTGTTGGCCTCCGCGTCCGTGTCCATGACCAAAGTTCTGGTTGGGCACGCGACCGCCAGAAGGTCCCTGAGGGGGCATGACAGGCTGAGGGATGTCATCATACATGCCTTCCCAGCTTGTGGGACCGCCTTGCCCGCCATAGCCTGCGGCTTGCTGCATGCGGCGAGCTTGTTGCTGTTCGTACTTTTGCTGCTCAAATGCAAGTTGCTCTTGCGCAGTGTAGGCAGGTCGGTTTGCTGCCGCCGCCATAGCCTGATTTCCTCCGAACCCCGCTCCAGCCTGTTGTTGCTGCATCTGCATCTGCTGCATCTGCTGCATCTGCTGCATCATTGCCGGGTTCATCTGCCCTCCCATCTGACCACCCATCTGAGCCTGGGGATGGGGACTTCCGCTTTGAGGCCGGTTCATGCCACCTTGTTGCATTGCCATCATTTGCTGCATCATGGCAGGATTCATTTGACCTCCCATTTGACCTCCAATTTGGGCCATCGGATTCGGCATGCCTTGGCTCTGAGCAGCGACAATTTGGTGTTGCATCTGCTGAAAGTACTGTTGCATACGCTGCCAATACTGCGCCATCATAGCAGGTGTCATCTGGTTGTTGCCCCCACCCTGCTGATTCTGGTTCTGGTTCTGTTGGTTTTCGAATCCAGCACTGCTGTCGTTTCGACCACCAAACTTTCCACCTCCCCGACCACCGAATTTCTTCTCCTCTTCGCCATCTCGCATGTTTCCACGCGGTTGAGCACGCTTGACTTCGATGGGCTTGCCAAGAATTTGAAGAGGCCCCTGCAAGGTAGCGTCAACAGCAGCATCGCCATCGAAAGTTACAAATCCAAATCCGCGGGGTCGGCCAGTATCTTTGTCCATCATGAGCGTGGCATCTACAACACGACCAAATTGCTTGAAGAAGTTCTTAAAGTCTTCTTCAGTTGCTTCCTGACTTACACCACCCACGAAGATCTTGCTCGTTCGCTCTTGCTCTTCTCGTGGAATAGCTCGCTTGGGGTCGATCTTGAGGGTATTAGTAATCTTCTCATAAGTCAAGGATTTATGAATGCTCACAATCTTTCCATCCAGATAGTGCTCCTTGACCATAACAGTGTTGACGCATTTAGGATCCTTGAATGTGAGGAAACCGAAGCCACGAGAGCGGCCAGTGGCGCTGTCGCGCATGACGGTACACTCGCTAACTTCGCCGAATTGCGAGAAATAGTCTTTGAGAGATTCTATGCAAATGGTCAGCATATCGATGCGAGGCAAGAGTGAACAGAATGGAAGGAGTAGAGGGGGGCGCATATGCATCGCTTGTGCATTCAAAGCTACTTACGTTCTGTAGTCTCCCAGTTTAGACCTCCAATGAACATCTTCCTGTATTTTGCGCAAGGTCGGGTTAGCAAACTGTAACATGAAGCACCTACGAACAACTAGATGCAAGCCTGAAAAAGAGACCAAGGGAAGCATGCGAGGGGGGTATATGAGTAGGGTTAGCATCTTGAGACCGCTATAGCTTGTTGCGGGCTCTCTTTCGAATCATCCAGATCCAGTCTATCGAATTCCAGATAAGGGAAAAAGGCCTGTGGGAATCCTCGATCATTGCTTTGTCGAAGAAATAAAATCCCAGTTGCGTCAGGAAGAAAGAAGAGGACTCCGTGGCGCAATGCGGGAGTTGTCGTGTTGTTGACTTGAAAATGACAGCTGCCGGCCGTGACAGGCAACCGCAAGCGAATGAGAGCGTGCGGCTAAGCGCATGCGCCTCCATTTCATGGAACTCGCGTCGCGAGTTACAAGTCCGAGACCGGTTGTTGATATTCCAAAACTCAAAGTCCTTTCCACCATTCGAAGAGCAAGTAGCCTCGGGAAAGGCACAGTATGGTTCGGTTGAAGCGTCTGTGTTTTGCTATGGATTTGAGAGTGGACGCCTGAAATGTCAGGACGTCCGCTATCTCGGTGGACTATCCTCAGCTTGCGTGATGGTACGCGCTATGAAGTACCTAGGTATATATCGACATGAAGCGCTGCCACTAGTGACGGCAAGCTGCGACATCCCTTGCGCGTCTGTCGTGATGTTGGACGATGAGTATAGTAGAGCTGTCGGCTACTCAAGTTCCTGATCCATCCAAGCATGTCAACGCACCGCTGGCTGTTATGTACTTGGAATGCTTCGCTCATGCCTGCCCATACCTTGGTAGATGCACGTGGTCCCTCTCACAGTGACCCAAGTTCTGAACAACTTCCAAGACAGCCACTGTCAACATTCGCACCATAGTGATCTTGATCGTTCTAACATCAGCCTCCACACTACCAGGTGCATACGAGGATCCTTCCGATCCGGCTGCTATCTGCACAAGACGCACCACCACGCGAGCTTCCGGCACTTGTGACTATGGCTGAGGCTTCATTCTCGTTGATTGCCGGTGAAACAGCGACAAGATTCAGGTTCCAGGCCAAACTTGTCCGGGAGAAATGCGAGGATCCGAATATTGGATGTAACGAAAGAGAGCTGCCACATTCGCCTCCTGCTGCGCTGCTCTATCGTGACTACAATTAAGGTGCGGGGGAACATTCATGGCATTGCAACACAAGTAGTTTTTCACTCACCCATCCTCTTTGACGTTGATCGGGCCATAGTTGTCATCATCATCGGCTGGTGCATGATCATATGACTGACTGGCATTGGCATTCCAGCCGCCTCCGTTCATATCGTAATCGCCACCCTCGGAAGCTGCCTCCTGCTTCATCGCACTATTGTCACCACCACCCACGCCGTTAGAAGCAGTGCTCGGCGCTGGTTCCTCGGCGGCCTTTGCTGGTTCAGGCAATTCTGACTTTGCGACAGGTGCGGATTGGGTAGGTTTGGAGGGAGCCTCATCGCCCTCGTAACTACGCTTGGGATTAGCAGAGTGTTACGCTGACAGGGTTTCCAGCTGTCGCTCTGGAGTGTTGCGCGCGTCGGGCTTACAGGTCGGCGAAGAGGTCCTCGTCGAGCTCTTCTGGGTCGGTCATCTTGCTATTATCCAGTTTGGGTAATTGGGAAGTGAAAGAAAGAGAGGCTGCGTAGAGCAGTTGTGCCGCTGCGAACGCGAGGCCAATGGAGCTCGTGCAGACGCGAGGGTAACTTAGGAGAAGCTCAGGTAGTTTATGGCGAGGGAGAATGAGGGAAAATAGACCAAAGAGTCGCGACTAGCCGCTGAGACAGGCCCGACGATGGCTTCTCTTGTCGATGATGGGAGGTGAAGGGCGAGGATGAGAGGGTTCGTTGTCGCGGAGGCAGAGTCTGACCAAAGAAAGAGGAGAGCTTGGCCAGAACGGCGCGCTAGTGAAAATACGGCTTAGCGCAGAGCCCCTCGGCCTTAGCAATCGCCGCAACGAGAGCTTGACGGCAGCCGCCGAGTAACGTGCAGGTGATGCCAGCTTGGAGCCACGGATGACTTCTGGCGGCCTTGCACTTGACTCTCTATACACAATGGCCTCCAAGAAACAGCAGCAGGTACGTGGCTTTGTCCCTTAGCTTTCACCAGTTCTCTAGCGCTAACAAGCAAGGCCCAGGAAATGGTGCAGGTTGGTTCGTAGCAACTCCCTCGACAATCATCACAGCAAGCGGCACAGCTAACAACTCGCTTTACATATACCAGACCGCTCTTCGTATGTTAGGCCTTTGAACCGTACATATACATATATTCATATTAGGACTTTAGGTCGGCATCTCCCTTTTGGCGGACGAGCTCAAATACCCCAAAGCCATACGAAAGCAAAAAGATCATTGGCGCTTCCTACTCGCATGCAGACATGCTGAATCTTGGCTCCTTGTAGGCAGAACTTTTGCAAATTTCGCCTCCTGACGCTGATGGAATCTGCCAGATCAGTCTCCGGAGCCAACTCTCGCCCCAGAACCCCGCCTTCGGCCGGCCACACTCACGAGTCAAACGCCCCCCCAGGACGAGTAGGAAGCACCACATCCCCCCCTCCTCGAGCCAGCTATACCTCCTTTCTGCGCGACACAAACCACGACTGGGATGACAACGAGGATGAAGGTGGCGACATCCTGCTCGACGATGACGAGGATGAGTTCGGGCTCCCAAGTATAGCGAGTATGCGGAGGAAAGACAGGCGGAAGGCACCAAATAAGGGGAAAGATCCTGGGGGGACAACCAGTCGTAGTAGTTTGGGGTCAACCGCATGGCGGGCAATAGACGCCGGAGACATTGCTGAGGAGCGGGGTATCCCCAATTACCCCACTACCAAAAAGTCAGAAGGAAAGATCCTGCGACCACAGTATCAGGAGATCCTTCGAGATCCAGCGAATTCGTTACATTTGATATCCCACGCTTCGTTGCCGCCCAATTCTTCTGCGAAAGATATAGAAGCCCATTCCGCCCGTATCACAAGGATCAATAAGTTCAAACGGATACTGCAGACAAGCACTATTTCCTTATCCGAACTACGTGACTCCGCATGGTCAGGCATTCCATCGGAAGTCCGCGCAATGACATGGCAGGTCCTGCTCGGATATCTTCCAACCAGCAGTGAGCGACGAGTTACCACGCTAGAACGAAAAAGAAAGGAATACTTGGAAGGTGTACGGCAAGCCTTCGAACGAGGT
Organism: Lindgomyces ingoldianus; assembly: GCF_010093535.1. Taxonomy (NCBI): domain Eukaryota; kingdom Fungi; phylum Ascomycota; class Dothideomycetes; order Pleosporales; family Lindgomycetaceae; genus Lindgomyces; species Lindgomyces ingoldianus. Next base: position 2,649,498 of record NW_022985162.1, on the reverse strand, counting down.
GCTTCCGGTAGCGCTGGTGCTGTCGCGTCTGGAGTTGCGAGTTCATCGTCTGTCCCACCCACAAACCGAGGCCGGGGGCGAGGTCTGGATGAGGCTATCTGGCATCAGATCAGCATTGACGTTCCCCGGACAAATCCACACCTAGAGCTTTATAGCTACGAAGCCACTCAAAGATCCCTCGAAAGAATATTATACGTGTGGGCGATACGGCATCCAGCATCGGGGTACGTCCAGGGCATCAATGATCTTGTCAGCCCCTTCTGGCAGGTCTTTCTTGGTGCCTATATCTCAGATCCAGACATTGAATCTGGTATGGACCCTGGACAGTTACCAAAGCAGGTGCTCGATGCGGTGGAGGCAGACACATTTTGGTGTCTTACAAAGTTACTAGATGGCATTCAAGACAATTACATCTCACAGCAGCCAGGGATACAAAGACAAGTCGGAAGTCTGCGAGATCTCACCACCCGGATAGATTCAAATCTAGCAAAGCATCTCCAGAATGAGGGTGTTGAGTTCATTCAATTCAGCTTTAGATGGATGAATTGCCTCCTGATGCGCGAGATATCCGTCAAAAACACTATCCGCATGTGGGATACATATTTGGTGAGCCATTCTCACATATAAGTCTCCATATATTCCCCATGGACGCCGACTTTCACAAATATCTTGCCTGCTTTACCCCCGTTTGAACCAGGATATGGCTAACAGCCGCCCAGTCAGAAGACGACGGCTTCTCGACATTCCATCTCTACGTCTGCGCCGCCTTCCTCGTTAAATGGTCAGAGCAGCTGCAGAAAATGGACTTCCAGGAAATCATGATGTTTCTGCAAGCCTTACCAACTAGACAATGGACCGAAAAGGATATCGAACTGCTTCTAAGTGAAGCATATATCTGGCAGAGTCTGTTTAGAGGGAGCAGCGCTCATCTAAAGAACACAGGCTCAAAAGGAGGCTTAGGTGTTGGTATGGGGCCGAACACATAATGGCTTGAATCCATCTGGAACTGTATATAGCACTCTTCTACATAGAAGCAGAATTAATGGAACGGAGATGATGCCGTCGACCCTGCTGGGGTTCCAAGGCTCTGAGGCCTGTCAATCCTGTGGCTTTAAGTCGGATTAGATTTCCGGTGATATTCAGAAATGTATATCTCAAGTATGGCGAATTGCGGAACTCTGCGTTTATTTCCGAAAGAGCTTGATTCCAGCATAGGTGCCGATCGCAAGGACGGTTCTCATGAAAGGAGAGGAAGACAGCCCCCCGCTTCAACCCCGCTTTACATCATCGTTAGTTTCTGGATACAGCAACTGCAAACAATAAATCCGGCAAGATCTTATCTCGTGCCTGCCCTTGATATACCTCGTATATTGGCTTCTTACTCTCTCACATCTACCAATTCAACTGTCACGTCAATCCATCAACATGTCTCCACCCCAAAGACCTCCATTTTCCTCCCTCCCTCTCGACAGAAATGGCCCACCAGGAAATGCATGGGGTCTCTATGGACCAAACGATGAACTTGGCGCGCTCAACATGATTACGCCCTCGACCGTTAAATCCGCTGCCGAAGAGATCCAAACTGGCGACCGCGTTTCGCTTGATTGGCACCTGAACTTCCCAACTTTCCCCTCATTCGGCCGTCCTGAATTCGGGTGGAAGATGATTAACAGATCCTGCCCTGATGGTACTAAAAGGATTGTGAATGACGACGAACTGCATATTAATACGCAGAGCTCGAGTCAGTGGGATGGGTAAGTGATATGCTTGATCTCTTGCTTGTACAGCGTCGAACACTCCCTTCCAAGCGAGAGAGTCAATACTCACTCTGGCTATATTTTCACAGATTCCGGCACTATGGGTATCAGAAAGCGGGATTGTATTACGGAGGCAGGAGTCAGAAGGACATTGAAACAAGTCAGATCATTGGTATCGATCGGATTGCCGCAAAGGGAGGAATTACAGCCAGAGGTGTGGTTTTGGATTACCCGGCGTATTGTACAAAGAATGATATCAAAATGGATGCGCTATCCGCGCAGTCGATTCCAGCAAGCCATTTAAAGGCCATGTTGAAGGACACCGGTGTGAAAACAAGGGACGGCGACATTCTACTCTTGAGAACGGGGTTTACGGCCGCATATATGAAGCTCGGGATGCAGCAGCGCAAAGATCTAGCGCTGAGACCGCCACAGTTTATGGGCGTGGAGAGTACGAAAGAAGTCTTGCAATGGATCTGGGAATCTGGGTTCTTGGCCGTGGCGTCAGATGCCCCGAGTTTCGAAATGAGCCCTTTGGTCGGGAAACATAATGAGCGGGGTGGGATTTGGAAGGGCGAGAGTTGGGAGGATGAGATGCAGGGTGGTGGGCTTGTGCATCAGTGGTGTTTGGCTGGTTGGGGTGAGTACGCAAATCTCTGACGGGGTGTGAAGCTGACTGATGTAGGCGTCATGATTGGCGAAATGTGGGACCTTGAAGATCTAACGACAAAAGCAAAGGAGCTGGACAGATCAACTTGTTTCGTGTCCAGCGTCCCGCTGAAGGTGAGATTGAAATCTTCAAGAATTCGAACGTCATAGCTGACCTATCGGATAGGTTCCAGGCGGTGTTGCAAGCCCACCGAATGCGGTTGCGATATTCTAGAATCCCGTACAAACATATTACTCACGCTTCTACCAACTACTGCTCCGCTTGTACTAGATTATGATTCTCCAAAATAGTGCCTACTCCAGTCGATCCCAGTACTCTGGGTGAGAACACGTTACCCGGAGAATTCTCGTATTAATATAGATCAATCTAAATCCACCGTAGGTCTCGTATACGCCGTTCTTTGCATCCCATAGAGTGTGGATTGCTGTACACAAAGGTCAGGATCACAAGTTGGCGTAATAATGCTCAGAAACTCAGGTTACACCGAAGGGATGAAGGGAGTATATTAATCCCATAACCACACTGGCATTCCTACCTAGCTCTATCCCTCTACTTCTCGCCTTCATTCAATGACCCTCCTCTTGACACAACTCAACTCTCTTCTCCATCAAATATGAAATCCCAGTTTATCATCGCCATCCTCCTCACCCTTGTCTCTGCCTCTCCCACTATACCCACAAGTCCAAAATCCACCTTCCTCCAACCCACACAGACCTCCGAGCCCGCCAGAATATGCGATAAAATATGTGCATTCGACCCTCCGATTTGCCAAAAAGGATGGGTATGTATACTCCTCTTTGCGGTGCTGAGGGGATGAATAGCTAATGTGGAGTAGTATGCTTGGAAGGCCAATGATGATAGTGTAAGTTGGCGGGCTTGGTCTGGCTTTGGGGATGAGTGGGCTCGGGAATTGGTTAGAGAGTGGATTATGCTGATGAGATGCAGGTTTGTTGGTCGTGCTGTAAATGTACCGGGGCTGCAACCGATGCTTGTACGCCAGAGTGGACTCATGGATGAGTTTGAAGGTCGTGTGGACAAAGCAAAGTCACATCACAAGACAAGCCTTAAGCCAAAATGCTCGACTTTAAATCGATATTTCAAATTTCTGCACACATTATTTTCATCTCCGTGTTAGATCTTGAATCAGCACATCACCAGGGCTTCCAACGAGGCGTAGTACTGTACGATTGGGCGATTTTGAGGCTGTACGGGTGAGATTTTGTGTACGTTCGTACGACAGGGAGGAGGAGAGGTAGGTGTACGTATTGTAACTGTTACAGCTCACGTAATCTGTACAAGTAGTACAATTTAATTAAAGTACGCTGTACTCTAGTTAAAATAACTAAGACTATAAGTCTCTAGAGACGCAAGATTAAGGTCTAATTAACTATAAAATAGCTATTTCTCTCTAGTAACAAGAGTAGATATGTTTACTTATAACACTAACAGTAGAGCTAGAGGCGGATTACCTTGCCCTGCTCCTCTAGGGGCGTTATATCTGCGCCATAAGCCTACACCTTTAACAGTGTACAATTGCCTCGCAATGTGATTGCAGTCCTCTAGGGACTACTGCAATTAATCTTTAGCCACAGCCTGTGTACTATCGCGGGATAAGGCAGGAGACGCAGTGTAGAGGGCTTTTAACTTCTGCAACCTATAAGACTAATAACAAAGGGATCTAATTAACTAGATAAGGCCTGTAAGGCAGTAAGAGGCGTAGATAGATAACTCTATAATAGAAAATAGTCCTTAAGAGGCATTTTTAAACCCTTTAAAAAGAGATTTAAGCGTCCTTGCAAAACTCTTAGCGAATTAGAGCCCTCCTACCTTTTTAGAACCCCTATACAAACTTCCTAAAGGGTAATACAATCTGTATTACGTACTGTACCTAGGGCATCATTAAACGTACGGTACGGCTCACGAACTCAGTACGTTTGTACTAAACACGTGACCGTTACGGTTCACTTTGTACGGACCGTAGTACGGCCCGTTGGAAGCCCTGCACATCACTCAGGAGATTTGAATACCAGTCTCTAAAGCCTTTCATCCAGAACCGGAAGAGGATTCAGAATATGGTCTACCTTCCTAGGCATTGGCAATCTCCCCATAAAATTCTAGTCTAACCGAGCCCAAGCATCCGCAATACGCTTGCCATTTTTGGACACTAAACGAGATGCAGGCGTCATTATAGGTCTCCATGCCGAACTGTATTCAGTGGCAACTTATCAAATTTCCACTTCCAAATACGATAGTTGTGGCACGTTTTTCAAGAAGTGGGAGGGATCCTGTGAAGACCGCAAAACACAATGAAGGGAGGTGTTTATATACATCAAAGGACTCGTGGGAAATTGCGCTTCTGCTTACGATACGCGTGCAAGCTAATAACTGCAAATTACAAGCATGTATACAGACTCTACTTCTACTCCTTCATAATTCACTTCTCGATGCCTGGGCATATCCGGCCGGTCGTTCCATTCTGATGATGAACACAAGCTGGCGGCCAGGACTATAATCCAGTTATTTATTTCCAGTCTTGTACAGAGTATTAATAAAATTGGAAGCAGTTATAATGAAAGGTTTAATTGAGTTAACTCTGTTGTTTCCAAGCAAGCACAACCTGAAAAAAGCCTTGCATTTAGTGGACGTAGAGAGTAGAAGCTACGAAGGAATTGGCGTGGGAATCTTGCAGAGGTATCCACGTATATATAACCAAGTTAAGCCTTCAAAAATAAGAAAAGGGTATGAGCCGGATTGCAGCGGGTTCTTGGACGCGCGCACAACTTAAAGCCATTGCTTCTGGGTTCAACGCATTCAAGCAGCTAGTCTTGGACTCGTATGGAGGAGAAAAAAGTACCTCCATTGGTTTTAGTTCAGATACATTCTTTTCGTGTCATGAGATATTTTTTGTAGGAGAAAACGTAGTCGAGTTGCACAGTTCAACCTTTCTGCGAAACTGAGCAGGTTTATATTGCCTCCCAGCATTGTCATCCTCTGTTTTCAGTGTTCCAGACTCCAAAGTGTAAGGATAACATATTTCGGTTGCGCACATCTTTGCAAAAAGACTATAGTCTTCCGCATGAATTGATGCGCCGTCAATTTTACGCCACAGTAGCGAGAATTATAGTCGAGAAGCCTCGATGAAAGGGCCTATACACCCTTTCAAAAGAAGAGTTTCTTCACATGCCATTCCTAGCGTACCTCCCATGGATTAGAAGCAAAGCTGTAGAGCAAAATTATTTACACAGAGCACGGAACAGTTTGCAGCCAGATTTAGTCAGCCAAACTTCTCCAAAATTTAGGTGCTAATTTCAGCCTTATACTGTACTCCTCCTCTGTTATGTCATATTCTGCGTTTAGTGATAAGATACAGCACATTTTCTCATGAAGCGCCAGTCACAATTGCAAAGAGCCTCGCAATGATATTCATAACATATTTATTCAGGTTCAAATACTAGACACTTCACTACCTCCATCAACACGCACCACTCAGAACAGGCAGTCTGAGGAATTCGAAGAACTAATACCTCCTCCCAAGCCTCCCATACCCATTCATTCCTCCAATGATATAGGAGGCTAAGCGAGTCATACGTCATAAGATCCTTCCCTGCCTAGCACAACAAAATCACAAAGAACGCCAAACCCTCCCGCAACTCACAAGCGCATTTCAGCGCAAAAGGAGCGGCATCGAAGTCCATATCGATAGGGAGGGAATATGCATATGCATGTAGCTTCCAAAACAAGTTCCAAAACGGGTGGAATAAGGGGCCATAAACTCCAGGTCGTAAAGTCGTAAGTGACGAAATCCGCGGATTTGTCGAATGAAGATGCTTTTGTGATTCTTTTGGGTTAAAACGCCGGTGAACACCAACAGTCGAGCAACAAGTGTATATGCGGGTAATATCGAGGTCGTAAACCATGTCGAGAAAATATCGACTACGAATCGACTTCGCACTCAAAAGAGCATACCGTCAACGTAGCCTAACACCGGATGCTGAATACAGATGTCGTTGTCCAAGAAAAGAACCGAAGATGTAGATGATGAGTCGAAGCGCCGAGCCATGCCGCAAGTCAAGCCTATCCAGATCAGAGATCAAGATGGCGAGAAATCCAGATCCCAACCTAAGTCATTCAGCTGGTGTCCATCATATCTGCCACCCCCATCTCGTGATGTTCGGTGAAGTCCAGAACGTCATCGGCAGGGCCCCAGTTTCCTTCGTACACAGTGGCACCAGCGCGCCTCCTACGTTCAACCCACTGGCAACCTCCACTGTGATACACCTGATCGATAGCAGGGCGCTGGTCTGGGTGGGGGTTCATCATCCACTGAACAATTCTATCCAGGGCCTCGTTGTCCTCGGGGTCGACCATGAAGTTTGGAGCCTTGACCAGCTCCTCTGGGTGATGTGGGACAGAAGGAAGACGTAGAAACTTCAGTGGGTCATCCTCAGCATCGGAGACACATAGAGTCTCAGCTGACCCGTTCAAGCTCTCTGGGTCGTTGATTGGGTCGCCATTGGCATCTCGATGGAGGCTGCTCTCTGAACTCCAAGTCAGACTGGGTATCTCGGTGAAATCGCCCGAGCGGAGTCGCTGCCATGAAGTGCCATTCTCGGGGAGTACGATATTGGCAGCGATTTCGCACATAATCATTCCAAGCGCGTAGACATCTGCAGGTTTGTCAAAGCGGCCTGACAGTAACTCAGGACCTAGATAGTGGCGATCGCCTTCGCCATCAATGTGCGGAGGAGCGGGCCATGTGCTAGCCAAGCCGAAGTCACCGATCTTGAGGACACCTTCCCAATCAATAAGGACATTGGCTGGTTTTAAATCGAGATGAATAAAACCATTGTCATGAATATGCTTGACGCCCTGCGATTACGTTAGTACTCTTTCAAATGAAATCAGCGGCTTTGCTCACCAATGACAATTCGAGAAGGATCTTCCAGATCCTGAAATCATCGAGACGACCCTTATATCCAGTCTGAGCGAGAAAGTCCTTCAAATTTCCATTCTCGCAGAATTCGGTTTGAATATAGAGGTGGTTCTTAAACTCCCAATGGTTTGTGAATGAGACAATGTGCTCATGATCACGAAGTGCTCGGAGAACATGTACCTCCCGCATCTTCTTTTCGCGATCGTGGAGCCCGGCGTATGGCTTCTTTGTCTTCTTAACCGCCCAGACCTTGCTTGCAGGAGGGGACATAAGCGAGAGTCGCTTGTCGACAGGATCCTCAACACGATATACTTGGGAGAACTCGCCATTGCCGCACATGGTGACTGAATGGAACCGTGAGGTCAATGCTGTGTCCACATCGTTCTTAGTGAGTCCTGCGATAGGCACAACTGCTGGTTGGCCTGTTCCGAAGAATATGGTGTGATCACGTGGGGCCGTTGGCGTGGCAGGCGGAATCGACAAGTTACTGTTCGTGCTGCTGTTGAATGACAACGAACCTCGGCGATTCTGGCCCGAGATGGACAACTTGCTCGGGTCTGGCGGTACAAATGACTCCAGTGGAGTATGGGGTGAACATTGGTTAGAAGACCCAGATGCACCCACTGGGCTGACTGTTGAAAATGGACATGTCTTAGCGGCGTTCACGGAGTTGACGGAATGTAAAGAAGAACTAAAGACTCGAACCGAAAGTGGCGCTGGACGTGCCCTTTTCTTGGACTGTCGTAAAAGCCGACTTCGAGCGAAGGAAAGGGCAAGGGCAGAGTGAGATCTATTACGAGCTGAAGACGCCGGTCCGTCATCTGATGATGAAGCCCCCTTGTCTGGCAGTCTCGGAAGGATCAAGGTTGAAATAAACTTACCATTTTGTGCTTGAGCAGCCTCGGGAATGTCAATACTCGTAGTTTCTGGACCGTCTGGAGGATTGAATGTGTCTGCATCAAGAGATGCGCGGCCCCGACCGAAAGTCTTACGCCTCAAACTACTCTCCTTGGAGCGTCGACTAGAGCTATCGTGTGGCTTGGTTGGAGTAGGTGGCATATCATCATTGCTCGACTGACTGTCTGTCATGTGATTCCCGGAAGGTGAATAGCTGAGATTTTCGTCTCCATCAATGCTGGCAAAGCTACCACGACGCTCAAGGGTGTTAGAGCTACCGAAGATGCTGACACCTTTACCAAATGTCTCTATCGAAGTCTTGGACGCATGGATGCTGAATGGAGTGCTCGGCGTTCCAAATTCAGGATGTGGCTGCGACGGGTTTCCGAATACACTACGACTAAACGAGGGAGTGGCAGTGACGGGAGGAAAAGACATCCGCTTCGATGGGGTATCAGGCATGACATATGCCCCGAATGAGCCTGATGCAGTTTCATCCGCATTGCGGTTCTTTTTTGATAGCAGACCAGTCGACATGAATGCAGATGGATTGGGCTTAGCCATCTTGTAAGCCATTGGAGTCTCAAATGAGCAGTCGAAAGACTCTGATTCTGGTTGCGCCTGTGGCCGGGTTGAGCCGATGGGCAATGATCGAGAGAAGGCATGATTCCGGGGGACAGCGCTAGGAGGAGCTGCAACATGGGCATGCGTTGGAGAATCATCTGCCATAGTCGAAGATGAAGAAGATGGGGTCAAAGCATTCGACAGAGGATGTGGCTGGTGGCTTCCAGCACCGCCACGAAGGACTGGTTGATTTGAAGGGCGTGCGAGTTCGGCATGTATAGACTTACGGAAGGGAGCCTGGGTGGTTCCTGAGCTAAATGCCAGAGAACCATCGAGGGACATTCGGTGCCTGGTTTTGGAGGCTGCCTGGCCGGGTAGGAGGAAGTCACCATCATAAGCTGGCTTCGTTCTGGGTGCATTAGATCCGTATCGCTGGGAGAGCGTTGACTTGCGTAGAGAAGATGTTCTCCTGAGAGGGGAATTCGTCTTCACAATAGGCGAAGAGAAGGAGTATCCGTTTCCAATATCAAGATCATGCGACCGCTGTGCATCTTCGACAGCTGATCTGGGGGTAGGTGCATGTTCGAAAATATCAAAGTCAGATCCAAACGCAGATGCCCCATGTAGACTCCTCCTCTTTGCAACTGGGCTGCCCATACTCGCGGTATCCAAGTTCATAATACCGTCGCTCCGCTTTAGAGGACTGGACTTAGCAGGCACCAAGCAATTTGCGCCAGGTGCACTGGATTCGGCACGCGATCGCGCGAATTCGAACTTGATCGGCTTGTCGTTCAGGTCGAACCGCATCAAGGGCTTTTGTTCAGTTGCAATCTTCTCAATTGATTCTACGCTCGTTCTCCGCACTGTAACGTTCTCCTCTCCAGATGTGCGCCGCGAGGTGAAGAGTGTCACGTTGCCTTGGTTAGAAGATTCCCCTAATGCGCGCCGCGGGCTCTTAGACTTGGTACGGTTGCGGGGTGATGATCGGAAAGGCGTCGTGCGACGGAGGCTGAATTTCTTCTTGTTTGTTGCCGGGGGTGGCGCAAGGGGAGATGTTGGATATGTGTTGGCGGGAGTTGTGTCTTTGAATGGTTTCGGACTGAAAGCGCGCGCGAGGGCCAGAGGTGAGATAGGTGAACCAGGTGAGTCAGAGGCCCTGTTGCTGCGCAGCTGGAAGCGAGATGGCCTCGATGGCGAGCGCGACAGTGACCGTCGAAGCTGCTGGATTGAGGCAAACCCTTCCATATGGTAAGCATGAGAGTGTGTGGGAGAGGGCAGGTGCATGGTGCCGCCTGTCTCACGATGCGGGGAATAGGCGAAGTCCATGCCTGATGATGGTGGTGTGAATGGTCGCTCCTGGCGAAAGGGGATAATTTGGTCCGTGGACTGCGACTTCCACGTGCGGAATGAGACAGTAGTGAGCAGCTCGCTCGTGTGTGTTGGAGTGAGGCAGCCTGGATATTCAGATCCACAGTGCGGCAGGCGAGAGGTTCATTGATGGGGAGAATACCGAGTCTTCAATCGATAACGATAGCGCAAGTGTTTGCAGGGCTGAGTGGGCGCGTGGCGTGGTATGAATGTGTGGAATGCTGGGTGACACTTGTCCGCTCGAAGGCCGTTCTCGATCTTTTCACGTCTCAGCCAGAGTTCCACCTCAGCGAACGATGACCGACTGCACCGCGCGGATCTCCATGCAAGGCCTGCGGGATCGAAGAAGGGCGAGAGATGGAAGAGAGCGGAAGCGCAGAGACGGAGAGAGACGCGCTGGCAAGAGGAAGGGAAGCCGGCTGGCGTGGTCGTGGGCGATTCGCTGTTCCGTGGTTGGGTGACGCTAGTTAAGGAATGCGTGTGCAGGCGTAAACAACAACACCGGCAGCGACGACCGCTGGAGCCTACGAAGAGAAGAAGCAACGCAGCAGACGAGACTGGTGGTGATGCAATTGAGGGGAGGAGCAGACGACAGGTGCGTGCGGGCAATGTGGCCCTTTCAGCGTTGGGCTCTGCAGTCGAACGGGGATGGATGGAAGACACTGTGGGAGACGCGCTCGCGTTGGACGTTCTTTTTCGGCCGGGGGGCTTTGTTTGGGGCCCGTGCTCTCGCCGTCATCCGAGTCGCCATGCAGCTGGCCGTTGAAGAATCCCTGTCGAATCAACACCACACCGCCAGGACAAACCCGATGCGCAATGAGTGTGATGGCAGGAGACGGGGGCAAAGGGCGTTTATTTTTGACTTCTTCGCGCCCCGTTTTGCATTTTTCTTGCTGCCCGCAACAAGGGGGGGGAGGGGGCAGAAGTCTGTTGTTCGCTAATCGAGACGCGTTGTTTGTTTACACTTTCCCGCTGTCCAAACATCCCGGCAGTGGATCGCCACACCCACCATCATGGCATCGGGCATCTAGGGCTCAAGGCCCTTGAAATGCAATCGTCATCATGCTGTCGACCAGGATGCCCCTTTATCATGTGGTCGCCCCAGCGCTCGTCGTGATGAGGCAATTTCTCGACTTCATGCGAAAAGGGGCTGCCGGGAGCGGCCCGTTGGACTCGACGAACGCATGAAGGGGCCCAGCCGAGGACAGACAGCTTAGCTCTCCGCATTATGATTGCTTCTTGGCCATGCGCATCCGTGGCTATCGGGTATCGATTGTGACAGTGATCGCCCCAATCGATACCTGAGGCGACGTGTGCATGCGCTGTATTGGTGGCTTGAAGCACGCAGGGCGTCACAAGAAAGCAACATCTGTCCTTAACGAGTGGCGTCTAAGATTGTCTGCAATAATTGTACGACGACGGCGTCAGAGGAATTATAGGAATAGTAGGTCCTCTATCCAATTTACCTAGAAATGGCATAAGGATGGCCTCTCATTTCGTTGTCTCTGCTTTCCTTTTTCTTGGCTCACACTATCGCTCTTCCATCTCTCCGGCCCTTGTCCAAACAACTCTCATTAGGAAAAGGAAATGTGCGTACTGCCTGCTTTGGCTATGGTCGAGGTCTGCATTTCGTTGTTTACCATATTGAAGGCAACGCCTACCTCGACTATTTCCCTTCTCGACTACTACTTCCTGGAGCCTCCTTCCATATTCGCATCGGCCCTTCCTCAGAACCAATCCCCAACCAAGGCGTCTGGCGGAATGTCGACTCCTCCAACCCGTTCCCTAGGAGAAACTCGTGACCGCCCTTCCATCTATATTTCCCATCGCGGCACTTATGCTGCTTATCTCCTATCAAATGGGGACAACGCCCTTCAAGCATTCAATACGTTCTTGGACTCCTGACATTCCCCACACACTTCCATCACAAGCATTTATATATTGTGCGTAATTCCCAGTTTATGCAGGTAGCGTAGAAGGAAGCATGTGCTCATGCTTCTTAGGCACATAGGCGCTGCATATAGGGATACCATGGGATGTGTGCGGGCCTCTGATTAAAGTCGTGACTTCCTCGTCAACCCTAGTTGGAAAGAAGCACTTAGATACAAACAACATCTAGAGTGTTCGCAGTTCAAGCCCATAACAGCTCTAGGTAGGCACGGCATTTCCCTGGAACACGTGCCTATCGATCCAATGGAGAAGTCTAAAATGTTGGCGCATTCTCCGAAAAGGAAAAAAAAAAATTTCATTAAGTCACATCGTTTTACCCTGCAGCACTTTCATATTATTGATTCATCGCGAACCCCGGTTACATCACAAGTCAATAGAACGACATCTTCTATTCAATTGCCACACATGCCGTTCCAGATGGACCCACGCTTGCGACTAAGTCCTACAGGACCATTCCACTATACAAAGAAATCAATTCAGCATGCGCGCTAAATTCACAGGGCACTCTCAATGATTTCGTCGTATATTTCCAATTTCGAGCTAGACATAGAACAAATAAGCAAACTAACATGTGAGCCATCCGCACACAAACGATGAACTGTCCCACCCACGGCTCTTTTCCCGTCGCGTACCATTGTTAACTACACACCACCTTCCTCATCAACCCTCGCTTCTTTCCGTAGTACCACAGTATCTGGAACGCCAAAATGTCTCGGTAACACGTGCCTCAAACTGACCCCATCCCACCACCCATGCACTCTAACATCTGACCCGAACACGGCACGCAACGGAATCGGTGTCCGAAACAAAGTCTATAGGCTACCTTACAGGTCGGAGAAAGGCGGAGAGTTTTGGATGGTAGCGAACCGTGTCGGGAGGATTACCTCAGACTTAGCCTCAGCCTCAGCTGACAGACAGGACGGTAGTCTATTCCTGATCGTTACAAAGTTATAAATATGTAGGAAGGATGTGGCTGTAATTTAAAGGGTTTCTGCAAGCAGATGACGCATTGGAACTCGCGTCCTCGTAGCTCCCTCCTGCGTTTTAGCCGCGGAATCGTAGTCGACACCAATACCTCACTTCTCCAACACTTCAAGCATAACCACACATCCAACCTCTATCGCCTTCTCCACCAACTTCATCCCCAAAAAACTCTGACTCTTCATTCCTCCCTCTCTGCCAACGCCACTATTCTATTTAATCAACTTCACAAGCGCTGAAACATGCACCAGTGCCTCTTTCCATAGAAACCTGCCTTTCACTCTCGATTCTTGCCCAGTGCCAACACTTTCGAATACCGCACTTCCAGCTTTCCCATTTTCACGCCAACCAGGTCCAGTGCCAGCCTCGAAACTCAGGCTTTAGAGGAAGGCGCGGAAAAGAGAGAGTGCGAAGAGTAGAATTGCGAATTTGAGGAAGACGTGTGTAATTATCGCGGCGATGGCATTGGGAGCAGGTGCGTATTCTTCATAGACGAAATCCAAGGCATAACAATTGTGATTGAGGGATTGGAGCGGGTGACAATGGCGATGTTTGATACGCCAATTAGACTCGTCATGGTGCCCAAGTCCTCCACCTTCTTAAACCCCCAAAAAATGCGCCAGTAACTACCTTTCTTTTTTTTGGGGGTTTCGTTGGCTTTGGCGGCTACCATGTAATTCTTATCTGGATTCCATAGCCATCGGACGCCATTACATTGCGCCATGGAAAGCAGGGTTATTAAACTCCCACCTCCCGTCCCTTTCGTGATCACTTCGCTTTTGGAAGTGATTCTTTTCACGCCTTTCCCAGTTATTTCGTGAGTTCTAGATGCAGTAAGCCAGGCCAGGAGATCGGAGGGAGAACTGGAAAGCGACGATGCAGGGATGATGATTGCACCAGTGCTCTTTGCCATTTTTTGATAGCAGGACACCATTTCTGTGATCCAAGACGTTTCGGTTGAACTAGAAGATGTGAGCTTGGAAAATCGAGAAGTGATAAGATCTAGGTAGGAAGACATGCAAGTCTACACAATGAGTTCCTTGGGACACACAAACTTCCACATCCAGTTCAGAATAATTATGGTATGGCCTAATGCTATTGGTGATAACTCTTTCCCTCTTTACAAAGGTTTTTAATCCCTCCTTCTAAGGCTTGTGAGGACAATACCTGGGGGAGAGCGATCGGGGCTAAGCCTTTTCAACTCTGCTGCAACCATCTCGAGACTCGACTGCGAGAGAGCGAGCGGTTACCGCCCATTTGAAGGTCGTGGGGAAGTGGGTAGAAATGTGCTCGGGGGCGATCGAGCCAGTGTAACCAGTCGCACCGAGGAAGAGAATGTCGAACTCTGGAGCTGTGGTCATAATTGGATGAATATGTAGGAAAGAGGGTATTGAGAGAGATTTCCTGCTGTCCCTGATAAACCTTTATTTGAATTAAGGTGAAATGAAAGCAGAAACTGTAATGGATGATGTTGAGGGGCAGAAGTCGAGAATGGAAGAATGGCAAATGGACTTTAACGGGAAAGCCATAACAAGTACATGATCATACTAAGCCCTCGCCCAGATTGACTTATTCGCAAAAGCTCACAGCGGTTACTAATGATTTGGGAGCGTAAGGCTGGAGGCCGGAGTTCTGGTATGCCAAGCATTTCGAGTTGCCCCAAAGGGAAGGGACTTATAAAAGTCAAGTGAACGGATTCGTCCGCACGACGGATTATCGGAATTCTCAGCAGCGGGTGCTTCGTTATGATGCTAAAACGGGGATCCCTATCTCGAAGACAGGCTCTCGTTCGGTTGCATTAACTACCCTGGTAAGCAAAACTACCACCATTCAACACAAGGGTGAACGGTGGTACCAATAGAGAAGAATAGCACCCCTAACTCATCTGCATCTTCCAACCATATTTCAGATCTTCTCTCGAGTGTCGGTCCAGATTGGATTGCAGCAAATTCCCGCATCATGTAGGGTGTATTGCCCCATTGCGCAAGCCAGTGATTGTAGAGTTCCTCCCACTTCTCCTTCGTTTCAGCTTGCCAGAGAAATTTAGGAGCTGGCGCGGGCATGAAGCCCAGCTGGCTGCACTCGAAGGATGGAAGGCCATGGTAGACGCTGTAGGACCAGTGGAGGAGGTACAATGAAAATACAGCGCGTCTCTTGGCAGTGACATGAATCCATGACTCCCAGGATGACCTCTCATGGTCCCTCTCTTCAGTCAGCATGAGGCCAGTCTGTGCTACGTAAGAAACCACTCGTTGTAAGCAGAGGAATATTGCTGGATCGATCAGGGATACCGAGATCTGGCCTTTCCCGGGAAACATTAGGATGATTGTATAGAAGACTAGTGCCTGAAGGGCTGCAAGAAGATGCCTCTCATCCATGGATCGGTACTATTAATGTCAGTTGCAATGCCATGTTCAATTCAGCTCCAAAATGAATTCCTTTAGCGGCTAGAGTAGCAGTATCTCTATAGAGAGAAACTAAGAGTTACTCTATCACTTCTTGGGAAAGGGTAGGACAAACGACTCACTCTTTCAAATAGGGTACGCATTTCTTGTACCACGGTTTGACGGACGATTTCTGTTGTCCTACCGCTTTGTCCAGCCCACATCTTTGTGACCGTAATGCAATTCGACAGCGGCAGCAATCTCGTATCGGGATGAATGTGAGTGAAGTGTAACATTGGGGGCGTCTGGAATCCCTTAGCCAAAGTCTTTGGCCACGTTTTCATCACACGCAATAATGTTTCCATACTATGCCGCACAAGTGGGGGGATTGAGCCGCCGGGTCCGGGATTCCAAAGCAGCCAATCGTCTGAAATAAGCCTGTAACTATCAAGGGTTGTTTCCGTCCTTGCGGGCTCTTGATTTACAGGGACCAGAGGATCGGTAATGGGAGAAAAGGTGAATGGAAAGCCGTCGAAGGGATCTTTGTGTGGTTGGGTGTTGAATACGGGAGCGTTTGTGGTGGTGGAAGGGTTGCTTAATACAAATGAAGCCCAAGGCGGACTCAAGTTAAGAGCCATGCTAGTGCTACAGGATCCTGGTCAGCATCGTCTATTCTTCTTTTCTGTTATGCATACTTCGCAGTGGAGAAGAAGCCCACTCCCACTCCCGGAGTCCACTGCCACGAGAAGCTTGCTTGCATGGAGCCAGATCTTGACGTATTGGATTGAACCTGGACTGTAGCGAGAAATAAGATTTCGCCTAGTTAAATCTTTACTTTGGCCTCCAAGACATCCTGAGAGGAGATGTGAAGCGTTCTGTAAAATACGAAGGTCGACGAGGAGGCTTACCTCAACAGGCCGTGTGATGACCCCGCAATCGATACTGCTGCAAAGTTCACAGCAGAAGCAGACTCGAAGTTGCCATGAGCTTCCTCGCTGTTGTCAACAACATCCTCACCCGTTGGGGGCGGTGACTTCCGTGTGCCCCTGGTTAAAGGAGTGATGTACTCGCATAGCGAATCTCGTTGTTCGCACCTAGAGCATTTGGGGCGCTGCAAATCACATCTCGTCTTCGAGTTCGTGCACTGGCGACAAGACTTTTGCCGCAGACTCGGCGCTGGACCTGGCGTACAGCGTTTCGAATGTCGAATTAGCGATGATTCTGTCCGCCGTTAGCGTTCGCTCGTCCTGGGTTGCATTTTGGGGAGAGGGCATTTCGGACTTTGGGTAAAGGATTTCTTGCAGATTTGGCACTTGATACGAGTATCCATCGTAACAGGTTCTCGGTACTCAGTTCTCGGAGCTAAGATGCAGGGTGAATTCTCGGGATTCCGGTTATATAAGACCTTCAATCGCTCTTTGGCGATCGGGACCGTTCCCTTTCGGTCATTTGAATTGGTCCGGTTAAGGGGCAGGCTGTGCTCCAAACCAATCATTGATGGTGGGAAAAGCACAAGACCATTCACTACTGGAAATTCATAACGGAGTCATCGGGAGCAGAAAGTGGAGGCTTCGCGCGGCATGCGACGGACGAGTTTGGGTCGCTGACACACACCCCCTAAGACTGTTCTGGCCCTAGTTCTCTTCGAACCCTGCTCATCCTGCAAGAATGTTCCGATCTACAGCATGGGGTAGTCGTGTTCCTGACCATTACGGCTCGACTGACTGGATAAGGAAAATCCGACTCTTGGCAGCCGTAACCTTAAACGTATCTGCTCGGAATTCCGAGTTGTTTTCAGGCAACAGTCATCTTTCAGCACGCTTATTAATTGCATCAGGGGACATATTAGTACCAGTATCTCCGCTTCCGCTGAAATGATGCAGCTGTCTAGTGGCTGCTCAACTCTTACTGTATCAACTTTTTAACTCAGCCTCAAATTTTACCTTCATCTCGTCTTGTCGTTAGCTCTCCCAATCAGGATCATGACAATCAACCACGTCTTCGTGTATGTTACTAGCCAGCGCATGGCCGCCATGCAATCGTTTTATAAGGCTGTTCTCAAACCACTCGGATATAATGAAATGATTCGAGCTTTCGAAGGCAAGACAGTTGGATACGGCAGTGATTATCCATATCTCTGGCTCCAAGTCGTACCGGAGGGGCACAAGCCATATCCTGTCCATGTTGCCATTGATGCCCCTGGTAGGATGTTTTGCATCCGTCAAATGAACCGGAGGAGACACTAACGCCAGCAGACGACAATGCTGTTGACGAATTCCATGGGCTTGGACTGTAAGCGGGGCCTGTGGAATTGTTGTGCACAAACGCTAATTAGGGAGTTGTAGAAAGGAGGGTGGCACCGACAATGGCAAGCCTGGGATTCGAGAACAGATGAGCCGGCAGCCGTACTACGCGGCCTACATCTTTGATCCCGAAGGCAACAATCTGGAGGCCGTTTGTGTCAAGAAATGAGGCAGGCATTGCGGGCAGATATTACAGTCACTCGATTGCTAATATAGGTCCTTGGGTCTGTACCGTAAGATCTATTGGATCAATTCCTTCACTCGAACCCATGGAGCGATCGCCAGTATGTTGTGGGCATGGTTTAATGGGCTACTTAAAGCGTTTCGAAAAAGATACATTCGATCAATCATAAGCGTGTTGTAACCATCAAGATTTACCGCCACTGTGGCATACTTGCTCGCTTGATTTATAATATCAAAAGTGTATCTAGAAACACCATACGCATATCCCGAAGTGTCCTTGCTAGAAGCGTGGCAAGACTGAATCATTCTATGTTAAATGTAAGCGAGTATCTGGGTCCAGAAGTGGTAGCACATCTGTAAGTCGAATCTCACTACCGAGATGTATGTTATCAATAGCAAGAAAAATGGATGTATCTGGCTCAGAACTTGTCCTCGCAAGCGCATTTACATGACCAGGTGAATGCTAGCACAAGGTCACACACTTGATCCAAACAGAGCAGGGCTGAACATACGCCAGGCGCATTTAGGACGTAGAAACTCCCATCTTCAAAGTAGTCGGTGGCTTTAAAGCTCTTTAAAGTAAGGTTGAACTCAATACTGGGCAAACCGATGCTCCCAACGTTCACTAATCCGATTCTCTGAAGCCAGCATTTTGGACGGTTGGCAAGCCCGACATACATGCCTCTTCAATACCAGGTCCGAATATCAAATCGCCCTCATCTTCTGACTACCCTCATCAATGTCTTACAATATTGACCGAATGAGCTTATATCTTGGGCTGAACGATGCACTGATCCTGTGTTTCCCACTTTCACGGAGTCAATTCAAGCAATTCGATCCAGCGGATGCATTCCACTTTGGGGCGGAATTCCACTTATCGTCTTCAAGGAAACAAAAACCGTGATACTCCAATGATATTACGAATCTGTTGCCAAAAATTCACGCTCGAGACTCAGTTTTTCACTGCAACCGCAACCTTTTACTTTCCCGAATTCGACCACTGCTTCAGTTCCTCCCCACCTCCGCTCAATACTTTGGCTTAAATGGTAACGTCTGCATCTGCTTCACTGGATCTGCCTCAATTCCAAAAAGCCGATACAACCAATTCAAAATAATAAAAAAGCTCATCGGCTCGCCCATATGCTTTGTCCCTGTTACAAACCTCGCTTCCTTAGGCGCCCCATGCTGTAACGCAAGATAATAATCATCGATCGGGAAAATTTCATCTTCCGTCCCATTAACCAGCAAAAGTCGTGCACAGACGGGCCTATCTAGCGTTCCGTCTTTAAGAAGCGAGAACTTGTCGGACGCTTCGGCTTTGAATTTTTCAACATCGGTCCCGTAGCCCCATTTGTAGGCTAGTGTGTTGGCGAGGTCGAAGGGATATTCGAGGTGGTTTACTTCGCTCAACCATTCTGGGTCGAACATGTGGTGGCATCCTCCACCTAGCGCAACGACGCCAGCGAGTTTCGAGGCGTGCGTGTGCGCGACGCGGATGGCGTAGTATCCGCCGGTTGAGAAAGCCCAGATTGCGATTTTTTGCTGGTCGATGCCAGGCTGTTGGGCGATCCAGTCGAAAAGTGAGGAGTAGAGTCGGTCCGGGGATGTCACGTCGTCGGGTTTCGCGGGACAGTCGCCTGTGCCTGGGATTTCGAGGATGATGGTTGCAACGCCGTTTTGGCGCCAGCCTTCCATCCAGACGGCAAGTTCGGTGCGGTAGCCATCGAGGCCGGTGAAGATGATGACGAGGGGGACGGGGTTTGCTTTGGTGGCGGATGAGGGGAGGAGGTGGTAGATTGGGATGTGTGCGCCTTCGCTATCCAGACGATGGGTGTGTGGAACTTGGATCTCTGAGACCGGATGGGGACGTAAGCTATCTATACATAAGCGTCTACCTCTCAAGTCTCCGTTTGCCTATAATAGATAAATACTCACCCAAGCCCCTTAATACAACACTCCTTCCCCACCTTCCATGCCCACCTCTGCATCTCACTTCTGGGCGCCGGAAACCTTGAAATCCGGTATACTGCACTAGCCCTCAGATAATACTCGCTCGCCTTCTCCCTCCCCGCATCCCCAATCTTTTCCGCCTCCTCCGCCACCCGTACCAGATTCTGAGCTTGTGGAAAATACATCTTAGCATAGGCGTCCCAGTCATACGGTTCGTGGAAATCCTGCTTTACGAGCTCGGCGACCACGGGCTCAAAGTCTGCCGCTGTGCCGAACATGAAGGGGTAGACACCCATTTCGGCGGGCTTCTTCCATTTAGTTTCCCAAAGCTGCGAGAAGGATGTGTGGTGTGCAGCGGGAGTTTTGAGGGCAGATTGGATGAAGTAGGTTCCTCCGGGGGCGGCCATGGTGAGTGGAATGAATGTGGGCTTCGTAGTTGGGTGAAGAGTTGGATGCTTAATTTCCGGAATGAAGTAAAGAGAAAGTGATCAGATGTACGAATAAATCTCAAAACACTCTTTCTCTCCTAGGACTATCTCTTTCTTAAAAACCTTCTGGGCTTCGGGCTTCGGTGTAGGAATAAGGCCGAGTATTCTCTCTCGTGAACCCTGTATCAAATGTCCAAAACTGCGCCTTATGTACATAGACGACTCAAACGCCTTTCATTTATTTAACTATCCTATTCGTCCCCACAGGGATCCAAGTGCCGGACTTGCGTCAAGGCAATCCTGCGGCCCGGGGTCTCGGTTCCGCTGATGGCTGGGACCGGAAGCGCGTGGGGATCCGAGTTCTACGTAGGTGACATTGCACAGCCAGGATATTCATGCATGCGCCACAGAACGCCACTTGCTACAATGCCCAGTTTTCACGACACCTGAAGAATATATCGCCGAGCTAGATGCGAAAGTAGCAAGAGGCACATAGTTTACTGTTTTATCCCGAAAGAAAGTTAGAGGCCGTCTGGCAGGGTATCATTCATAGAAAGAAACCAAGCTCCAAAACCTAACTCCCAGTCTCAAGCTTTTTGAACCCAAGCCCTTTTCTAAACCACACTCACACCACCTACAAAACTCGAAAGAAGAAAGCACCCTACTAGCCTGCCAAGTTAAACTAAACATTCCCAGCGGTGCAATGAGGTTGCCAACTATGGCATCGCGAAGGTGGCCGGCCTCATCTATGCGGCGGCGAAGGGGAGACTAGGTATGCTTGTCGAGATTAACCAGCTCGCTAGCAGGATGCTTAGAGGTGAGGTGATGCAGGTTCAGCAGCCGCTTTAGGATCGAGACCTAATCTGCGTTAATGAGCGAAATGATTGCTAGGCGAGTGCAGAATTGGCCTCTGCAATCGACAGCATCCAGAATGTTTGTTGAATGCACGTGACTGAGTTCTTTGTCGACGATGAGCTTCTCGAAGAGGCGGATGTCTGCGATTGACTTGGCGCCTGTAAAGAATGGTGAGAGATGGCGGATGCTGTGGACGTGGAGGGGGAGATGCTGGCTGCCTTTGTAACCAATGACGGAAGTGGAGGCCTGGTGCTCTAACTCTGGAATATTGGCTAACATCGGCGAGAGCGTCCAAACAACTTTTTTGGTTGGTTGCGTCGGAACCTGATAGGAAAATAATCAAAAGCGTTGCCCGGAGATCGTAGACTTGCGTGATTGCGGCAGTGTTGTCAAGGGAGGAACCAAGGTTAGAATGAAGGGGTTAGCCTCCCTCAATTGTTGTCAAGCTCCTACTCCCAACTCCGATGCAGCAGGCATTGTGGCGATGGCTACGGCCTGTGGCCTATATGAATGGGCGAGTGAATGGTATATAGAAAAGAAACATACTTGATAGACAAGGTGAGTGAAATATACACGAGAGGGAAGATCTCAGCTCCCACAGTGGTTCGGCCCAAGGTGATGGTTTTGAAGATGATCGATCATGGACTGGAAGGGCCTGAAACCGTCCGAAAGTGGTGAAGGAGATGAGAGGTTGACTGGCTGCTTCCTCGCGCAAGCAACATATCGCGGCTGCAGAGATTTTAATTTTTCAGTTAGTTCTTGATTGCAAGCTCCATTGTTTTTATCTCTTATCGTCTCTCAGTAAGCGGTGCCGCTCCTAGGGAGACAGCGAGAAGGGTGTTGACGTCATTGAGCTTGATCGAAGCATTAGAGTGAGAGAACCGTGGTTTGACGTCTGTATAGGTAACGGCGGGCGGGATGCGACGACTCTGAAGCGTGAGATGTCGAGATGAAGTATGATGAACGTGGTGGTACTGTAGGCGACGGTGGTGGATCCGGAGCCTGAGATGATTTCCGCCGGGACGTGCAGGGTCTACATCTGAACCCTGCTTGCAGCGTCATATCCCCGGCGTCCTCGGAGTTTCGCGCGTGGGATGTGGGCCCCTCAACACTCGATACCTCTCGCTGCTCAACCGTTAACCTTTCATCTAAAATCCTCAAAATTTTCCACTGTTGTCAACAGATAGCCCCGTTGAGTCTTGTAGTTTGGAAAGACTTATCGCCTAGTGACCAGCACCTCAATTGCCCTACCAGCCCGCTCTCAAGCCTTGTTGGCGGGGGCTCTTTCTCAGCATTAGTCCTGGGGCTTGGTAAGCCTTTCTCTTCTTCTCTTTGCCCAAAAGCAAATATTAAGAAAGCTATGGGCAATTACACCAAGCCCGTCCTCTGCGCATGACCTGTAAATCTTTATATGCCGCATCATCCCACATGGTGCGCGCTTTGAATCACGATTGCATGCGCTGACAGGCCACAAGTGCTTAAATAGCTATTGAATCCCGCTGTCATAAGGATATCGATTGCGCCACCAAAAAGTGTCTACGATTGCGTCGGAAGCTATTATCTGAACTTGAACGAGACAAAAGTTTGGAGCCGCAACCATGGTTGGCCTGGGTCCTAGGAAACCGCCCTCGCGGAAGGGTACGAGCGCACTTTCTATTTGTACTATAGCACATCCACCTCCCGCTTTTCTCCCAAGGCACCACTTCGAGAAGGCGACAGTCGGATACTGTAGCTGCGAGAATGGGGCTGATCACGAGCGCGACAGGCTCCATGGCCGATGTGCCAAAGGATCTGATGGACCAGATCACTCGGCTAGAGGAGCTCTTCACAGTGCCGCAGGACAAACTGAAGCAGATCTCGGACCACTTCGTGGACGAGCTCACCAAGGGGTTGACTGTTGAGGGAGGATCTATCGTGAGCAGAAAGCCCCAAGTGCAGTCGTGATAACAGACCGCTGACTACAGCACACAGCCCATGAACCCAACATGGTGCATGGCTTTCCCCGATGGCTACGAGACTGGTACCTTTCTCGCCCTCGACATGGGCGGCACCAACCTCAGAGTCTGCGAAATCACGCTCCCAGAGGAAAAGGGAGAGTTCGACATCATACAATCCAAGTACCGCATGCCCGAGGAGCTGAAGACAGGCACGGCTGAAGAGCTGTGGAACTATATCGCGGATTGCCTGCAGCAGTTCATCGAGTACCACCACCAGGACGAGGATCTCGATGCACTACCTCTCGGCTTCACTTTCTCCTACCCCGCGACACAGGAATACATCGACCACGGCGTGCTGCAGCGATGGACGAAGGGCTTCGACATAGAAGGCGTAGAAGGCAAGGACGTCGTCCCACCCTTCGAGGCCGCCCTCGCAGAGCGTGGCGTCCCCATCAAGCTCACTGCCCTCGTCAACGACACCACCGGCACGCTCATCGCCTCCGCTTACACCGACACCGAGATGAGAATCGGCTGCATCTTCGGTACTGGCTGCAACGCCGCCTACATGGAAAACTGCGGCTCAATCCCCAAGCTCGCTCACATGAATCTTGACCCCTCGCTCCCCATGGCCATCAACTGCGAATGGGGCGCCTTCGACAACGAGCACAAAGTCCTTCCCCGCACACCCTACGACATCGTCATCGACAAAGAATCCCCACGGCCCGGCCAACAAGCCTTCGAAAAAATGATCGCGGGTCTCTATCTCGGCGAGATCTTCCGCCTCGTTCTCCTCGACCTCCACCAAAACCAAGATTGTGCCATCTTTGAAACCCAAGACGTCTCCAAGCTCACAAAAGCCTACTCGCTCGACGCGGGGTTCCTGTCCTTTATCGAAGAAGACCCCTTCGAGAACCTCTCAGAAACCCACGATCTCTTCCAAAATAAACTCGGCATCAGCTGCACAAAGCCCGAACTTGAGCTCATCCGCCGCCTGGCCGAACTCGTCGGCACACGCGCTGCACGTCTATCTGCGTGTGGTGTTGCTGCGATCTGTAAGAAGAAGGGCTGGGAGACATGTCACGTTGGTGCTGATGGATCTGTTTTCAACAAGTACCCGCATTTCAAGGTCAGGGGTGCGCAGGCACTAAAGGAGATTCTAGACTGGCCGGCGGACAAGGGTAAGGGTAAGGACGACCCTATTGAGATTTTGCCGGCTGAGGATGGGTCTGGTGTTGGCGCTGCCCTGATTGCGGCGTTGACGTTGAAACGGGTGCAGCAGGGACAGAATGCGGGGATTAGGGATCCAGAGGCTATGCTTAAGGCGGCGAAGGTAGAGGTAAAGTAAGGGCCCGGCGAGGCGTTGGGCTGTGCTATTATACATGTACAGGTGGTTGGAATGGGACGTCAGTATTGCTGGACATCTGTTTTGGCCAGTGTGTTGTGTTTTTATTTGTGTTGAGTTATCTTCACATGTTTATGTGAACGGTGGCTGGAATGCGACTGTGTATGGAGTTGTTTCGTATCTAGCTAGCCTATCGATCCATTCACATCAAGTCGACTAGGTGATCATCAGTCAACAACCTCTTCGAAGTTACGAGACTCCCATGGTGTTGCTAATCTGGTAATTCAAGATGCCTCAATTTCAATCTCCACCTACTTCGTCGATCTTATTCGTTCGCCCAACGCTTGCCTCAAGTATAGGTTAGATTATCATTGTAATTTCGATGCCCACAAAGCATAGCCTCGGAACTTGTATTCGAGTTTCCCCAGCGAGTATCTTATAGTTAATAGCAGTTTCAAATTTTTGGCATAGGAGGGGCTCAGAAGGATAAGTGCAGAAAATAATTTCGAACCCCCATGAATATTAGATAAGACGTCATTCGCATCATTGCCCCACCTTCTAGCAGAGAAAAGGACGCGTAGATATGTCTTTGTGAAGCTCCTTGTATCAGTACCGTCGGAGCCGTTGTATTGTGGGCTTTAATACCGTGTTCAAACCTCCCTCCATATCTAGATTTTTAGTCTCTCTCAAACGTCGACAACTTCTCATATTCGGCGTTAGCGTCAATATTCTCTCAAATTGTGCAAATGGGAAGGAAGGATTAGATGGATATCATTTTGTAATTGAAAAGAGTGTAAAAATCATACCCTCGAGTAATTAAAGTTTGTTCATAAAAAAAACGGGTACAATTGGGTGATCATATGTGCTTGAGTAAGAAGTGGGGAAGGGTCGAGGGTAAAACGTACCTTCTAAATCAACGAAATGATGGGAGATTGCTATAGGTGGGGTATGAGACATGGAAGCACCTGCACCGGGGGACATCAGTGCCATGATGAGATCATACTGTAGGTTGGGTTTCGCGGTGCAAGTCATTCTCCATAGACACTCCGAGAGAGAGAGAAAAGGGTAAGATTAACCAAGAGCGAATAAGTGCCTGGTACGAAACCGTGAGAGGTGACTTGCGCATGACGAGATACGTGAGTACCTGCACTGATCAATGCTAGTGCCGTGCTAATCACAGCGGCGGGCTGTGTTGAATAGGATAGAGGTGGTTCAGATAGATAAAAGTTTATTCGAAACATCCTTGGGAATTAATTTCAACGAGAAAGCGTGACTCATCATAACCGCTGGCTACTAGGTAGAGGATAAGGGAAAAGGCTGACCTTGAGTGAAAAAAGGTGGTGTCTAAAACTGCTAGGGGTGAGTGTGCAGAATGGCCGGCTTAGAACGCGCGGTTGGCTTCTAATTACAGAGCAATCGACCATGAGCGATGTGACTATAATGGAGGAGCTGTGGGATCAGATAGATATCCAACACTTTGAATCCCCATTTGACTTCAGCGCGCACAAGTACGTCTTCATCGTCACTGCGAGACATCCCACTTGAATGGAGAGTGAACGTGAACACCTTCCATCATAACCAGGTATCTCTCGCCTTCGGACTGCCCTAGTCCTAAGGTTTGAAACTCGGTGTTAGCTTTAACCCTTAAACTCAAGTGCCGAGAGAGAAACCGTTGTAAAAGCAGTGCAGAAGACGGAGCATTTTTGTCCTTCATGTAGAATCGGACTAACGTATGTGTTTTGCGATTTTTCATCATGGTGAGGATTAAAGTGAATGATATTGGAGGAGAGAGAGTAGAAACTTACTTTACGATGCCACAAGGGCCATTGTAGAGCAAAGGCACCGAAGGGTTGCGTCATAGTGGAACCTTGAGGTTGTGGAGACCAACAGCCTCTCTTAAACCCCTCAGTATCCATGTAGCGGCTGTTAAGGTGAGTTTGGATAGGGATGGATACCGGTCAAGGCGAGACTTCTGCGCTACTGTGTTAGTGAAGCTCCAACTCGAGCTTCGGACAATCCTGGAGGTATCGGCATGGTGGTTTGCGTCGAAAGACTCTTTGAAAGGATAGATCTGACGGAAGAGTTGGTCAAAGACAGAGGTCAGAAACGGAGTCAGAGCTAAGTTAAAGTGGTTCTGAGGTGAAGGTCAAGTTGCGGAGCGGGCATTGATTGGTAGAGACAAACTAACCGAAACGGACTAGCGCAAGGTGGTGTCGGAAGGGCAAGGCAGAGGTGAAATTATAGAAAGCATGACGTATACGCACGCCCAGAAGACGGAGAAGTGTCATAAAATTGAACCTGCAAATATTGATTGTCTAGAATGAAGTATTTTTGTTCTACGGGCTGTCTAAATGCCCGAACATTTTGGTTGCCCTCACCCACTCCAGCCAGCAATGGTCCTTCTCACGCCTACTTCATGAATCCCTAGTTGTGAATACGTAGCTGCACCTGCAACTACACCTATTCATTCGATGCAAATCATTTATGGGGTATCCCTTCCTCCGGCATAGGCTCAATACCAACAGCCTCTGCTGCCGTCTGCTGCGGCTTCTTCTCATCAACATCCTTCATGAATGGGAATGCTAGGACTTCCTTGATACTGTAGTGATCTGTCAAGAACATGACCAATCTATCAATACCCATGCCCCATCCTCCCGTTGGGGGAAGACCATACTCCAACGCTTGGCAGAAAGTCTCATCAATGAGCTGTGCTTCGTCATCACCCTGTGCCTTTTGGTTGGCTTGCTCTTCGAAACGCATGCGCTGGTCGAAGGGATCATTCAACTCAGTATAAGCGTTGCAAATCTCCTTCTTGCAGACGAAAGCTTCGAAGCGCTCGCATAGACCGGGAATGGAGCGGTGGTATTTGGCTAAGGGAGACATGATTTCGGGGTGGCCCATGATGAAAGTTGGATTGACGCAAGTCTCTTCGATGAACTCGCCAACCTAAAGCGCGGATCAGTACAGCAAGAATGGGGCTTAATTGATAGACTTACTAGCTTATCGATCATCCTGGAAGCCGTTAATGGCGGCGAACATTCCACATTGACCTTCTTGAGCACACGCTGGAGGAATTCGTTCGATTCTGGCGTATGTAGCTGGTTGGCCGGTGGGAACTTTTCCCCGGTTGCCTTCTCAAGCTCAGGAATCATCTCGACTCTCCTCCACGGTTTCTCCCAATTTACATCATATGTTTGCCCGTCCTGAGTGTGATACTGAGTCTTGTATGTTCCCTTGACCGAGTGTACCAGGCCCGACACAAGCTCTTCAGTCATATCCATGATGTCGTACATATCCATGAAAGCCATATAAAACTCGCAGGTGGTAAATTCCGGGTTGTGCGTCAAATCAATACCCTCGTTTCTAAATTGGCGCCCTATTTCATAAACACGCTCAATCCCGCCCACAACAAGTTCCTTGAGGTAGAGTTCTGGAGCTATGCGGAGGAACAGCTCCATACCGAGATCGTTGTGGAAGGTCTTGAAAGGCCGGGCTGTCGCGCCACCGGCAATCTTGTTCATCATGGGAGTCTGTACTTCCAAGAAATCTCGCTCGTCGAAGTACTTACGAACGTACTTGACGACCTTAGTCCGGGTAATAAGTGTCTCGCGAGTCGGATCATTCATGATCAGATCGAGGAATCGCTGTCGGTGGCGCTGCTCCTGATCCTTGAAGCCGTAGTATTCTGTCGGGAGCTGGCGCAAGCATGGCGTGAGGAGAACGACCTCCTTTGCAAATATGCTGAGCTCTCCACCGTCTCTGTTCTTGGGACTTGTTCGGCCAGGGTAACCAACCACGCCAATCCAATCTCCTCGCCGTAGGTGTTCATGCTGCTCGAGGAAGGGAACCGAGCCAGATGCTTCTTGCAATTGACACATGATCTGGATCGAAACGCCCTCTGCCTTGCAGTCATAGAATCGTAGTGCACTGCCATTGATCAGCCCAATCCTATACGGGTGACTATGAAAACCCACTTTCCGGAAGCACGCTTCGTAATGATGCGCACGCCGACCCGGATTTCCTTTTCTGGTAGGGTCTCGCCCTTCTTGAGGTGCTCGTATTCCTTGATGAAGCCAGGGACTTTGTAGTTGACGTGGAACTTGTGGGGGTATCTATCCACCTGTCAGTTGACCCGCCATGCTGTCAATACGTTTCGCGGGGTATGGATGGAGGCGAGGCATACGGATTAGGGTCCTTGGAGCTCCGGAGCTTGTTGATAGCCCTCGATCGAATCTCAAAGTATTGCTGCAGTCTGATGAGATATCTGTCTCTTGGCTTATTTATAAGGAAGCATACATTTGGATTCAGTTCTCCTTCTGCGTCTTCTGCCGACTTCTCTTTCTTGGGCCTGTTCGGCAGAGCAGCCGCCTTCTCGGCCTTCTCAGCCTTCTTGCGCTCATTGTCGCGTTGCTTCTGGCGACGCTTCACTGCGGGGCGTGAGTCTTAAATCACAATCTAGTGGGATGCAACACAAACATTCGCTCTTGGAAATATTCTCGCCGGTAACGGGATCGAGGTGCAAGTTCTCGCCAGCCTCAGCGGGAGGCTGCTGGTCGGCCATGGTGTGAATTGGTCTGTCTTTGCTGGTAGTGTGTTTGGACGCGGGGCAGCATTTTACCCTTAAGTTTTGCCCGTGAGTCAGGCTGCGGATTAATTGTTTTTCCGGCCAGGTGCCTTGACTCACCACCGTCCCCCTTTCGTTCGACCTCCAAGTATTGTTTGTCCATCATATCTTATGTCTAAGTCGATTCCTAGAACGCAGACTGCCTCATAATGCGATGATGCACAATTAAGCGCAACGCGAATACACGAGCTCACTAGCTAGTCTTGCGACGCAATAAAAGCTTATGTACAGTCCAATCGCTTGGCCTAATGATATTTTCTACTTCTACGATGAATAGGTGAAGTAGTACGCAGCATAAGGCGGTGTTTGGTGCGTATGTATATGAAATTGCTCACCGATACAATCCACTTGAATCTTGAATATTCTGGTTACTCTTCTCGTCCAAATCCCTCCCCATAACCGAACGACTAATCACAGCTACGACCATTTTTAGAATCCACAAAGCAGCCAAGAGTATCAGAGAGGGCAAGAACGACGTTCGGCACCTTCTGAAGGAAGCGCCCGAAGCAGTTTCTCCCGCGGAACCGGAGGCGAAGGCCGTCGCTGCACTAGTTGAAGCAACTTTAGCCGCACATTCTTGAACGGCGCGAGACTAATAACCCGGACTTGACCATGTCAAATGCTTTCCGGCGAACAGTAGTAGATCTTGTTCAATTCTCTCCGATCTACTGCGCAAAATCGATCGATTTAATTCTGGAAGAAACAGTCAATGAGTGCTTGGGACGTATTCAAACAGGTATTCAAAGGGAAGGAGTCTGTCAAGGATTTGGACTGACAACAGCGGCAGAAAAAAAGTTTGATTGATGGCCTTCTTTACTATTTTCTATTAGTATCTCTAGAGATCAAGAGTATGGGCGACCTCGACTAACAGTGTTAGTGCTCTCCTAAAGAATGATAGTGGAAAGAACTAAATGCAGATTGATACTTCCATCAAAGATTTATTGGAACTAGAGGACAGGCTTGCACGCAGACCTTGTGCTGAAAGACCTCCCAAATCCAACCCGTCTGACAGTTACGATGTCTTACCCAACGACTCCGAATAAAACGTGCAGTCATCAGAACAACCGTCATCTGTCTGCGAGGCCTCCATCTCAATCTCCTTTGATATTATAAAACAGTCAGCTGTACACCCCAAGTGCGCAGACCAGAACCTAATTGAATCGCTCTCCAACGTGTTCTTCATCAGACCCAATCTTGCCCTCGCTGATGTGTCAAATATTTCGATCCTTAAAGCTTCCGATCATCGCATCCGATCTTCCGACGGGCATTTCTATGAGTTTAGAAGCTTCCATTCAACGATCGTTCCCTGCGAACAGACTGATTCGACGAAATTATTGATCCCTGTTTAGTATCAGGGCTCCAGAATAAATGGCATGGAACCCCAGACAGTGACATCACATGGTGTTGCGGGCTCTATGTAGGCGCTCAGCCTTTCAAGGTGACTCTACAGGAGCGGATAACATAGCAGCACCAAGAGTGACTAATGCTAGCACCTGCTAGGACTGAGAAGGTAAAAAGGGTTAGAGGAGAGAAGCCAGAGAAGCCAACATAAATTCTGGCAAGAGGCTAACAGAAATGTATAGCGTTCAAAAAAAAAAAAACAAGCCTTTAGTTAGCATCCTAAACTGTAATAGATATTTTCAAAACTGTAATGTCTTTCTAGACCTGCATCTTGCTCTGCTTGCCGGACTATTTAGGTGACCCACTTCTACAAAACACGCCTTGTACTTAGAACAGTAAACATTCTCTTATCTTCTTGCTAGAATTTGTACTCCTCCTCTTCTATCTTCCTCCCTGCCTTATTCTTGCCCTTCCGCTGGACCATATCCCTGAAAACTCCTCCCTGCCTCTTCAATAACTCCTCCGGACTCCCCTCTTCAACTACTCTCCCCTCCCTGAGTACAACAACCCAATCGAAGTCTGTCACAGTTTCCACCCGATGGGCAATTGCAATCACTGTTTTGCACTCAAACTCCTCTCTCATAACCCTTTGCATCATCTTATCAGTCTCATAATCCACACTACTAGTCACTTCATCCAATACCACCACTTTCCCTGGCCTGAGTAGTGCTCTTGCAAGACAGAAGAGTTGTTTCTGACCGTGGGAAAGAGTGTCATCGGAAAATTCAGCATCGAGGCCTCCTTTAGATTCAACAACTGCCCAGAGCTGGACCTTCTCTAAGACAGTGCGCAGCTGTATGTCGGTTGAGGAGGCATAAGGATCGAGATTCAGACGAATGCTACCTGTGAGGAAGTAAGGGTCTTCACCGATAACGTTAAGTCTGGTGCGGATGTACTCGCGGGGCATGGTAGAGAGATCGATGCCGTCGATAGTGATACAGCCGCTGCTAGTTTCTACCATGCGGAAGAGAGAAGAAACAAGTGTGGATTTGCCGCTTCCGGTTCGTCCCACGATTGCCACTTTTTGCCCCGCGGGAATGTCGAGCGTGATTTCATTTAAAGCTTTACGGTCCTCATTTGTACTAAACGGAACGCGTGAGTGTACCACTCATCATGAGCTAGAAGATTTATGAGGGTGACGGCATACTCATACGAAACGGTGAGATTCTGAATCTCAATCTTTCCCTTACTTGGCCAGTCCGGAGGTGGCACGTTTATCTCCCCATCTTTATATTCAACATCTGTCTCCTCCACAAACTGTTTCACTCTTGCCACTGCCCCAATACTAGTTTCCATCTGCGTCCAAAACAGAATTGCTAATTTCAAATTCGCCGTAAAGCTAATAATCTGTGTCAGACTTACTCCAGTAAAGCCCACAGAAATGGTATCTCTCATCCTAACTGCCACGCCAACAACTAGAATGGCAAGGGCAGTAGTGATGAGATCCAGGACAAGAGTGAGCCAGGTCTGGATCATGAACATAAGGTAGAACGGCTTCTGGGATTTATCAACTAAATTATGGTTGTGTGCGATGGAGGCTTTCTGCCATGCGAAGGCTCGGATGGTTGCCAGCCCGGATAGAGATTCTATAAATTGCGTACTTCGGTGCTGTCAGCAGATTGGCCAATATATTGGACGGCAGGACACACTATACGGGCGCTTTCTCCTCGAGGTCTAGGAAACGCATTTGTCGAGAAGTGCGAAGGTAGTACCGCTGAACAAAATAGTATATCACGAAAAGCACAGGAATACAACTTGCAACATAATATGCAGCTGACGCAATGAGACCAATCTGGCCAACACAGGATAGGAATCCTTGAGAGGCGTCAGTAGATGCACTGTGAGAGAGTTGTGGAGAGCGTACCGCCGGTGACAGCCATGACGGCAAGTGGGAGGTTTGCATCTAGAAGTTGCATATCTTGACTAAACCTATTGGTGGGCAAATATCAGCTCCTATCGAAGTTGAATGTAGAAAGGTCGTACCTCGTGGTAATTGAGCCAGTGTCAGTCTTACTGAAGAAAGACATTGGGGCCCTAGAGAAGTATTAGTAGCTACGCTTCAAACATCCACCGGCAACATACGACATAACCGCGTTCACAGTTAACTCGTGCAATCGAAGGCCAGACCTTTTGGCCATTATGTTGAATGAGAACCTAGTGCTTTTAGCAAGAGCTAACAATCTAAATTTCGCAGGAAGCTCACCATGTCAGCAAACACATATCGATTAAGCCAACAATCTGAAGCGCAGTGTACAATCCAAGATAATACCCTGTATGCTTATTTGGCTCGGAAGCGTTAGCATCAGCATACCACTTCAACCAAACAGCTACATGTAGTTAGAGCAGCATTCGTCAAAGCAAACATAGGACATACTTGGAAACGTGGAAAAGAAGCCCCAGCCACATGCCAAAGCAAGGAATACTGTGGTCATGCCCCATCCAATGGTTCCGAAGTAGTACTGATATACCTTCCAATCGCCGAGTTGCCTACGCTTGTCGTCTGAGGTAGTAATGATGGAGTTATTAGGTACAGATTGGAAGATCGTACGTGGCCTTGATGAAGAGTCCATTTCTGAGTCTTCTTTAGTCGCCGTGGCTTGCTCGTTTGCGTGCTCCAGGCAGAATTTGGAAACGTAGCCATCAATTGCTTTAAGTTCTTGAAATGTTCCTTGTTCGGCAACCTTGCCCTCTGGAGATAGAGCAATAATGCGATCCGAAAATGGCAGAAGGCCCACTTTAGATCATGTTAGCAAGCACTCAAATCATGGGGAATCTCCACTTGCCAGCATTGGTAGCAATCAACACCGTCGTATTCCATTTTCTGAAGAGGCCACTCGGACCCAGAAGCCGATCGAAAACGTTCCGCTGGGTATTAGCATCAAGACAATTGAAGACATCATCAAAGACCACAAAATCCTTTCTTGCATACACGGCCCGAGCAATTGCAATCCTTTGCTTTTGTCCACTACTCAAAGAAAGACCTTTGCTTCCAATTCTGGTGTCATGTCTGCGAGGAAATGTAGCGATGTCTTGTTCGAGGTCGCAACTATGTAAATTAAGCACTTTTATCCATCAAATGTGGTACTTCCAACCTACCAATAGATTACCGTATCATAGAGATTCTGATCGAAACTCGAGAAGCCAACAATGTTCTCCTTCACAGAGGTATTCTGTGCAAGCCCCATCAGCAAGAAAAGACCGATATCCCAAACCAATACTTACAATTAGCCAGGGTGTTTGCTCGCAGTATGCGGCCTCGGATTTTGATACATACACAAATCCTTTGGAGCTAGGGGTCTCGCCTAGGATAGCTTTGAGGAGCGTAGACTTCCCAGAAGCAATAGCGCCAATCAGAAGAGTCAGATCAGAGTGTTGAATACTAATATCAATCTCTTGCAAGATGGGAGGACCATCCTTCGTCCAGCCGAAGGCACCGCTTTCGATGCGTACTGCCTCATTCGAGGTATAAATTCTCTCCCCAACGGATCTCAGTTGGTTGCTCTCCGTAAGTTCAATATCATTGTGCAAGACCGGTGGCCTTGGTATTTGAAGGGAGTGGTCCTTCAATGGCTGCGCAGTAGGAGGTATTCCCAAAGTCTTGAGGCGATGATCCGAGAGAGACTCTGAGATTAAAAACTTTTCAATTCGCTCGACGCAGCCGAATGTTGTCCTGAATTCGATGATATCTCCATACAGTGCAAAAAGAGGCTGCGTGAGCAGAATCAAAAGAGCTAAGGATGTGAAGAGCCTTGGAGCATCTAGTGTTGTGCCATCTTTAGCAGCAATGACTGCATAGAAAGCAAACGTAGCAACGGGAGACAACATGATGGGCATAAAGGCTACAGAAACTTTCAGCCACGATATCACACTTTCAAGACCGAGAACATACCTAAAGTCGCTGAAATAGCTCCAAGTGACCAAAACTTCTCCGCATACTTGATCTCATTGATCCTAAGGTTTTGAATTAGAGTTGAGAGTCTTGCAGTCAGTCCTGACATCTTGACCCCTTTCATGTACCCAAGCATGTTAGATGTGATTCCTTCCACTTTAGTGAGCAAAGGCTGTTACATTTGGTGGCTTGGAGAGTACCCACCAATGCGCTTCTGGATCTTGGTAATCCAGCCTAACTGCAACTTGTTCGCAACAAATGCGAGCCCAATCGTTAGAGCAGAAGTGACTGTTTGCTTTTAGCGAGCAATGCTTGAGGTGAAACAAAGAAACATACTAAGGGTGACAATGATCGGAGCTACGCATGCCCAGCCCAATCTTGCTGAGAGCAGCCAAGTTGCGAGAGCAAACTGGATTATATTCGCCCAACTTGAGTAAATATTAAGAGAGGAGCAGCAGCCCGGGGATGCGAGAATCTTACAGATTATGCATATTTCGTAAACCGCGTACCAGTCGTTCGACATCAGTACTCATCAACGTCACAGCTGAAGAGTTGTCAAGAGCTGTGATGCTGATCTCGGTCGTCTTAGTATATATCGCTGCGACAAGTGTACCACGGAGCATCGTTAGGCACCTGTAATTGCGGTGAAGAAAAAGGCTATTGGAAACCTGCAATTCGTCAACTCGACCAATTCCAAGGAGTTCAGATGTCTTTATTCTTACGCTCATTCCAAAGTATACCACAGCATATGCGCCAATTAAGCCATAACCAGTGCTCAAAGGCTCTTTTCGATTTCCATCTTGAAGGAACTGTAAAAGACGGCTCACCATTAACGGCTGGCAGAATGTAAATCCTAGCAAGACAAGACGAGGAAGTATAGGAATGACCAGGGGCCACTTAAGAAGCCGAACAATGACTTTGGTCAAACTTGGTTTTGTGGTCCGAGACGCTAAGTATCTTCAATTAGCGCATCGAATCCTTTAGCAGAAAGCAAATAACCTACATGTATTCCACTCTCTCCAAAAACGGTCATTCAGAACCTCGCTCTTCATGTTCTCATCCACAGGATACAAATCCGTCGGTTTAAGCACGTGCCTGTTGCCCTCCCTAATGATCCAATTCATCCACCACACAAAGGTCTGACTATACAAGCCACTGGTTTCCTCTGGGCCTGGTCTATCCTCCCTCTTCAAATACCCACGTTTCTCTTTCGCTTCTAAGAAAAGCATGGTGGCCTTGAGAGCAAAAGACGCAGTGAAAAGATCACGTACTATGGAGCTGAGTACCACCATCCATAATGTGCGGAGTACGACAGCATCGAAGAGGAGAGAGAACAAAAGATACGCATTCAAGAGAGCAGAGGGGCGCAGGGAGCGGGAGTGCTCGAGGTAAGATAACATGCACAACACGAGGCTGGAAAGGAAGGAGAGACTGGTGGCAATGGCAGCTAGGGTACGGATGCCATGAAGGTTCGTTGTAGCCCACGTAATCAGAGTGGTTAGCTGCAGAACCGCAAAGATGCCAATGGCTACCTGTAATGCTTATCAGACTACAGGCGCCTCATACGATGCTTGAAACACGTACGAGCTTCAGCGATCGTAATGGCTTGCCGCCGACCGTCGATTCACGCTTTCGAAGGACCTGGACGCGTAAAGGTGCGAAAAGAAGGAATAAAACTGAAGGTAAGATAGAGAAGACGTATTGCTCAAATGTAAAAGTGAAGTCGCGACGGCAACCTTCTACAATAGGTCCGAAGGCTTCATCCACCGATGGAGAGCACTGCAGATGTGTAGTTTCATTCATTACGACGCGAAGAAGGTGAACAGCAGATGGAAGAGGAATGAAGAGGATTAGAGAGAGACCAACATGGCGAATTCCTGCCTCCTGGATCCTTTCAACCCAGCTCGAGTTTGGTGTTTAGCACCTTCCAACAATGCTCGCCAAGCTTCGCTTAGGTTTATCTCCCTCGGTAATACCTCCCCTTACAACTGGATAATTGACTTCATGAAACACTAGCCAATCTGGAGGCAGCTAAATTTAGTTACGTCACGTGCTATTCATCTCTTAAGGACGCGCCTCGCGTTCTCCTTCCTGTCACAATTCTCAGATATTCGGGTTGAGAGTATCCTCATAGAAATATACATATAATCCATACAAACCATGTCTACAGTCTCGTATCGAATTCAATCGCCCTTTGACTTTCCACGGAGAGTTCCCAGCCTATTCGCCGCATGCCCTTTATTGCTGACACTTCTCAACAGCATCATACCATACTAATCTCGCAATCCCCTCTCCTCATCCCCCATCCCAGAACCCCAGTTTCTTATCGTCTACCTACCGCAAAACCCGAAATGACCACCCATCCTCACCTTCCTCACTCGCATCCTAGCCCACTTAGCCCCAAATTCCAGAATCCTAGACGCCGGCTGCGGAACAGGAAAGCCCATCGCCTACGCCTACATCTTTAGGGCCTTATGCAACCGGCATCGACATCTTTAACTCTATGATCGACCGTTGCAAGGGATCCGTTCCAGACGCAGAGTTTGAAGTCGCGGATATGTGGAATTCCTCCCCTCCCTAGCATGCCTTCGACGCTGTATTTAATATACTGTCACTGTTTACGCTCTCTCGCACCGAAATCAAAGCCATAGCGACCAAGTTGTGCACTTGGATTAATCCCTCCGGTTTCCTGTGTTTGGCACCATGGCCGCTGAAGGCTCCTCCCATCTACCCTCAGACCGCCAAGGTATTCCCGATTTAGACAGTCTATGCCCGAGATATCAGCTCCTTGTTTATAGACCGCATAGTCCCTCCCTGTCATGCTATTCACGCCCGAGGGCTGGAAGAGTCTGCATTCAGCGAATGGGTTCGAGATTGTAGAGATGGCGACGGCTGGCCCGGAGCCGCATTATTATATCTTGGCCAGGGAGGGGGTACGATGAAGCTCTTCATCGATCTCTTTGCAAGATCTGCTCAAGTAGAACTAATTATATATTGGCTTACGCTGTCTAAATCCTGCCCATTCCACCCGCATGCAAAACCCAGTACATTCAAGTCATTAAACAACAAGTAATCATCCTTCCGATCTCACAACCCCAACCCCAGTCCTAACCTCAAACTCCACCCACCTTGCTCTGCCTTCCTTTCTCCCTCGTCCCCCGCTCTCATCAATCGGCCCCGGATTCATAACCGTACAACCACAATACTTGGCTACAAAGGCCGGGGCGTCTTTATCTGCGACAACCAGTGCAGTCGGCAAGGGGTATAAATTTAGGGTGTGTCCATAATCCCAATGGAGTGGACGGACTGACAGCGGGAAAGGCGAGAGATGGGATTGCGAGAGAAGCGTGCGGGTTAGGGAGCGTGCGATTTGCGTGTCGGAATCAAGCTGCTCTTGGTTGTGCTGGGACGGGTTGAGTTGTGTGGGCAGGTTTGCGTCATCGAGGTCCATGGTCTCGTGGGCTTGACACTCTTCCGTAGTCGCGTCGGGCATATCTTCTTCCTCATCACCGCTCTCCGGCTTAGAGAACCGAATGCTAGTTCGATGGAGCCGGCCTAGGACATCATCGCGCATCACTGCCATTTCACCTTTCACGCCGAACCAGCTGAGACGTGAGGGATTACTTGTCCAAACCACATCCCCTTCTTTCCCTTTCGATTTCCCGGTTCCCCAGACCTCTCTATTCGCCTCTGCAACGACTCTTCTTATTCGGTTGGTGAATAAACTAGGAACAGGTCTTCTGGGTAAAGGCACCGCGGCACCACCTGAGAAAGCGCTAGGCCAGGCATCGTTGTCACCCGGAACGAAGACAAGCGAAGTGTGTGCGATGAGTTGTGGGAAGTCTGCGAGAAGAGAGGCCAGGGCGTCGAAATGCTCTTTGTACTCTATACTAGCCGCACCGGGAACACCGGCCAAACTGGCTTTTGAACTGAAATTTCCCATCAGCACAATGGCGAGTGGATAGACGGGATGCGGGTCTGCTGGGTCGGGGGTGTATGTGCGAAGTAGTGTGCGGAGAGATGAGAGCGTGGAGGGGATATCGAGGTGGAGGTCTGATGCTACAACAATATTGTGGAGAGAGCTTGGAGAGAGAAGTTTTGATGCAATGCGTGACATTCGGGACCCAGTTGCGCGCTCGGAACCTAGGCCTAGGAAGTCCGTCCATCCGAATGCTGGACCTGAAAGACTATTTTTGTCGGCCTCCTCGACAGTGCCACCGAGGGTGGTGGATCGCCGTTCTGAAGGTGGTTGGCCGACTGAAAAGCCGATAAACTTTCCGCCGACTGTACCACCTATACCGCTCATACCTCCGAGCGTGGAATTTGAGCCCGCAGCTAGATTGCCGTAGTCTTCTTCGTAGCTTCCGTCCACTAGCACGATCATTCCTGGCACGAAATAAGCTCCATTTTCAGGAATTGGGCGCGCGTGTTGGAGATCAAGAGCTATTGTGCCAGTGAGATCCGAAAGTGCTAGGGAGCCGGTGGGTGAGACGGTGAGCATGCCCAAGAGAAGATGCGTACTGCCACTTCTTCCAAGCAAATTGGCAATAGGGGTTATCGTAGTCGTTTGAGAAGTAGATATAGAGCCTGTTCGATTCAACGAGGACGAGCGGGCGACGGAGAAAGTTGGAGTCTGAAACGTCTCATTGCGCAGTATCCGTTGGTGAACGACGTGATAGCGTTGGCGGAAAAGATGGGTTTTGTGAGACGGATCTGGGAAGAGGGAGGGTTTTGTCGTAGACCTACGTTTGTCAGTGCGCTGGATGGAGGCTTAAAGTTGGAAATCTTACTTTTCAAAATGCTTCTGGGTTACATTGTAGAAAAGCTTTGGCTGCTCAAATGCCCCTACTACCTTCATCCACTCTCGTGGGTCCTTTAAAACATCCTCCTCCTCTTCCTGTTCCTCGGCCTCGAGATTTGACATGCCGAAGCTGGCTTGGCTCTCGAGTGCGGGTCTCCCGCCGAAGCCCACTATATTTTGCGCACTTGGCTCAGATGCAAAAGTGAAGCTTGTTTGCCTGCTCAATCCCGAACCAGGGGCTATTCTCCCTCCGCTCATAGACCCCTCAAGCGTCTTAAGTATGTTCCTCAGCGTCTCACCCTCGCCCTCTACGATCACCTGGCTACTGCACTTCTTCCAGGTCTTCGCTACCTCCTCAAGCACTTTCTCTGCAAGACCTTCTTCTCTCCATCCTGAACCGCATTGCCTCCCAATGAAGGTTGCTAATGCTTGTAGAGCCGAAGATGTGAGAGTGAGATTGTGCTTCTTGGTGAATGTTCGGAAAGCAAGCGGTCGTAAAGTTGCCGGTGGGAGCAATATGGGTAGGACTGTTTGCTTTGTGACGGGCTTCAGCGCCGGCGGTGCGCGTATTGGGACGGTCTGGCGGGGAAGGATGGGGTGGACGGGGGTGCCAAATGCAGGCGATGAGGAAGGGATTGGGTTATCTAGAATCGCAGAAGGCTTATCCGGCCGCCTAGCTGTCGCCATCGCAAAGTAACAGACCAGAAGTGTTATGTATGGGATTGTGTGTTGGAGTGTGTAGAGCGTAATTGAGGCGCCCCTCAGACGCGGTACACGGTTTCGCGGTCGCGGTGGTCGTGGCTGTGGCCCGAGCGCCTCACCATTCTTCGCCGCCTTCTCATCGCGACATGATCCACAAATTCTCGACACTTCACTTACCCACCTCTCGGCTACTCTAATCGCGGTCGCGCGGCCTATATACACGACAACCATACTATCTCGGGCTTCCTCGCCTTCTCACAATGGCCGAAACCACCTCCAATCCTGCGGCGCCTGCCCCAGAGGCTCCTCCTTCACGAGAGAAACTTGCCGAGCTCACCACCGCCGCCGCTCTCCAATACTCACTTAAGAACCATTCCCTCGCATCAGATCTCTATGCCCAAGCACTCGAAATTCAGACCGAGCTCAATGGCGATCTTGCCCCCGAGAACGCCGAGCTGCTGTTCGCATATGGTCGCTGTTTGTACAAGGTGGCCGTCGCAAAGAGCGATGTGCTAGGTGGTAAGGTCGTACAAGAGGAGAAAAAGAAGCCGAAGGCAGACAAGAAGCCGAAGGCAGATCCTGGAGAGGGCTCAAGTGCGCAGTCAAATGGCGCTAAGAAGAGGGAAAATAAAGAGGAGACGGTTGCATCGAAACCGTACTTTCAACTCACCGGCGACGAGAATTGGACAGATTCGGAAGACTCGGAGGAAGAGGGTGGTGAAGGCCAGGGCGAGGAAGATGGCGACGACTTCGGAAACGCTTACGAAATCTTGGATCTTGCGCGCGTCCTCAGCACGAGGCAATTGGAGGCGTTAAAGGGTGTCAGCGATGCGGACAAGGGTGTCAGCGATGCGGACAAGGGTGTCAGCGATGCGGACAAGGGCAAGGGCAAGCCGGAGGAGACTCCGGAGAGTAGACAGATCAAGGAGCGGCTAGCAGACATCTACAACTATCTTACCGAAATCTCCCTCGAGAACGAACGCTTCGACGACGCCATTTCAGACTCACTCTCTGCGCTTCAGATCGTGGAGGAAATCTATCCCTTTGAGCATCAATATGTAACGGAAGCGCTTTACAAAATTTCGCTTGCTCTCGAATTCGCTTCTGTCACCCAGGTTCGCGAAGCAGCCAATGGAGAGCCGACCAAAGAAGCGGAAGTAGATTTCACGAAAAGGAAAGAGGCTGCAGATCATATGGAACGTGCTATTTTAAGTCTGGAGGCGCGCCTGAAAAAAGGACAGGCAGAGTTATTTGATGTCCCAGAGGACCAAAAGAAGAAAAAGGAAGATGAGATTACGGATGTTAAGGAGATGCTAGAGGAGATGCGCCAACGTGTAAGACATCCCTTCAACCTTAGTCATCTGCCCACAAAATCAGTTTTCTAATAGAATTCCAGCTCGTGGATCTCCAATCCGACCCAACAAAGGACGCATTTGACTCTACTCAAGGCATAGATCCATCTGTCGTATCGGGTCTGTTGGGCAGCATACTCGGCCAAAATCCAGCTGCGCAGAAAGCAAAGCTGGAGGAGGCTGCCAAGACTGCTAATGATGTGACTGGTTTAGTACGGACTAAGAAGAAGGAAAAGGCACCTGCTGCTATATCGTCCACAGCAGGTGACAATATAAGTGGCAAGAGGAAATTAGAAGTTGAAGAAGAAAGCATGAATGGCAAGAGGGCGAAGACGGAGGAAATACAATAGCGGCTTCTATACTTGCGGTTTCTTCTATCCCTCCATTCTTTTCGTTCTGTCTTATTATTTAAGGGTGAGAGGTCTCGATTTCACTTTATTCGTTCTAGTTGGGATACCTCGGGAGAGCGGAATCTTGGTTCAGGCGGCGTTCTGATTTCACTGGAGTTGCTCCCGGAATGAGAGCGCCTGTAAGAGAAACTAGTCTAGAAGTCTAGTCGTTCACATAACCATCTTCAGCCTAGGGTACTCTCTGTATATCTCTTCCCCCCCTGCCTGCAGCCAGCATTTTATGTCGTAAATCTCGTCGATTCTTTCATCATACAGCAAGCATCTCCGTCATGGTACGTTCAATCACGAAACAGCACTCAGGCGCCCACTCCAGTCTCTTTACATGCCATTGAAAATTGCAAAAGTGACCCTCACTTTCATTACAATCTCTTGTTTTCAGTTTCTCATTATAGCTATTCAAATAAGCTTCCGGCCCCCACAATGTGACCAAACACGGACCCCGCACCAGAGATTAAGCTTAATCGTGCAGCAATCGACAGCTTTCCTCTTTAGGCAAGTCAAGCCCTGCCTCGCCAAGACGGCGATAGAGTTATATTTTGGCTGAATGAAAACAAGAGCTAGAAATAGGTCGACAATAGGACGGATATAAAGAGGGTATTTGGAATGGGTAGGTTGGATGGGGATTTAGAACTGAGGGGGGTTTAAAACCTGGGTGTGGCCGCTGCAGGGTGGTCGGGATGATCAGGTACATCGACTACATTCCATTTGGAAAAGGTGCTTAGATTCTTTTGCACCACCTTCCCGATCTCTTTACATCTTTTGATCTGCTCGGCTCTCATCATGATTTATTCCATGACACGCCTCGCGGTTCTGGTCTCATCTCTTATCGCCTTGGCCACAGCATCTCTTAACTGCACGGTCACAAACTCATCGATTCCCTACTACGCCTGTCCAAATTCTACATGCGCTCCCGTTGGAGAATTCAAGGTCGGAGATATTGCTTGGATATGGTGTGCTGTTGACGATACCTTCAATCCAAAGTGCCTCCCCTCATCCTTCTTCCACTTCCTTTGCCCCTTCCAACTCCATTTCCCCATCCCCACCTCTCCTCCTTCTTCTGCTATTGCCCTTAATCAATCAACCAAGATAGATACTCAACTATTACTGACATATGTGACTTAGCCGCTGGCTCTTCCTCGAAAACAACAACTACGCCCTTGGGACGCAGGAGAAATACAAAGACTGCTGGTTTTTTGACCAAACGTGGCCTAGAGGTACTGATGGGCTGCCATTTTGCAGAAATGCGACATTTGTGCCGCATCCGCCTCCTGGGCCTTGTGTGTGTTGATGAAGTTGAATCGTAGGGGATGGCGGGGTTTGATGGAAGAGTGTGTAGGGTGAGGCGCAGAGATGATCAGAGTGGAAAAGAGCAGCGGCAGGGGCTCCAGTCGCGAATGATCCAGCATTACAAGCTGATATTCAGCTTCTTAGAACGTATACGATGATTGTTTCGAAACCCGTCAGGACACGTTATGGCTGCGCTCACAGGCATTTCCCATTGTAAAATAGGAAAGGGTATGGGTTGTGAAGCCACATGTTTGAGCTATGGGAAGTGGTGCAAGCAAGCCTGTGAGAGGCACGGGAAACAGCATAAGAAGCTTCGTAAAAGACTTTGGAAGTGGAGTAGTATATCTGGGTGAGGTATGGGAGGCAGTGGAAGGATATTATGAAACAATGGCCGTATTTTAAAACCAGTTCCCCCTAATATGAGATTCAGAACGTATTTCCTGAAAATACCGGTGGGGTAGAGCATAGGGCTAACATTGCAGGTAATTCACGGCTTAATTATGGGGTCAATTCGCTTAAGAACAGGTCAAACGGTTTAGGAAAGTGTTGGAGAGGACATCTAATGGTGTTAGAAGAGTTTGTTTTAGATCCTTTATGAGCTGAGGGATCTTTGAGAGGCTGTTATGGGGAGCAGAAACATGAAACCCTTTCGGGAGCGGCGTTTACAGGTTGGACTTTTTACACGTGAGGTTAAAGGCTAAAATTGTGCCCCTTTCCGCCTCAGCTTCGCTCTGGTGGAATTTGTTAGGCCACTCATTAAGGTAATATACTCGCTACATTCTCGACATAACTCTACCGGGCTACTTAAGTGGACGAGAGGCCTTGCGTATGGCAAATGGGGAGTGAGGGCTTTCTAGAACAGCTGTTTTATAGAAAGACCACTGCAGGAAACTTAACTACTACCTGGAAAAAGGAATTTTCTATGAAGCTGTAGATATCTGAAGATTTGAGATGAAGGGTTGAAGTATCATCTTCTTTCCTAGCTTAGCTCAGTTTAGCGTCGAAAGAAGTGCATGACTGAAATGCTTCCTCGGCCCGTTGCGGCTTCTCCGCTTCTCTTTCTCCAGCAAACGACTTCGCTGGTCTCTGAGGTAATGCTTAGTCTTCTGTGTTACCCCGTGATACCCAATATTAATTACTAAACCTAGCTGACACATCTGTGTAGCTCTGTAATGACCGCAACTTCTCCGGCTACCACGTGCACATCACTACCCGAGTGGTACATGGGCTCCACTTCCGAATGACAAAGTCAGTGCCGTGGGGTCAGACCAAGGGAGTTTTTGCTACTTCTTCGTGTAGGTATTTGTCTCAATTTTGGCGGAACTGTGGTTATATGCCATGAGGGTCAGGAGAAGCAATAAGTAGAGAGGGGGGGCATGTCCGCTGACG
Source organism: Lindgomyces ingoldianus (assembly GCF_010093535.1). Classification (NCBI taxonomy): domain Eukaryota; kingdom Fungi; phylum Ascomycota; class Dothideomycetes; order Pleosporales; family Lindgomycetaceae; genus Lindgomyces; species Lindgomyces ingoldianus. The sequence continues at coordinate 2,605,141 of NW_022985162.1, read as the reverse complement.
TGTAGCTGCAGGAACTCCAATTACGACACGAATAGCGATTTCTTCCACGTCGGGTACCGGGGCTATCCTGATTTGTCCATGACCCCAGTGAACGGACCAGCAGGAAGTACCAGGAACTTTGAAGATAAATTGAGCAGTTACAGGTACACAAATGAACAATAAGTTGGTGCTTCTGGTGAGCTGAGGTAGAGTATACAGGAAAGGGTGTCTACTCCAAGATGTGATCTTGCTAGTGTTCCATAAATGTAAAATTTGTGGCAGAGCGAGAGGGTATGCAGTATTACCAAGTTTATGAAATGAATGAGAAGATGAATAGAAAGAATTGATAAAGTTGCTCCAAACCATGTCTTGGTCTTTGAAGCGCTCTGAAAGCCATATAGATAGGCAAATCTAGGGAGAAATCAGACCTATCAACAGGCGAAGAAGCGTCAAAGTGTTGTCAAGCATCACGAATGACCACTTCTCGGAGATCCTTGGCGGTCTTGGAAGAGGTGTAGGAGATCTGGGCAAGGTGGCTTGGACGGCGCTGTGGATTAAGGTAAAGGCACTTCAGTAAGCCGTGGTGAGTTATTAGGCACGCATCACAGATGTGACAGAAAGAGGATCTCCTAAAAGTAGATGGTTCATGAGATGGTGTATTCAAATCCGATCCGAGGTTCAGGTAGAAAGCACGCGGGAGGTTGACGCACGTGTACGCTAGCTATATAAGGCTTAGCCTCATGTGGCTCGCGTAACCTCAGGCACTATAACTTTCAAACCGTCGATCTCACACATCACTCGTCTCAGATTCAGCATCACCCACCCCAACCTGTCCAAAGGTAACTCAAATGGGCTCTCCCCTCCGTGCTGCTGCAGCTTGATCCTTGGCAGCCACAGAAGACATACAATGCCTGTTCATGCTCTCCACCTCCATCATGCGGGCAGTCGGCCGGCCCGTCAAGGCAGAAATGCGCTTTTGAACCTTGGTTGACCCTGTCTCTTGATATTTTCACCGACCACAGGCTGATCCACTTCTCTTCAACTTTGGAATTCCCACCTTTAATGCTTTTGTCGTGAGCGAGAGAACATGTTGGATTGTTGTTGAGCAATGATCAAATTATCTACACTATTCCAGCCTGTCCTCGTCCTTTTTTTTCTTTTGCTATGGGGGGAGGTTCATGGACAAACTTTGGGAGCGCATATAGTGAGGACACCGCGGCAAGATTACCAGCAAAATCCGCATCGACGACAGCAAAATGGCAACAATAACAACAACGGGAAGAAGGACACAAGCGCGTTTAATATCGTCAATGGGCAAATATTGACACCAGGCCTCGCAATTCTGGACGCTGTATGTATATACTCTTTTCTCATCCTGACTCATGCAAGTTCGAGGAAGTCAAATCTTTGAGGCACAGTATCGGACTTGAGGAAGAATTCTGGTCTGACTCGGCCGCTAACTGTTTTTCTAGCCTCAACCCTTCACCCCCATGGGTGGGGATTTTCTGCATATCGCCATCGATGTCTCAGGCAATGGCAAACTCCCTGTTCCACCGCGAGCAATTGATGATCCCCTGACCCAGTTCTTTAACATCACGCTATTCCTAACGAGCAATGTTCTGCTGAAGAATTTTACTATCTCAAACATCACGACGTCAACGCCGCCTTTCGCGAACATCATGGACCAAGAATCGGGGCAAACTGTCAAACACATCAACTTCGAGTGGCCCGACTGCCTCGTTGGAGACGGAAAGGAAGACATTGGGACGACAGCAAGAGGCGAATATAATATCTCTATTCACCAAAATTTCCGCTTGAACGGTAGCGATCACTACAGTATCTTCAACTTGCCAATATCCGTCACGAACAGTATTTCACAATTTCCAGGAGCGGGCCAGCTTCTCACCAAACCGCCACCAGGACCACTTAATGCAAATGGAGGCCGCATGTCTTGCGAAATGATCTCTAATCGTCTAAGGAATATTACAGAGCTCGTTAACAGCGTAAATAATCCACCCGGACAGCCGTATCAGGACATCGCAATAGAAACCACAGCCAAAAATCAAGGTGGACAGGTTGGTGGTCCGGGCACCACAAATAATGGAGGTGGAGGAAACATCGGGAATAATGGAGGCAATGCGCAGGGCGTAGTAGGAGCCGGTACGAAGGCGTTCAAAGGAAGAGTGTGGGATAGCGCAGCTTTCGCTGCTGTAGTGACCCTTGCGACCACAGTGACCTGGTGACTCAGCTGGATTGCAGAATGAGACGTCAGGCTTGAGGCAAATGCGTACATGGGCGTTATGGGCAGGGAACAGGAAAGGGTGGGCTTTGCGCACAGAATGACGGTATGATACCAGCCGAATCGATTTCTTCGTACTATGAAGCTATCAGGTGTATCAAGGGAGACGTACGGATAGCTCCGCTTATCGCAAACCTGACATAACTCAAGTCTTCTAACCAGATACATTGATACCTCAAATTTCTCATACAACAATTATAATATACCATTGCACAAATCCTCGCTCTGCCAACGTCGCCGATAACAGGCACGTATGTCCATGATTGATGCACCCACTCGCCCACCCCGAATTCAAGTTCTTGCTTTTTGAGAACGCGCGTAGGAGTCTCAACCGAGTCAAATCAAGCTCCAGCCCCTGCTTCCCGTTCACCAGGACCAGGCTAATAACCTCAGTTCGGCTGCATGGTTGGCCTGCGCGGCTTGTGGCAGATGCGAACCTGTTTCATCTTGTGACGGCAAGACTCTGGCGGTGAACCGGGTTCATGCGGGTGTGTTTCAGCCCTATAGAAACTAGATTTAAGACAACGGAAGCTTGAACGTGGTCACAGCTTTGGAGGCCCTGTAGAAATGGCCGGCTGGATTGGGGGTGCTAGGGAAATATTACGTGCTTTATATCTTTTCGGATGTCACATCACTGCTTTCCACCCTATAGGAACGGCCATACATCACAGAGAAAGGGAACTATTTTCGGATCCGATTATCGCACGTTCGCATTGTCTATATGCCGGCATCTCTAACTCTTATCATGCACTACCACAAAGACCTCCAAAATCTGTCATCTAGTTACATGCATAGTATGGGTATCTGCCTAGGGATCTATGAAGAGGATTTGAGGTAGCGGGGAGGACATTTAATGGGGCTTCTTCTAAACAAGAGTGGCGCGCTGGAAGCGGAATGAGAATGTAGGTACATACATAGCCGGTTCATTCGTTGCTCTATCATCATACACATAACCAGGTCTCCATCTCCAGCGATGACAGTAAGCTTTTCCGTAGCATAAGATTGCTTCAACCAAGTTTCTATGTCTTTTTTTTGTGAAATCTAGGTAATGTGAGTAGGGGAGATGGTTCATTTATACACGGGGACTCCTCTGTGTGCCCTTTTTGGAGGCATAGACAGCTCAACCTATCGCTCTAAGTCACTTCGTCATCTTGCACTAGATCCAAATCCAAATCCCGAATCTCCCGGAAAGCTCCCATCCAGCACTCCAATCCCGGCCGTGACCAGGCTATCAAATTGACCCCAGCTCGTCAGGTCGGCCATGATACTACTTGTCGGGATCATATTGAACACTGCACTTTCTGGCGTTGGGGGGATATTCCCTCCATAAGAAAAGGTGGCAGCAAATCCTGCACTAGCATCGCTTTTTGGGGTCGATGACGAGATTGGCATGCCAGCCGAGACAGTTGGCAAGCTCAACTGATCGGATTGAGCAGCGGGTGAACCAGCTAGGGCGGGCCGGTTTTGTTGATTTGTTTGACGGGTTGCTTCTAGACGCAATTCTTCAAGAACAAGACAGTACCGTTTTGACAAGCAATCTGTCTCTGAGATAGATGAAAGCTGGGCTTGGCAGCGCTGGCCAGCGGCGAAATATCCCTCGCATTTCCCTGGCTCGACGAAGTGCTGCTGGATGCGGTATATGTAGATCACGACGACGGCGCAGAAAGCGTAATATTGTGTGAACCAGAAGGCGCGGAAGATCTGATTTCCTTGGAACAATTCATCAACAATACGGACCATGGCCATGGCAGCTTCCAGGCATTCTGCGATGTTTTGTGTGGTATCAATGTTGTTCATGCTCCCTGGCCGGTGGTCGTAGTACGCGAGGCTAGCAAAGTTGCTAAGCAAGAAAGGGCGTTGGACAAGAAGAATAGCATGGTGGTAAGCGAGGTTGAGGACATTGCGCTGGCGCTGGTAGAGTGGTATTAGCAGAGACGTATCAACGCCATCCGCGTCCAAGAAACGGGTTAGGTTTGCTCGCCACTCGCGGAGGTCTTTAGAATACTTTGTGGCGAGTTCGATCCGGAGAGGCATAGAGGGTGGACGGATAGGATACAAGTCGCGCAAGATCAAGCTCACAATGCGAGATATTCTGCAAGACTTAGTACCGAATTTGGTGAGGGGGGGCGTATGAAGCTTTTGTACTTAACATGTTCCACCGGCGCCATCATTACCGATTGGGTTTTGCTGGGCGAAGGATTGATGGACGTGGCATGTAGGTCATTGTCATTAACAATTGTTGGTAGCTCCTAGACTAAGTTAGCAGTAGGCTGATGCCAGACTTCCCGATCAATAAGAGTTCGAAGTAATTCCGGAACGCCGTAATACTACGTATTGGGATGCGTACCTGATCAATGTCTTCATCCTTGAAGGTCCTTGGTCTGCCAAGAGCTGCAGCAAGGTACTTATCCAAAGTATACGCACACCAGAACAAGCGTCTCCGGCTCTCTAGTTCGATATAATCTAAGGTACCTGACGGTTCGCATCTCCGTCCACGATGTAATCCTATTGCAAGGGCAAGGTGCGCCATTGTTCCAAAAAGGCTCCAGCAGTGGTTGATGCGTGATTGCGTAAGAAGGTAGAAACACTGTCCCAATCTCGCCTGCACACTCGCCAAACGGATTGCTCCACGCTCTTTGGAAAGTTGGTGGTCTGCTGCAAAGAAATATCGCGCACTAAACGTGTTCAGTGTGGAAAGTCCACATGGTTGAGCAGGAATTCTACCTTGTATCTGTACTACCTGTTTTACTCCCGGGTGGCATATAGGCTTGAGCCTGTGCAAAGATAATTAGAAGGAGAGCCGTCTTCGCTGGTGCATCCTCCTTATTCCGCATATCACCCATGGTTTCATAGAACTCCTGGAGCATCTTCTCAATTGAAGGTCGATGTAAGAAGCGGTGGGTCGGGGAAGCAAAGTCAAAGTATCTTTCCACAAGGCGTTGGGCATCAGCCTTCGGGGGTAAGACAAAGAACGTGGGATCGAACTCAGGCAAAGGAGCATCGCCGAAGGTAAATATTGACGATTCATGAGATAGAGAACTGTTTTGATGTAATCTTCTCTGAATTCGTAGAAGAAAAGATACCCCTGAAGCAGGCCCAACGTAATGGCCTTGTTGATCTGTCTGCGCCGGCTCGGGTGATGACCTTGAAGGTGGATCCCGATTAGGGTCATCTGGAACAGTGAGCCTGTCTACTTTGATAAAGGGCTCCGTGGTGTTCGGGCGATCCAGAACTGTATTCGGCACAGGTAGCTGCAGTGATGTATTTGGTGAACTCGTCATGGATGTGTCTAGAGCGGAACCTTGAGTAGGCATTGATAGCCTTGGTCCAGTACTTGCAGTGATTGCAGCCTCATCAACGATGACGGACGGCAATCTTCCTCTCGTATATGAGGCAGTGAACTCGCATGGAAGTCCAGTGCGCAAGCATAGCGTGCATGGGCACCGGCCAGTACACCGGGTCTTCTTCCTGAATGTGCCTTAGCACATGCAAATGCAAGTAGAACGAGCTGTAAAGGTCCGGGTGCTTATGATTCCCGCGACACTTACTTCTTGCATCTATCACAAGCCCTGCTTACACGACTCCTCTCTCTTTCTTCTTTCCGACGTTTCGTGGATGGAGACTTTGGCTCTCTGGGAGCTACATCTAGCGGCGCTGTGGTTTCCGTCGGGTTTCCCGTGACGTGGACCCATTCGGTCGAAGGCGGCGTATTATTTTCCATGGAGTCAGAAGCCAGGTGTTAGGAATCGTAGTGCGTTATGGAAAAGCAGCATTTCAAGCAATTAGAGAGGGGTTTTTAGTCGGTCCAGCCGGAAAAGTTTCGATGAAAGCTGGGGTGCATAAGCCGAAGCGTGGCTTGTGCTACATTCACTCCGCTCGTCAATTACCCCACATCGGGGGCTCGGATAAGGCTGCGGCTTCCGAAGATCCCGAACGGAGTTAACCTAACGCCACAGCTGCAGCCCACTGTATCGCAGATGCCTTCACCATTCTTCGTCTGTGTCTCTATTCTTCTTAAAGAGCTCTTGAGAACTCTCATAGCTGATCGATGACACTAGACTGAATTAACTTTAGAGTCGTTCATCTGTCGGCTTGCCTCTCGAGTTTGCTGTTAGCTGTAACGGAACAGCTAAACGAGTCCTGAGATACTGTGCTCACTCCAGAGCGCTCGAGCTACACATGAGATTTGGGTATTGTCCCTTTAGCACATCTTGCTGAACTGCCTTGACTGCCCCGCTAAGTACTCTTACTCTGCCACGGCCTCCTTCCCAAGGAAGTTCATTCTCAACGAGACCTTTAAGGTCTTATCTAGAGAGAACTTCATTTGATTGTCGCCTAAGGCTACATATGAAATAGGAGGACATGACAAAGGATTTCCGAACTTCACTGCTCATCGTCAGAGATAGAGTCCAAATAAAGAAAATTCGCGAGTCTATTAAATTCCATTTTTCTTTGAAAAACTTGTTTTACTCTACCACTCTCTTACCTCCCCACCGGGTCCAATGAATCCCGGCGAAACCCAAGCCTTAGCTCCTTTCGACAATTCTCTAACCATAGCCTCATTGACCTCAATCCCTAATCCTGGCTCCTTCGTCAAGTCAATGTATCCCTCCTTAACCACCCAGACCTCAGGATTATGAATATAACTCGTCAAATCTTGTCCACCTACATTGTAATGAATCCCTAAGCTCATCTCCTGAATCGCAAAGTTCGCACTCGTGGCATCAACCTGCACACATGCGGCAAGCGCTATCGGCCCCAAAGGACAATGCGGCGCAAGTGCGACATCATATGCTTCGCACATTGCGGCAATGCGCTTCATTTCTGAGATCCCGCCACAGTGCGAGATATCTGGTTGCAGGATGTCAACGCAGCCGCTTTCGAGGAAGGGCCGCACATCCCAGCGGGAGTGGAGACGCTCGCCTAGAGCGATGGGGATAGAGGTTTGTTGAGAGAGGGCCTTGAGGCCTCCGATGTGTTCAGAGAGAAGGGGCTCTTCGATGAAAAGCGGGTGGTGGGGTTGGAGCGCTGCGGCCAGTTGTTTTGCCATCGGCTTATGGACTCTTCCGTGGAAATCGATGCCTGCATCCATTCCAGCCTCCTTAACAGTCTTTAGTCGCTCAACGCAATCGTACATTGCGGAGGGCGAGTCGAGCCAGCCGAGGTCTTCGGTACCATTCATTTTTACGCAGTTAAAGCCTTGGTCTTTGCGGGCGAGTCTGAAGGAGCTCAGCCAGGAACCTAGATATAAGGGCTGGTACTCACGCTTGCGATTTTACGTCTGAAGGCCGATCTCCCCCTATCCAGGCATACACCTTGAGTTTGTCCCGTACCTTCCCTCCTAGTAATTGGTAGATCGGTACCCCTAATTTCCTGGCTTTCAGGTCCCAGAGGGCAATATCAATTCCTGCTAAAGCACTCATAAAAACGGGACCACCTCTGTAGAAGCTTGTCCGCCATGACATCTGCCATATATGTTCGATATCACTGCAAATTGTAAGCTATCCCATTCGAAGCATGATCGAAGTAGATTTGAGGTGTGTATACTCTGCTTCAAATCCGACATATCTCTCAATCCAAGCATCTAGACAGCCTTCTACGGCCTGAGTGTGACCTTCAAGTGAGGCTTCTCCCCAGCCAAAGTTGCCTGCTTCGTCGACGATTTTGACGAAGACCCAGCGGGGGGGGACCCGGAAGTATTCGATGCTTGCTATCTTCCCCATTCCCTACGGTGAATATGAGAGTGTTTTTGGAAGAATAAGGAGTAATACTACTGAGGTTCGCTCTTGCAGGAGGAGCTATGAATCATCGGTGAATGAAAGGAACGCTGAATACCCGGTGCAATCGGCCCCGAAAGGCGAACAGTGGTCAACAGAAACGGCAATCGGCGGCTCAGAGCGAAGGGTTCCTGGGCTTTCCAAGAGTATTTGCTACATCCAAAAACTTTGGAGATGTTGAATCTAATCCGAAGTCGGCGCGGGGTCAAGATGTTGAATAAATGCTCCACTTTACACATCAAGCTTCGGGAATTCGGTGGATATACACCGAGGCGGCAGACAATAAGTTTCGCATATCTCGGAATGCTTCCTCGAAACTTCAATCTTCAAAGGCCCTATTTTGCGAAGGTTTATGAAGGTTCACGGTCTCCAAACATCGAACTAAGCCACCCCTGATAAGCACGAGCCACAGAATGATCGCATCACCACCCACAGGGGTTTTCGTCCCAGTCCCGACCTTCTTCAAACCTGCATCCGCGACCAATACCCTCCAACCTGTCATAGACGTCGAGACACAGGTCACTCACAGCATTCATCTCGCTAAAAATGGCATTCGCGGTCTTGTGCTGCTTGGTTCGACGGGTGAAGCAATCCATATGTCGCGACAAGAACGCTTCGACATGGTGTCTGGTGTTCGGAAAGGGCTGAACGATGCGGGGTTCCCCGATTATCCCATTATGGCTGGAGTGTTGATTAATAGTGTGGATGAAGTGTTGGAGTGGTTGCAGGATTTTAAGAAGGCAGGTGCGCAATGGGGATTAGTGCTTGCACCGGGTTATTTTGGGGCTGCGGCGAGCCAGGAGAACATCAGGGAGTGGTATACCGTGGTTGCGAATAATTCACCAATACCCATTCTAATGTCAGTGCCAAGGATAGACCGGCGTCGAAGGGAGTACTGATCGAAGATCACAGATACAACTACCCAGGTGTCACGAACAATGTGATGGTGACTCCCGAGACCTACTCCATCCTCGCTAAGCACCCCAATATCGTGGGCTGTAAAATGTCTCACGGAAACGTGTCGTATCATGTCCAAGTCTCGCTCGATCCTGATATCGATCATAACAAATTTAAAGTGTTCAGTGGCTTTGGGCAACAACTGGGGCCAATCGTTTTCTTCGGTGCGGCCGGAGTCATCGATGGCCTCGCAGCAATGTATCCAAAGACTGTGTCGCGGCTGATGGCCTTGTCTGAGAAGCGACCTATCGAACCGAAGGTACATGAGGAAATACAGAAGTTGCAGTACGTAGTGAGCACCGCAGAAGAGTTCATCGGAACGTGGGGAATTGTTGGTATCAAAGAAGGAGTTCAACGAGTCCTCGGAATGGGTACCCTTGAGGGCGGTAGGCTACCACTCAAGGGTAAACTGCCTGATGGAGAGTGGGGGAAATGGGATAAGACCATGTCGAGGATCCAGGAGATTGAAGGTTCACTCTAGACATACAATTACAGCACGACCGCAGTACGACCGCACATGGCAGAGTCTCCGCATGCAGTGATGATCCACCTTGAAATATTTCTCGGACAATAGTATGCCCGGTCCTTCGAAGAATTCACTACCTAGTTTCTCAGATTCAGACCACTCAGCCAATCTGATGCTAAAAAGCACCACCGGAAGGGCGGTCGATTTTTATCCCAGACGATCACGCCGCCCTTTCAACAGGTGTCATCATCAGCGCGCTAAAGCCTCCGAAACCAACATCTATATGTCCCCACGTATACGGATTATCCTCCAGTCATCTTTCGCCCAGCTGACAAACCCAATTCCAACACAAGCCGTGGCGCGTGCACTATGCAAACACCCTTGCCAAGAGCACGTCCCAAAATTGCTTGTATCTGAATAGCGTTGAACTGTGCACGGACAGAAATTTCCTATCTCAAAGGGATGAAACTTTAATGACCACCAAGTACGAACTGCTAGCCAGACGGCCTGGAGGTTTGATGTGACGTGTCCAGAGCACTTCGGAGTTGAACAGATGCCGATAAATCCACTTGAGATCAACGGACCATAAAAGAAGGCGTAGGTACCAGGAAAAGGAAGATACAGGTGCCCCTCGATCATACAACTCGTCGCAAGGAATATAGCACGACAGCAGACTTCCCCTCTTAATCTTTCCCTGTCATTCAGTTCAAAAATCCTCCATTCATATCTTAGCCCCAAAGTCCAATCCGATCATAAGACTAGTTGCAATACGCCATGTCTGAATACCATACTACAGCTGCGAATCGGTTCGACACGTTTAACATCTACAGTACTTCCTATAAGAAGATTGGTGGCCATGAAATCGAAGTCAACGTCATCGTACCGAAAAATATCAAGCCAGGGAAGCATCCACTCATTGTCAAGTTCCATGGAGGAAGCCTAGTAAGTTGATCATACCTTCTAATCCATACCCGCTCCTGTCCAGTCAATCACTGCGACAACTCTTCGAAATGAAAAACCAGATGTCAAACAAAAATTAATACTTGGAAAGGTCACAGGCACTGCCCTCTTCCCAGATTGGTTTGCTGCTTTCTTCGTTCCTTTCATCCACCGCAATTGCGCCATAACCATCATGCCTAACTACCGCCTCCTCCCTGAGCATAGCGGAAAGGATATCCTGGAAGACCTATCCGACTTCTGGACTTGGTTCCAAACCTCCTTTCCCACATACCTTTCCTCCAAAGACCCGACCATCAGCCCAGACTTCAACCACCTCCTCGTGACCGGCGAAAGCGCTGGCGGCTACCTAGTCTTCCAATCTGCACTCACCACTCCGAAAAACTTCATCAAAGCGTGCATTGCACAATACCCCATGACCAACACCCCCTGCCTCTCCAAAGGCTCTATCCCAACAATATTCGGCCCGCTCCCTCCCCCATCCCTCATCGATGACCACCTCTCTACCATCACCCCAGGTACCACCATTACCAGCGCCATTCCACCCACCCGTATCCCGCTCTCCTTCGCGCTCTTCGCGCATGGCCGCTACGAGGAGTTTTTCGGAAAGGGGAAGGAGCTTTGGCCGATCACGGCAGTAGAAGGGGCAGCTTTTTTCCCGCCAAGTTTTATTATTCATGGAACGGAAGATGAGGCGGTGAGTGTGGAAGATAGTAAGGCCTTCGTGGAGAAGGTGGAGAGTGTTGTGGAAGGGGCGGAGATGAGACTAGCGACGAGACCTGGAAATCATGGGTTTGATGTTCAGTTGAGGGAAGAAGATGAGGGATGGTTGAAGGAAGGATTGGCGTGGGTTGAAGTGGCGTGGTTGGCTTGAGGGTAGAAGCACTGATTGTTTTGATTCTCTTTGTGAGTAATTGTATGTACTCGAGTTCTAGATTTTGTTGGTAAGTATTCTTCATAGAAGAGGTTCCATCTCAGCAATAATCTCTACTCTGTACTCTTCCTTCCCAGAAATATTAGTAGACAGTAGCCTGCCCACTATCCCCCCACGAAATTCACAACCAGTGAAGCTTATATTTCCCGATAAGAGAGGGAAGCGGAGCTAAAAAGCAAATATAAAAGGTCTGACCGTGAGCTGCCCGTGAATCATGCATCCTTCTGCTTCCCCGCATACATTCTGCCAACAACAAGCAATTCAACGGCTAAAATACCAAAATAGAAATGTCGGACTCCGATTCTATTCTATTCCCCTTCCTGAAATACCCAACGAACCGGAAAAGCCACTGTATCTGTATCTACTGCCAGCATATGACATGCTGCTCATTACTGTACTGCAGCTACGAGCGAGAAGTATCCTTGGTGAAGTTCTTCTCATGCAAATAACACAGAGCTCAATAAAAATTGGGATACCTAACATCAAGCAAAGGATGAAACCCCGAAAATGGACCCTGTGCCTGATAAGCAATATTAAAAAAAAAAAAATCTTACCTCGTGCTTAACGCCCGCAGGGCTTCCAACGGGCCGTACTACAGTCCGTACAAAGTGAACCGTAACGGTCACGTGTTCAGTACAAACGTACCGAGTTCGTGAGCTGTACTGTACAATTAATAATGCCCTAGGTACAGTACGTAGTACAGATTGTATTACCCTTTTAGGAAGTTTGTATAGGGGTTCTAGAGGGGTAGGAGGGCTCTAGCAAGCAGGAGGCCTACAGGCGCTTAAATCTCTTTCTAAGGGGTTTAATCTATCTATCTGCAGTCTGTTGTCTTAAAAATGCCTATTCTAGACCATTTTCTATTGCAGAGTTATCTATCCACGCCTCTTGCTGCCTTACCTTATCTAGTCCTATCTGCTTTTGTTACTAAGGAGAACTAGTTATTTTATAGTTAATTAGACCTTAATCTTACGTCTCTAGAGACCTATAGTCTTAGCTGTTTTAACTAAAGTACAGTGTACTTTAATTAAATAGTACTACTTGTACAGATCACGTGAGCTGTAACAGTTACAATATGTACGCCTACCTCTCCTCCTCCCTGTCGTACGAACGTACACAAAATCTCACCCGTACAGGCCTCAAAATCGCCCAATTGTACAGTACTACGCCTCGTTGGAAGCCCTGAACGCCCGCGTGTGTCCTGATATTTGTAAATACCGCAAATCGTGGCACTGGATTTGGATAAAAAACTAGCCTTAAATCTTCTCATGGATCGAAATTTGCAGAGCTTAAAAAAGCGAAATAGCACAAGTTCATTGTGAAACTAGGTGTAGCCAGGGAATCAACGTTAGGAAATAACAAAGCTAGCAGGAGATATCGCGGGCCTTGGAGCAACATAAAAGTTAGCCTTTCGTCACAGTCAGGAAACACTGTCGGTGACTACCGGAAAAACCCCCCCCACGATATAAAAACCCGAATGTTCTCTTCTTACACTCCACATCTAGAGACACCGCGTGATCTTGGCTCAAGAACTGGTCTGTTTCCCCGCATGATCATCAAAAATTGCGTTAGAGGTATTCTCATGTCGAGGAGAACGTCTCGCTAGAAGCTCAACCGTCTTCGCCCGATGGTGTTCGCGAGAGAGACAAGGGGTCTGGGCTGGAAATTTCGCTCTCCACCCTTTCTGGCTGGAAGTCTTCAGGAATATTGTCCATGTGGGGAATTTTCCCACTAACAAATTCCTTAGAGTTGATCTCGGCGGTAGAAAATGAAGTATACTGATATCTTCTGGGTTACGCCCAAGGATGAATTCGACAATCTAATGTTTCTTAATACCAGACGGCTTCGCGTTCCCGGCACTCAAAACCTATACAAAGGCCCTCAGGTCTCTAGGGCGAAACGAGTAGAGAATATCGATCATACCCTCTATGCCCGGAAGAATTTTAAAATAAATGACCAATACGTCACATCTATGGAGACCAAAAAACCTCCAGCGGCACATCAATGCTTGCCTGTTTCTAGGGACTAAAGACTTCTTTCCTTCCTACCTATGGTGCCGTGGACTACGGAAAAGAGAAAGAAACCGCATCGCATCCTTGGAATAACAAAAGACCGAGAAACAACTCATTTCTGCCTTTTTTATGATTATAAACGTTACACAAACTGTGTATCCTCTCTGGCAACATTAAAAGGAAACGTTAACATACTCTATGGTTCTCAGGCTGGCATTAGAATGAACAATAACAAGAACATTTATATTCTTCTGGGGACGGAAAACCACGGTTTTCAACCCCTAATTCCTGGTCTGGGGACACAAAGAAGGAGGGACATGCAGGTAATATCTTCTGCACCTTCTAAAAAAATTTGCGAGCATAGAAAAGTCCTGTCTCCCTTCAGCAGCGCCAAAATAACGATTAATATCAGTCATACGCCAGCAATAAAATTACAAAACATCGATAGCTCTTCCCTGACTAGGCGCTGGGAATGAAGATTCCTGCCGCCAGCCAAAATGTGCTGGTACCAAAAAGTCCTGCAAACTTTAAAAATGGCACCTTTTGACCCTAACTTTGCATCTTAGGACCAAAGAAATTCTTACAATCATCTACATGTCTTGTTGCTGGAAGCTTCAAGCGGCTGAGTGATCATATCACATGCAGCATCACGATTACTCGCATAGCTTAGTACAGGACGACAAACATACACAATGAGTGGATGAAGATATCTATGGAGTTCTCTCCTATCATCGGCCGACACGCACGTCGAGGCTAGGGAAGGCTACCTGCTCGATCTAGGATCGCTTGAATACGCTGGTATTGTCCTCCGCGCCCGACCACCCTCATGCCTTTCTCTTCTCCCCTACTGACCTAACCCCATCTACCCCTCCTCTTTCAAATCGTCTCCCTTCTACTCTACACCACCCAACTGTTGTACCAATACAAACATTCTGAGGCAGGCTGAACTTGAACTTCCGCTATCAGGACGTTCAACCCAATAAATGCCAATAACTCAAGCAGCATCTGTGCCGCGGGGCACTGAGGAAAGCATCGGGTGAGCAATCCTAGCCGCAATGCGTTCTCACATTCCAATCTAAACCAAATAGAGAACTCCCATGCAACCGACCGAGAGACCCCGACCCTGTCCATAAAAAAGCAATAAAAAAAGTGTGCCACTCCTGGGTATGCGTGTATGTTGAATCGATATTTTGGTGACGAGTGTCCGTCTGGAGAGTTGATGATGAATGATGGCATGTGGTGTGATGTGATGTGTGATGTGATGTGGGATTGACAATGCATCCGATCCGATCGATAACGATCTCTATCCCGAAATCCCAGGGCCAATCCAATCAAGTGTTGTGTTCAGACAGAGAGACAGACATGGAAAAGAAATTTCCAAAAGGAGCGTCGTGAGGCCCACCAAATTCGGCGAAAGTCCTCCAATCAATAGGCAGAAAATGAGGATCCAAATAGTCCTCCCTCAGCATTAAACCTTAACTAAACACCTCGCTGAAGCGCTCGCATGGAGATGGAAACCACGATCAATGACAAAAAACACTCCAGTGGAGATATAAAGGTGATACAAACAATGGGGATTGCGAAGTAAAAATATTCGTAAGGCTGGTGAGCCCAGATAAAGGTCCGCGATTCTTCGCTTGACCGGTCTATAGTCGTAAATCCGTGTGTATGAGGGGTATCTGATTTTGGGAATTTTTCTTGGGGCTTGCCAATTTTATCCACTCGGTCCAATCCAGTACAATGATAAGGAAATGGTTACGACTCTCAAATGAGAAGGGGGCGTCCTCGGACATGGTATCGTCCTAAGGGCTTTGATGATACAGGTTTTGGTGACAAGGTTCGAGAATCAAGCTCCACCGAGAGAGCCTTGACCTTCTTCTTCTCCTGGTCGGGGTCGTAGTAATACGATGCGGTGATAGGTATGGTGTGTTCTCGGGTGCTGAGCGGGAGTTGGTATTTGAATACGCCTCTGACAATGAGTTCAAAAGGATATTGTAGGACCTCCTCCCACCGTTCTGTCCCTCCAGCTTCAGTTTTATTTCCCGGTTTGGTGACACGCAATTCGCCCAATGATTCGGCCATATTCCGCTTGAGGAACGAGCCATCGAAATTGAGGGGTGAATCGAAATGAAAGATGCGACCTAGTAGCATGATCCTGGGCTCTCCAACTTCCGGATCCGAGATTGGATCTGTGCCTTCGTCAATCCCGTTAGTGATGTGAACACTCTCCTCGGTAGTTGACTCTGCGGGAACGGTAGGAAGCGGATGCCAATTTTCTTTGTTGCGGTGGTTGCCGCCGTGCTCCCGCCACCACTTGTCGGAGCCAACATGCTTACTCTTGGCAAAGATGTTGACATCCATGTCTGCAATCGTAACGCCGATGATATTCGGGTTTATAGCATCAACCACAAGATCCAGCATGATTTCTTCCTGACTGGCAATTACATTTTGGATCTCGCGGACTTTGACGTCGTACAGCGGCTTGGTCGAAGCAAAGACCAACCCCACAGCGCTAAAGATCAAGACGAGGACGAGAATGGAAAGTACGAGGCAGCCGGCAAACCTCCTGCACCATCCGCCGTTGCGACGGTGCTGTCGCTCGTGGGGCCGGAAACCGCTGTTGGGTCGCCGAGGTGTTCGGGCACGCCCGTTGCGACCAGATATAAGTGGCGTTCGCTCGTCATCGGCTGCATGTTCGGCATCCAAATCGTAAGCAGAAAATTCGCCATTTTTCTTGGCGCCGTTGCCATTCCCTATCCGCAAGTTGTGGAATTTCGGGCTACTCGGTTGCGAACTTTGGCGCGAAGAAGGGTTTCGTGCTCGCGAGGGCTGAGCGAATGAAGAGTCGCTATCAATGACATGGTTGAGCGTGCCTCGTCCATGCCCATGACGGCTAATGTGGTGATGGTGGCTGCCTCCACTGACTCTCCCCGATCCGATTCGATTGGTTCCTTCACCACGGTCAATCGCATCAGGGTCGGAAATCGGGTTATTGTATGAGTGTGTCGCGAACTTCATACTAGTTTTCTTGTTTGGATTTCTATTCGCCTCACTTCGAAGCACTGCTCTGGGATCGACGAGACTGTTTATAGAAGTCATGCTCGGAGTCCTAGAATGATGGTGTCGAGCTCGGGTATCAGGGTTAGATTCATAGACGAAAGTCTCGTCAGAGTCTGAGGATTCCGCTTCATCTACAGCGCTGGCGACCTTCTTTTCAAACACATCTGCTTTGGAAGAAGCTTTACGCAAGCTAGAATTAGTACTTGTATATAAATATATTAAAGAGGGGGAACGAATAGAAGGCCTCCGCATCGCCATCTCTGGGCTCGGGGGTGACATTGTGGCTGTCGACCGCCGGTCATCGCACGAACGATACGAGACTGGACTCCCAGAGAAGGACGATGCGGCGGTGTTGTCTGGCCGACTTGGGTGGTGATGGTGATATGAAATATGAGCACGAGGCGACATACCAGTACCAGAATTGATTGAAGGTGCTTTCCGCTTTGGCTTTGATTTTTCTTTTTTTGGCCGAATTGTCTCATTACTTGGCTTCAGGCGCAGGCTGCCGTCTCCGCGGCCGGACGCCGAGCGCTCTTGATTGCTTATCGATGCTTGTGCAATCGATGGTACCGTCTCTGTCTCTACCGTCATGTTCCGCGTAGGCGCTTCGGTACGAGACTTGATGGTGGAGAGGGAGGAAAACGAGGCTTTGGAGGGGAGGACGTTGGAGCGCTGGGTGGAGGCGGATCGCTGCTCTTGCATCTTGCCTTTGTTGTCAACCTTGTTGATTCCGCCGTCGCTGCCGCTCTCGGGGTGGCGAGTGTTCTTCGCGCTGAGGTCTTCAGTGATTTTAGACGTCGTGACGTCATTTCGTTCGTCGTCGGACGACTTGCGGGATTGCGTGCTGCTGTGCAGACTGTATTCGTCAGCATAGAAGAGCGATAACGGGCTTTCCCTGCTCGGTGATGTAGCTATGGCGTTGGACACGGCCGAGCGGCGCAGGGACCGACTCCGCTGAGGAGAGTTGTACCTCGGTGGGTCCAAACCGTCAAAGCCCGGCGATGTAGGCAGGCTCGCTTCTTGGACAGTCTCTAGCTTCGGAGCTGCACCGCTGGCACCTCGCGACGAAACTTTCATGCTCAATGCGGGCTCTTCAGGATCGCTGGCTATGCCCTCATCCTTCACCGGTATCCGTGACGCAGGTGCTGGCGAAGAACTTTGCACGACGATTGAGGGTGTGGACGAGGATTCAGCCTTCTTTGGCTGGGTGCGCAGCGAGTTTTGACGTGAGCGCGAGCGAGAATCTGGGGCGGGTGGGGGTGACTTTAATCGTGGCGAGATAGGCCAATGGGGCGTGCTCTCCCCAGATGTCGTGCCTGACGCAGGCTTCAAGGGTCGGGGGACGCGTGAGGGTTCCTGGGAGGATGTGGATGAAGATGTTGGGGGTAACTGGGGGATGTTGGCGGATGACAATGCTCGCTGTATGGCTGCGGCAGAAGGTATCGTGGTGCTTGAACCCGCAAGACTGGGGCCTCTGCTAGGACTCACGTCTGCACTGCTCTTTCGCGATCGCAGACCTGACTTTGGCAGCGGGCCAGACGCTGATTGCTGGCGGTGCGGCGGGCGTGCAGGCGAGGTGTCTCGTGAGGACAGCGGCGAGTTAGCCGTCGACGGCGAGCCGGACACATTCAAAGAGCGTGATCCGTTGAGCGTTTGGTATCGCATGGCGGGCTGGGTGCCGCTGTCGGACGCAGATGCAGGTGGCTGGGCCTTATTCGTTGAGGTATCGCGGAGAGAAGCCATCGGAGGCTGCGGGGAGCTGCTGTTCGCTGCCGGCTCTGCAGACTCTGGGACGCCGGTAATGGAGCGAAAGGAGTCGTCGTGGGAAAAGGTCATGGTGAGTGTTCCTGGGGCGTGGGGGCTTGGGGCGACTGTGGCATGCTGGGTGTGAGTCGCTGGAGGAGAGCCTGGGTAACAGTGAGGTCCGGGACACGCAGCGACGTTGCCAGCCGAACAGTGGCGGTCAAAATAGATGAACTGAGCCCGCTCTCGACGCGGCGCGAGGTCGTTGGACAGATGCTAGGCGGGTGTATTTCGCCGGCGAAGGAGAGTGCCTGTGGCGCACGGCACACGGGCACATCTGCTGGCGACGGGAGGCGAGATGTGATGTTGTTGGGGGAGGAGAGCGACGAGGACGACACTGGAGAGTCCTGGTGTGGCTCGGTCACGGAAGGACGGGCGGTACCGAGGATGGATGCTGACCCACTGCCGCTCCTCCAGGCACAAAATACACGACACGCTGACCAGCGCAGACCACAGCGCCTGCATATCTGCACTGCCAGCTCAGGCTCATGTCTTTTGCGGTCCGTGAAGTACCGTGTGGGGAGTCAGCTGAGATGGGCTCACGCCGCATGTCATCGCTGAAGAAGCCCGCGAGAAGGCTTCTGCTCCTCTTTCGGTCCTCCAGCCCGGTCGCTCTCAAATTTACTGCTGCACTGCCTGATTCGATAGGGCTGGCGACGGCATGTCCATCTTGTGGCCGGCCGGGTAGCTTGCGCGGGATATGGAAGGGCATGTTCACTGCAGAAAGAAGCAACCTCGCGCCGCCAGGATCCACGACTCCGCGCACTCCATGTGCTCCAACGCACGCGCCCAAGGCCACAGAATGCGTTGAGAACTCGTGGGTCGAAGTGTCAATTCTCGTCGGGTTCCGGTCGTGAAATCCAGCTGTCCAACCGCTGAACCCCTTCCGCCCGGGTTGAACAGAGTCATCGTGACAAGTTGCACCAAGAAAAAGGCAAAGCTAACGTCAGGCTGACTCCCCTGCCGTCCGTCCGGAGTTATCGAGCCCGAGTACTCACTGCGAGTATCAACCAAGCCAATGGGGAATGGCCGGAGAACGCAGCCATTGATGAAGTCTACATCGCTGTCGAGACGTCCAAGTTGAGTTGGCGCAGAAGCCTTGATAAGCCTGCAACATTTCCAGGATCTGATTGGAAACACGTGCGGCAATGTATTTTGCTCGGTTCAGGACAATTACGAGCAGACTGCCCATTTTTGGCGTACGGATTTCCTAT
This sequence comes from Lindgomyces ingoldianus, assembly GCF_010093535.1. Classification (NCBI taxonomy): domain Eukaryota; kingdom Fungi; phylum Ascomycota; class Dothideomycetes; order Pleosporales; family Lindgomycetaceae; genus Lindgomyces; species Lindgomyces ingoldianus. Next base: position 2,585,683 of record NW_022985162.1, on the reverse strand, counting down.
TGCAGAAGATAGATTTATAGTTTAGATTCCTTTCACGACTTAATATCAGCTGAGGGACAGATTCTACTCTTTTGCATCCAGCTGACCACTTGCCGCAGTCTACAGCAGGAATGACTTCTGGAGTTCTACAATGCATCTCTGAAGTAGCGTGGTAGCTTCATCCAGTGACGACACTCTTTTGAAGCTTGTCAGATCAGGATTGAGCGGGCGCGAAGATTGCATAATAACCCCTAGAATAACGTCATATTCCAGGTTTTCAGAGAGACAAGAGCATGGACGAAAAGCAAATATCAAAGCCATGGGAGGATGGATGTGAACAAAAATGTGTGGCACGGCCACGGACTTCGCCACACTGAGGCAATTCGCCTGTCTCACCTCAATGCGACCATGACGATTTCGCACCGATCAGTAACTCTTCCATACTAGCCATTCAACATTCTTTCATTTCGGTGCAAATTGATTTGGCCTCCAGCTACCTTCACTTCTACTTTCCTATTTCTTGAAACTTTACGGATAAGCGAAGGCACGCCTAAGCAGCGGGCTCACTCTTCTTGCGTATACCATCTCTCCAAGCACTGTCCGTCGCCATGACAAGGCTAAGGGGTGCGTGTTCCAAAATCACTGGAAAAATGCGGTCGGTAACGCAGCTGAGGTCTATCCCGAAGATACAGGCTCTTCATAAAGTGATGTCTAATGTTGCCTGCCCTACAACCTTGCCCAACTCTCCGATAGCCCCGAAACGACTCTTAAACATCCATACTGGTATCCTCGCATCTGGTAACAAGCCGAAGAAATATATCATTGTTTCTTATATTTCGGACCCGGCGTCACTGCCACAATATCCGAGGAAAATGCCAAGTCCCGCCTGTCCTGGAGACAACGAATGGAAGTACAAAACTGAAAACTTTGATCATTCCGTCGAGCTTTCCTGAAAAGGCATGAAATCTGGGCTTTTCCTGCACATTCGAGAACAACTGGCTCATGGAAGTTGATCCCGAATTCGAGACCAAGGCCGCAAACTGGCGCACTCCTACTTCCCCAACGCAAAATCGCTCACGCAAGCAAACTACTTTCGCGAAGTATGCAGTATCCCCTGTGTCGAAGCTGCTGGTCGTTGCCTTAAAAACATTTGGATGAATAGCCTTTGCATTAACCAGGTCGACCCGAAGGATGTTGCCGACCATGTTCCTTCACTAGCAGACTACAATCCATCAACAGAGACGTGTGTGGTGGAGTCTTACCTAATTCGGCGTCGAGTAGCTCATAAAATTGACATTTGGGTCCGGGTGCGTTAAATCCATTAGTTCTTGCTCCATGGGAGTTGCGGAGTCCAAGAAGACCGATTAAGAAGATGGGGAAAGGAGCAACCTTCCGCACAGCGGACGGTTTTCGATTGACGACACTGACGCAAGGGGCAAGAATTTAAGTATGAACTACAAGAGGGCCAACTAGTAAGTGAGCGCTAGGATCCCATCTCCTAGAATCAATATCTGACACTCTCAGACTATTGGTAGTGTGGCTGGGGAGTCGAAGAACAACACTGCTATCGAGCGTGGTGTGGTCTCGCAGAAAAGATAGCTAGCTGGCTTGTCGGCTTTAACGAATCTCGGGTCTGGATATTCTAAGAGAGACATACCTAGCTTCAAAGCTAGCAGGTGTTCTTGCCATCATTACCCAAGAATACAACCTGCAAATTACACAGCTTATTATCCAAAACCTAACAAATCGCTGTTACAAGATTCTTCGGTTCCGGTACTTACGAAGTCTATATATAGGGCAGTTAGAACACCGGCTTCTTTTCCGACTTCCCCCTCACAACATTTCTGTGAACTAGACCTCTTCGAATGCTGCATTGAACCCCTATGGGTGTATAATACCATTCGAGATCAGATGCGCTCTTCGCTCTTCTGCCAAGATCTTGCGTACGATATCTCAGAGCTCTTCCCACCAATACCAAGTTGCTGTGACCGCTATAGCCTGTGGCCACAGTGTCCGCCTTAAGCCTCTCGGTTCGTTTATTCCGTGAGAGCGCGTAACAATGAAAGTTTCCGGAAAGAGGCTTTGCTTAAAACTGAGTAACTTGATATACTCACTCTTGCAGCTTGTGTTACAGAAAGTAAGACTACCCGAGGAGATTTCAGGATTCCTGCTGAGTTCTTGGGTCCGAAGCTCCCAAAGGAGCGCCCGTGGAAGGGTAAGCCAATAGCTCCTGCTAGCTCGTTGATAGAGGAAGGATTCGCCGCGAGGAGAAAGATTCTAAAAGCGACCATGAAGGGAAGACTTATCATGGTGTAGATTGTGGTTTGTATTAATATTTACTCAATTCCACATGAGAAATCACTGTCTGGTTCTTGCTTTTAAACCACAGCGAAATGTTTCGACCAACCTGGGACGGCAGAAATTATAACACATATTTCACAAGGTTATGGACGAGGTCTCCGGGCAGGAGATTTCGTAGTAACATAAGATTCCTTCTCCTATTGGTTCTACTTCCTTTCTTTCCAGGGTTTCCTATAATGCATCTGCATTTGTGAATTGCATTCGTGCCATGGAGATGGGCAAATACCTCGGCGATGCATAGCCACATCACTATACAAGTTCTCAGGGCCTATTAGTAAGAACCTTTACCGGCCCTCGCTTTAGCTAATGCATTAGCTCATCACAAGCATGATGGGATGGAGCATGTTTTTCTCGTCTACTCTATCAGTACTATCCAGTGGATTTTTCGTGCACTTATTTAGTTATACAGAAACATGTTTCCCACATTGTCCCACATTTCCAGCCTTCAAGGATCTAATTAGAAGTAGACAGGCCGAGTGATATACATTCTTGAACTCAGTAGCCTTTCTCACGTTAGACATACCATCACCTTTCCTCGAAATTGGCTTTACATAGCTAGTCAAGACTACGAGCAAATCCAAAGGTGATATTCCAACGCACAATATACAGAATTCGATTCAAGGAGTGGCTATAGAATTGCATCGATACCTATCTCTAGATAAGCGTGTAGTGGGGAATCCTTAACGAAGCTAAAACAATGCATCCCGGCCCATGACCGGTTAGGTACAAAATCATCACGAACCGACCGATTCCCCCCTCCACGGACGAATGCAGTCTCCACAGATTTACAACAGTTTCGAAGTTAGTAAATGCCCGTCATCCAGTCCCTCATTAACAAGACATACATCCTGTACCAACCCCGTTTTCGAGCCACTCTTCATACCCCTGACATGCGTCAAGAACTTGCTCTTATAATTGTTGCAACTGTGGACCGTCAGCAGAGAAGCTCTAATACGATCAAATGCGATTATTGCCCCGAAGATCTGCTCGCCGCCGGAACCGTTGGGCTGATGGACAACTTTGATGCCTGATAGAGTTACCTGTGTGTTGTAGATCTTGCCAGACGGAGAAGTGGCTCTTGCCGGCGTTTGTGCAGGCGATGTTGTCGTCGAAGGCACGTTATTTGCTTAACGACCGCAATACTCTCCACGACCACGACGACCCTCAACCGTACGAAGCACCTGCCCCACCTGCTCATGGGTCATTCAGGGTGGTGCTATCGACCGCCTGGCCGACAACATTACTTGTATCATGCCAACTAGCAGATCTACTTTAAGAAGAATTAAATGCACCAAGTGCTCGCAACACAAAGCTTAAAAACTCCATCTCTTAAGATACTTATGAAGACAAAACTACAGAGACTCTAAGAGCTGTCTATAATTGCGTCTAAACTGCTAAGTCGCTTGAGCTTTCCAAACACTTGAAAGACAACCACTTACCACATCATCTACCTACTCCTCTATCTACGATGTTGCATCAGATTGCAAGCGTAGAACTAGTTATCAAGCTTAAACTCAAGCTCTACGCGGAGCCTCTACTCACGAAACACCGCTGGAAATAATGAACTAAACACGTTGGAAACATTGGGCGAAACATCATTGGCAACAATGGACAAAACACTGTTGGAAACAGTGGACGAAACACTATTAGAAACAATGGATGATGAGCGGAAAGCTCACGCATGGCTACTACTGCCTCTATACTATGTCAACAGCTACTACGTTTCTACTATGTTCAAAGCTGAGAGGGTGTGTAAGCCCGAGGCTCTTCGATGTGCTACCCAACCAACCATGGGCGTGGCATCCTAACATATTACATAAACCACCTAGCTCTCCGGATCCTCTGTCCACAATACATCACTTCTCTCATGACTCACTCCCCCTGCAAGCTTACAGGTGGAGCAATGAACGGTCGACAAGAAAAGTTACAAGAACTACTAGCATTTTATTAAAATCGAAGTGGAAATGTTTTAACTAGAGCAGGCAGTGCTTCTCAACGCATCCATATGTCGCGGGTATAGCGTTTAGCTGCTGAAGTCAGAAATCACGTGAGTATTCTCACCCTGAATTATGTCGCCTTCCCGTGCACTTTGCATGTAGCAGATGCCTTTATTTCTTGCATTATGGATGCTGACTAAAGGGTGATATCGAATAAGGAAGGTGAAGTCGAGATTCTCCAGCTAGAAACGTGACTGATGACTCATTTCCCTACCCTGTCTTGAGTAAAGAGTCACCTAAGGCTCCCAAAGCTTCCGCATCTTGATTTCTCCTTCCCCAAACTAGTACCTCTCATCCTGATTGTGCTGAAATCCACCCCGTTAGACACGTTCTCTGAATTGAAAAGCGACATAAATAGCGTGCTCCGCGCAACTTCTGAACCTCCAAATGCCATCTAACCTCACCGTCTCCCCATTAACCCCTGAAGAGGCCCATCTCTACGTTTCTGTCCGCCATGAAACCTTCAGGCCCACCATAAACAAAATACTGTATTCCCGGGAACCCTCTCAGGCTACGCTCGATGGCGTCACCCAGGGAATTTGCACGGACATCGCTAAAGGCACCGCCCTATACATGAAGGTTACGGATGATGAAACTGGGGAGATGATTGCGGGTTCAAAGTGGGGATTTGTCCCGCCGAATTTGGTATGCGAAGACGGTCAAGGGGTGGGAGAAGGCGGAAACGAAATATTTAAGAGAAGGGAAAGAACGTGGGAAGAAGTTGAAGCCGGGTTGACGATCCCGACACCGTACGATGAGAGCAATGTCGGGGTCTGGAACAAGTTATTTACACTGCTGAATTCGAACAAGCGCGAGATAATGCAAACGCGTCCGTATTTGAGTCAGTACTCTCTCTCATATTCACAGAACCCCCACTTCCTAAACTCGTAAACGGCATATTTAGTTATGATTTGCAGCATGCTAAAGCCACTCCATTCACAGTCCTTGAAACACTGGTTACTCACCCATCGCACCACCGCCGCGGCGCAGGCGGAATGCTCGTCCAATGGGGCTGCGACCAGGCAGATACAAACGACTTGGAAGCATACTTGGAAGCGTCGCCAATGGGTGCTCCGTTGTACGAGCGTTTTGGCTTTCAACGCGTGAAGGATATTCAGCTTGACTTGCGGGAATTTGGCGGTGAGGTGTTTACGTTTATTGTAAGTAAATTCGCGTGAAAATTTGGGGATGCTGGCTAATTAATTTTTATAGATAATGGTACGACCTACGAGGGCTGTTCTGTGAACGGTTGTACAGCCTCTTGACGGGCCGTGGGCTCTTGGTTGTTGCTACCCCAGGCATTCCGTCTGCCTGTGATTGAATGGGAGGAAATATATTTCTTCTAGAATATGCAGTCTATGCCTCATACCTATGCATACTCTAAGAAATTTGCAAGCTTCTTCACGATCCCCTTTCGATGTGCTCATCCTTACTTCTAACCCAAGCTACCTTCCTATTATATCTTCAGAAAATTCTAAGACGTCTCACATTTTGCCTCTCTCCAAACACTTATCGCGCTCACCCACATCCCTTGCAGCCTTAGGACCCTCTCCCGGCTGCACTCACCATTTGTTTCCCATCCTATTGACCCCCATGATCAGTCACAAACACCCCAAACCATACCTATATTCACATTCTCTCTATTCAACCCACTCACCCTCGAACGATCTCCACACATTGCCACCCACATATCCCCTTCTATTCACCTCCCTCCAAACAGCCAATTCCACGTCCCCTTCAAGCACCGCACCGCCACTCATGGCATTCACATCCGCCTTGCACAATCCAATTACACTGCCTCCTCACAGCCCCTAAAACAAGTCCAATCCCCTCGCATATAATGCCTGTTTTATAATATCCCAACTCTCTCTCCATCCACCAATCACAGACACCCACATTCATCCCATCTTTCCCTGATCAATTATATCCTACAGCACACTAACTATTCCCATTAAATACAATGTCATCCTCCCCACCACGACCCTCGCCCCGCAATATCAACCCCAATTCCAGCTCTTCCCCAGCTCCTTCCTCCCCTCCTACCGCGCACCCCCTGCGCTCCTCGGCGCTCCTAGCCAATCCGATTCAACGCGCCTTCCTAATCACTGACGGTGGACTGAACCAACTCGTCACGCGACAAGAAGCACGGTCTTTCTTCGAAATGGGGTATACACCGCGGGACCCCGAGACCCGAGTGCCTGTGGATGTAGGAGGGACAGATGTACCGAGGTATGCGGAGGGGGAGGGCGCGTTTGTGAGGGAGGAGGATGTTATAAGGGGGTTGTTGGGTAAGTGTTGGGAGAGATGGGTGAGGAAATATGTTGATTATTTCGGTAGGGGAGGAGAGTCAGAGAGAGGGGAAGGGGGGGAATGGGGGGATGAATGGTGGTAAGTATGTCCATTTGCTTTCTGTATAATGGCTAATTGGTGGTAGCTGGCCCGAAGGATGATGGGGAGGGTAGGGGTGGAGGAGGTCCCGGGGATGTTGCTGCCTAAGAGCGGCAAAAGGACGGGAGAAGTTCTATCATGTCTGAATGGGTAGAGAGTTTAAGTGATTAGACTGGAGACCGGAGATGTGTATACTCAGACAGATTCTATTCTCACTCATGGGAGGGATTACATGGAAGACAATAATACATTAGCATGCTGTTTTACCGTCTCCCTCCCCTGAACTTCCTACATATCGATTCTGCTGGCTATGTCTTCCGTTTAATCCCCTCCGCCTTATCCTGTTGGCGGTCAAACATCTCGAAGAGAAGTCTCATCCATTCCTTCTCTCTTCCAGACATCTGCCGGCCAGGATTCTTCCATGATGCACTCACAATCTCCTTGATCCGCCTCCTCAGGACCTTCAACGCGACTGCAACCCTCCAATCTTTGACAGCGAACTTCAATACATTGCCAGGAAAGCTAATGACACCAGCGTGAAGCTTGAAGTCCATGTCTGCGCCGACCATGATGACCATTGGGAGAGAGTGTGCGATGGAGGTGGAATGTGCGTTGTAAAATTTATTGCTGGATTGCATAATGTGGTAATAAGACAGGTATTTTGCAGACGAAGAATTGATTGAAGTGACTTTATTGACGGATGTCGGGGCCAGTGAAACTGTCTGGTTATTGGAGATATTGCGCCAGCCCTTTCCCTCGCGGATTAAGATCTTGGGATAGAATGCGGTAGCAACAACTGAGTTTACTAGGATATCGTTGTTTGAATTGATGTCGTACTGGGTCGGAACCGAGACGAACATGCGCTGTCGATTCGTGCTGCGGTATCGACTGAGTGCTCGACATTCTTCGGGTGAGAGCTGTACAAATCCGGCGTCGAAGAGAGAGGAGAGCAGCTGAGCTTTTAGATCTTCGACGTTGCCAAGGTTCTGTGAGCTCAGGAAATTCTTGTGGCAGAACTGCATTTCAGACCGCCCGGGTGTCGTGCAGACAGTTTTCCAAGTCTTGTACGCGTTGTATGCGGTTAGGAGATCTGATTCGCCTTTCTTGAACGCAAATCTAGCTGCATCTGCTCTTTGTTTCGAGCCGAAGGGAGTGAGGAATGGCGACTTCGACGACAAAATAGCCGCAATAGTGATGGCAACATCAACACATCCATATACACTCGACAGAAGGACGAGTTTGCCAAGATGCGCATCCAACGGAAGCTTGGCTAATTGGCGCCCAAGGTGTGTGAGCTCTTCACTTGCGGTCAATGCATCAACTTCTTTCAGTGCATCGATAGCTCGTCGTATATTCCGCGAGGAAGGGGGGTCTAGAGCTTCAGATAGTGTCTTCTCTATGTCCCCGAGTTTGCAGATCTTGGTACGCATAATAAGATCCTGTAGGGAGAGCCGGAGCATTTCGGGGGTTTGTTGATCGGTCATAAGATTATCGTGTCGATATTTTGTAAACAAGTGGAAACAAAGTCCTTCCTGAACACGCCCAGCACGGCCTCTCCGCTGCTTAGCGTTGGCTCGAGAAATGAAGGACTGAGTGAGGCGTGACAGTTGTCTTCGCTCATCGAAGCGCATTTCCTTGTGTTTACCAGTATCAATCACACAGGTTATGTCAGGAATGGTGACACCTGTCTCAGCGATATTGGTTGCAAGCACAATCTTCCGGACGCCAGGAGGAGGAAGAAGGAACGCAGCTTGCTGATCGTCACTGGAAATGGTGGAATGGAGTGGGTATATCAGCCAATTCCTGTCGAAAGAAGGATGTCCCGTGAGCATATCGTTGACTTGACGAATCTCCGCTATACCTGGGAGGAAGATTAGGAAGGCGTTGCTGTAACGGCTGAATTGCTCATCGTATGCAACGGCCTCAATTAAACGAAGAATTAGGTCGTAGTCGATAGCATATTCGTTATAGCTCGAGAGGACATTGCGTGTAGCTGAGCTGTAGCCAGGAAGCTTGCTTGGAATGCCTGACTTCTCCTTTAGGCCCTCCTCCTCATTCCCGCTAGTCTCAGAATCATCTAGCTTATCCTCTGATGCTGCATCGTAATGCGTGAACTCAATGGCATCTTCCAAATATTTAGTTCGAACGGGGTATGTTCTTCCGGGAATGTTCAAGATCGGAGCATCATTGAGATATTTGGAGAATCGCTGGGCGTCGACGGTCGCGCTCATTAAGATGACCTTCAGCTCTGGCCGAAGAACCATCAAAGAGCGAAGAATGATGAGCAGAAAGTCGGTATCAATACTAGCAGAGGTCAATTATTTGGAACAGGTTGCCATGGCCATGAATACTTACTTTCGTTCGTGGACTTCATCAATAATCAAATGGGTAAGGTCACTCAGACCACCGGAAGATTCTAACATACGCAAGACTACTCCTACTGTAGCATACACAAGTCTGGTCTGTGCAGTAGTTTTGCTCTCGAGGCGGATGGCGTACCCAATAAAGGAGCGAGGTGTTCCAAGGTCTCTAGGCCCTTCGCCTAATTCTTCGCTGACTCGCTGGGCTAAAGATATCGCAGAGATACGCCTCGGTTCGGTACAGAATATCTTACATGGCATACCCTTTGAGAGTTCATGCTCAAGAATAAAGGATGGGATTTGCGTACTCTTCCCACACCCCGTTTCACCACAGATGATCGTTACCTGATGTTGCTTGATGGTTGATAAAATCGCGTTGCGAAACTCGAAAACAGGAAGTGTAGCTCGGGTAAAATGCATACGCTGGTACGATGGCGTTGTAGACTTCTGTATCCATGAACTACGGAGGTTTTCTGAGAGTTGAGAACTCGCGGGTGTTGACTTGGAAGCTACTGAGCTCGCTGTGTTTGGTTGGCTTCGCATCTTGAACCGGCTAGTAAGTACCACACCATCAGACTCCTCATGGTCCACTTGATCCTGGATGATAGAGCGAAGATGCTTGATAGTGTTGCGGTCTGCTGAGTCAAGTCGCTTTTGTCGATGTTCGAGGAAGTCCTTATACAGGTCTCTCCAATTTGACGGAAGCCTGAGATGAGCTTTCTCCTCACGTGGAGAGGAGCAAAACATCGAGAACAGGGCTGCTGTAGCGATAAAGCTTTCACTCTGTTCGACCGACACAGTAGAGACGGTCAATGCTCTGAAGACAACCCAGAGATTTTGCACAGTGCATTCAATCCCAGGCATATCTTCCTCGTAAATGATATCTTGATCCCTAGACCACTTAACAGTCATTTCATGTCGACATGAGTAGGCCGTTTCTGAGATAAGTTTGTATGACAGTTTTGCATGAGAATCCCTGAGTGAAGGTTTAGTTCAGATGACTGAAAGCAGGAGGTTCACGAAGGATGGGAAGCCGCTTACCTTGCTCGCACAGTTTCCTCAAGGAGTTTTCGCGGAGCCATTCCACTCTGCTTCCCAAAGTCCTTTAACATGGTCGTTGAGGATGGACTACTCCTGCTTTCCGCCCCTGCCTTGGATGCATCATCCGGAATCGCTGTAAACATATCACCCAACAGACTAGATTCCTCATCAAGGAAGAGGCCGTGGGGATCAGATTCTGGGTCTTCCACTTGGCTATCAGTAGGAACTAATGCCGTGCTACTTCCATTGTCGCTTTGTGAAGGTTGAGCGGACTCAGGAAGTTGCGGCCGTTTGTCGTTAGCGTTATTCTGAGCGATCCGATTCCGCAGAGCAGGCCACTGCACATCGGCGTCGTATTGGTCGAACAGGCCATCTGATTCGAGCTGTTTGAGTTGTGATTCAAGTTTTTGAACAGCTGTAGGATTGAATTTCTTGGAAGGAGGGAGTTTCTTCCCTTTCGATGCTTTGGCCTGCTTTCGACTACGATATTCGAGATGATCTGGGTCAATCTCAAAAAGTTTGCCCTTGATCTTGAGGTAGGTTGGGACAAGCTGATCTGGCTCAATGTCACTATCCAGGTCGCTGACAGAAACATCGCTATGATCCGACTCTGCAGGCGTTAAGATCGAGGGTGTCGCCAGGTTAGAGGTTGGGTTAGTGGAAGTTTCGTGGTCGGAATCCCTAGCGGGTTCCCGCATTTCAAGACTCGAAATAGGCGTTCCTGAAGCTGCTTAGCATGGCACTCGAAGACAATTGTAGAGGACTGCCTAAGCAAATCGATCTTGTAGGGTTGATGAAGGGCTTTAGGTTCATATGGGTCAGAAAGAAACCAAGGCCAAGGCTTACCTGGTCTCGATGTGCTCTGGGAATTGGTAAGGAATCGCTTAGTCTTCGGCTCCTCGTAAGAGAACGCGTGACCCTCGCACTGATCCAACGCAAGCCACTCTAGTCCTTCTTGGAAGCCCCAGATGCTGGCAGTGGAATCAATATTGACAGCGTTTGCGCAAAGCCACTTCATGACCAGCTGTATATTGACATGAGTGAAGCCGAGTTCACGAAGTACTAGGTCCAAAGTCCAGAGTTTAGATATCCCATCTTCTTCTGGGAGGACCTTTAGCAGAGACTTTTGTCCAAGTCTTCGATTGGGATCGTTGGACTCTTCCTGAGCAAGAGCAATGACATTGTCTAACACGTCGCTAGAGAGCCAATCACGGACGGACATGATTTCGGACTGTGGGCGAAGAGTTCTCCGGTCTGTATGGATCTTCGAGACTTGTCGACGGAACTCTCGCCGGGTCTTGGAAGCATGTTTTTCGACTAATAATTGAAGCCCATCGTGCTCAAGCTGAGCCTCTAGTTCTTCTGGAGTCTGCACGACCTCTTTCGATTGGGGCTGAGGATCAACTGTAATCTGAGGAGTTTGGCTTAGTGGGGTGACCCTTTCCTTGTTCGGTTCTTTTGCATCGGCTCCAACGACCTTCTCCTGCTTTGGCTTGCTAGCTACGGAAGTAGTGGCAAACCCACGGGCAGGGTTTGCAGCGGGCTTCTTCTTTTTTGCCATTGTCGCCGAGACTTGCAAGCTGTGTCAGTCTTACGGTCGAGGAGATATGGTCGATCCGGAAGGGGTGAATGATTGGGGTAGTCTCCGTATAGAGTACCACGGGGCTTGATCTTTGACAAGATCAAGGTTGCTGTTGATGGAGGCGCTAGGGTACATGTAGGGCATAAGGCTGCGCAGGTCAGAGTGATCAATCTGCTAAAGGGCTTGCATGAGGAGAAAGGGCACGGGAATGAAAGTCATCACTGACCTTCAACAGTCTTGGCGCTTCGGCAAAAGATTCCTCCGCCACCGTTCTCCAGCTTGACCAATATTGTTAGACAGGTCCCCACCACCCACAACGCTTTCCAGCAAAGCTTCACATGGACAACCCACAATGGCTGTCGGTGGGATGAATGATTCTAACCGTGAAGAGCTGCGATGGGGCCTCATAACCAGCTCTACATTACGCAGAATTGCGGAGCTCTCTCGTCTGCAACACCGGTTCGAACACGACAGTAAGTATCTCAGCTCTCCACTCCGGCTACACATGCCCATAGGAAACTTGATAGAGGCTGACCTGTTTCTTCCCTACCCAGCACTTCTTTCACCTGACCTCCACTTCCTCCTCAACCTCTTATTCGAAACGTACCCTCTCTACGAGGATCGAGAATCCAGATGTGCAGTTCACGAATGCTTAAAGAGTCTAGCCAATAGCCCACACTCTGGTACTGCCCTGCCCTTGATTTCTGCCTTCCTCAAGCGAGAAAGCCTCAAAACCGGCCTCGCCCACGCCGATGCTTTCGTCCTAATAGGCTGGTGCTCGGTCCTCATCCAACAATACGCTAAGTCCCCGGAGCAATGGGCGAAATGGGGAATGGATATTGCCATTGCAGATGCAAGACTCCTAGAGACATGCGTGGGTGGTGTGATTTCTCGCAAAGCGCAGCGCATTCTAGACTCTGCTATGGTTGTAACTCGCCGAGCGCTGCGGTTCTTGTTCCGGGCGCCCGACGTCGCAGAACGGGCACTTTCTCAGATGGTGGCTTCCCTTGCGGCGAAAGGTTCCTCTCCCACTGCTGGGAATGCTATCTTTTTAGGCGTTATTGCAGGCGTAGCGTCAAGGCTTCCCAATGCCAAGTCGATGCTAGAGAAGCACAAGCAAGAATATTACGCCTTCTACGTCCGGGAAATTGTTGGTTCCAGGACTCCACTGCCCGGTCATCTGTCTAACGGTCTTCGTGAGTTCTTCGACACGTTTCCTTCACTAGATGAGCTGCGAAAAGAGGTCATACCTCCAATCGAGAAGGCACTCCTGAGGGCGCCAGAAGTGGTTCTGAACGGTGTTGTCGCGCCACTGATTCTGTCCCTTCCGGCATCTTTTGATCTGTCAGGAGTACTTCATTCCAACCTGCTCAAGCCGCTGCTTTCAAATGTCAAATCAACAAATCCGACCATCCGCGTTGGTGCTCTCCGAACCTTCCAAGCGCTCGCCTTACGGTCACGCGATGACACACTCATTGGAAAGGTCGCGGATGAGATTTTGGACCCACTCAAGCAAGGCAAGGTCACCGGAGCAGACCAGAAAGTCCTCTATGCTCAAATGCTTTCCTCCCTGGGTAGTTCGATTTCCTTGTCCCAAAAAATTCCCGTCAATATTGCCCCTATTGCATTGAAGGAGCCAAATGAGCCAGCGGTAGTAGCTGAGGTATCTGCACTGACTAAGCATCTTACTTTCGGGTTGGTTAATGGGGTTCCATTGGACAAATTAATATCAGACGCTTTCATCAAAGGCATGAGTGACAAGCGCATGCCTATACGCCGACTATGGGCCATACAAGCTGCAGATATATGGTGGAATCTTTCACCTGAGCAACTGTCACAGCCGGATGTGCTGGTATTCTGTCAAATCACCTTGCCGAAACTCGTGGAACTGTGGCAGGAAGTTCTCGCGAATCCACTTCCTGCAGCTCAGAACGGTATGGTAACTGTAGGTCATTCCGTTACGGCGTTGCTACTCTGCAAGATCCGACTTATGGATGACACAAAGCTCTCTGCCATTTACAAGAAGACAGATGTACTCTCTCAAACACTCGCTACTCAGCCGAAACCATCTTTCTTGCTCAATCCCAGAGTCTATACCAAACTTTCCAGTGATATCGATATCGAGATCGCTCTCCGTTGTCTCACGGCGGTGGCTCCATGGCTGTCCGATGAGAACACCTCCACCGACGCTCGAGAAGCTTGGTCGCAAGTGCTCATATACTTCATCGCTGGCTATTCCGTCCCTCCAAGTGCTAAATCTTCAGCTCGTCAATCCCTGACTAAGATGTATATTGAAGCGCCCGCAGAGATCACCAATATCATTACTGGTGGGATCTGGTGCTGGTATAAAATGATTGAGCAGGGAGACAAGGAGAGCGCGGCCTTTTCTTCAAAGACAGGCAACAAGGAACTCTATGGCGTTCTGTGTTGCTTTTGTCTTGTAGAAGATTCGTTGAAGACCCTCGGCCCGAACATTTCTAAGGACATCCTCCACAAACAATGTGTGGATATCCTTGTTTTAGCTCGTCCAGAAATCGTTCCCCGAGCCTCTTGGATTGATTTCTGTCTCAGGATGGGGGTAGATCCAGGTCAGCTTGCACGAGATTACCTTGGCGAATGTCTGAGACTTATAACTGATGCTACGATGGTAATTTCTGCACTATTCTCATTTGAGGTTCGCAGCTAATTTCGTCCACAGAATAAGTCAAACGGTCGTTTTCCTGCCATAAACCAGGCAGCGTATAGTGCCTATGTTGACCTCGCATTTGTTGCTCCGGACAAAGCCTTACCGGCAATCGTAGATCTGTTCAGTCACGACCTTGACCCTAAGCAGCTTGAATCTATTGGCCCAACAGAAGCAGCCATCTTTCGAACCCCAGAAGGAACTGCCTATATTGATGTGCTGTCAACAAGGAGTTCCGCAACACTGGACAAAAATACGAAGGACTATGACACTCTAAAATGGGAAGAAGAGCTCAGGGCTCAGCTCGCGCAGAAGAAAGGCCAGACTAAGAAACTCACTCCAGATGAACAATCCAAAATCAACGCTCAACTTGCGAAAGAATCTGCTATCAGGCAAGAGATTTCGGCAGTCGAATCAAAGATGAAACGAGGAGTTGGAATAATCCAGAGACTTGCAACTGGACCTCCGACCGAAGCCGAACAATGGATGGGACCAGCAGTAAATCTACTCATCCAAACAATTCGTGCCGGGGCTGGTCTAATCCTTGGAGATCTACCTGCAAAGGCATTCATCAAATGTGCTCAGCGCATCTCCGCTCGGCTTGGCGTTCTCCGGCCATTTATCGGAGTTGCCACACTAAGGACGATTGGAACCCTGCAACTGTCAGATGGTTACGAAGAGGAAGACCTTGGTGGTGCGTTCGTTCATCCACTGTATATTGACACACTGACGCTCAGTAGATTTGGTCACGAGAGTACTCTATCGACTCCGATTTATGAGCGAGCAGCGTCCACTTGACACTGTTTCGCTCGCGTACTGCCTTCCCCTCATCTTTCTCGTGCTTGAGAAGGGTGGCATCGGAAGGTCATCAACTGAAGATGCCGATGAGCAATTAGTGCTGGCTATCGAGTTCTTATCATTCCACACTGCTTCTTGTATGTTTCCAATACATCTTGTCACCTATTGCGTATTAGCTTACATAATTTCCAGGCTCTGACGAGCGACTTCCCCGACATCAATTACTACAGGCTCTGATCTCGTCAATGCAACGGTACAATCAACACTACAAATTGATTAAGGACTGTCTAATGGATCTTTCCCGAGGGCTTGCTCCCAATATATCCGACGACGAACTTGGAGCCCTACTCCGTGGGACTATCGTACCAGAAATTTCCGTCCGCACTTCAACTCTGCAAGCGATAGATGCTGAACTTGATTTGAATAACATGGTATTCAGTGAAGAGATCTGGCTAGAATGCCACGATGATGATCAAGAAAATGTGGAACTGGCTCGAACCATTTGGGAAGACAACGAACTGAGATTAAAAGAGGACGCCGCAGCCCAAACGCTGCCATACTTAGAATCACTTGACAAACAGCTAAGGAGAGCTGCGGCGAGGTCTCTTGGAGAAACTATGGAGAGTTTTCCACGCATTTTTCACAACCTCCTACAATCCCTTCAGGAGTCGTATCGGGAGAAAGTAAAACCAAGAGTTCCAGAACGAGACGAGTACGGCATGCCACGGAAAGTTGACCTGCGAGATCCTTGGGAGGCTAGAGATGGTATAGCACTTGCATTCAAGGAAATGACGCCGGGTTTCATGGACGATGACCTCGTCAATTTTATACGGTTCATGGTCTACGAGGGGCCGTTAGGAGACCGAAGTGCCATTGTTCGAGACGAAATGATTGACGCAGCTACCTCCGTGATCAAGACGAAAGCTCAGTCCAGGGTGGAGCCACTCATGGATCTCTTTGAAAATGCACTGGAAAGCCCTGATCGGAAATCTGAAATGTACGACCAGGTCAACGAAGCTGTCATCGTACTGTACGGCGCTTTGGGTCAACACCTGAAAGCTGGGGATAAGCGTGTACCGAAGGTGGTCCAACGTCTTCTGGCTACCTTGAGCACTCCTTCCGAAACGGTTCAATATGCCGTAGCCCAATGTCTTCCCCCACTCGTCCGAACATCCGAACAAGAAATTTCCACATACATTGAGCAGATGACTGAGCAGCTGCTACATTCAAAGAAATACGCAGCCCGCCGAGGAGCTGCTTATGGTCTTGCGGGAATTGTGCGTGGCAAGGGTCTTGGCGTTCTGCGAGAGTATCGGCTCATGTCTTCTCTCCAGGGAGCCGCCGAAAACAAGAAAGACGTCGGCCAACGACAAGGTGCCTTTTTGGCATATGAGCTGCTCTCCCTCATCCTTGGGCGCATCTTCGAGCCCTACATCATTCAATTGGTACCTCAATTACTTGCTGGGTTCGGTGACTCTAGCGCTGATGTGCGCGAAGCTTGCCTCGATGCAGCAAAGACTTGCTTTGCGAATCTCAGCTCGTACGGTGTCAAGCAAATCTTACCCACACTTCTTGAAGGTCTTGACGACCAGCAGTGGCGAAGTAAAAAGGGCGCTTGCGATTCGCTCGGTGCCATGGCATACCTTGACCCACACCAATTAGCACTGAGCTTGCCGGATATTATTCCCCCTTTGACGACTGTGCTCACGGATAGTCACAAGGAGGTACGATCATCTGCCAACCGAAGCTTACAGCGATTTGGAGAGGTCATCAGCAATCCTGAGATCAAGGGTGTGGTTGGTATTCTTCTTAAGGCTCTCAGCGATCCCACCAAGTACACTGACGATGCACTCGATACTCTCATCAAAGTATCTTTCGCTCATTACATTGACGCCCCTTCACTCGCTCTTGTCGTTCGAATACTTGAGCGAGGCCTGGGCGACCGATCAGCCACGAAGCGAAAATCTGCACAGATCATTGGAAGCCTAGCGCATCTTACAGAGCGAAAAGACCTCATATCTCATCTACCAATTCTAGTTGCTGGGCTACGAGTTGCAATTGTAGACCCTGTTCCAACGACCCGTGCCACAGCATCAAAAGCTCTTGGTTCACTCATTGAGAAACTTGGGGAAGATGCAATGCCAGATCTCATCCCAAGTCTCATGGCCACACTCAAATCAGACACTGGAGCTGGCGACAGGTTGGGATCTGCCCAAGCTCTTTCAGAGGTTCTTGCTGGCCTGGGGACCGGCCGTCTCGAAGAAACCCTGCCGAGCATCTTACAGAACGTATCGAGCAGCAAGCCTTCCGTCCGGGAAGGCTTCATGTCCCTATTCATTTTCTTGCCGGCTTGCTTTGGTAATAGCTTTGCTAACTACCTCAATAAAATCATCCCGCCCATTCTTGGCGGTCTCGCGGATGATGTGGAGTCGATTCGGGAGACGGCTCTTCGGGCGGGCCGACTGCTGGTGAAAAACTTCGCCAGCAAAGCCATCGATTTGCTTCTCCCTGAGTTAGAGAGGGGCCTCGCAGACAACAGTCACCGTATCCGTCTGAGCTCGGTCGAGCTCGTCGGAGACTTGCTGTTCAATCTCACCGGTATCAGCGGAACTGGCGAGCAAGAAGAAGTCGAGGAAGGCGCCAAAGAAGCCGGTCAGTCACTACTCGAGGTTCTTGGAGAGGAAAAAAGGAACAAAGTCTTGTCCGCTCTGTACATCTGCAGATGCGATACGTCTGGACTCGTCCGTTCCGCGGCGATCAATGTCTGGAAAGCACTCGTGGCCACTCCACGGACCCTTCGGGAACTCATCCCTACGCTTACACAGCTCATTATTCGACGCTTGGCCAGCTCGAACATGGAGCAGAAGGTTATTGCCGGAAACGCTCTTGGAGAGCTTATCCGAAAAGCTGGCGAAGGCGTTTTGGCAAGCTTGTTGCCAACCTTGGAAGAAGGCTTGCACACTACCGACACAGATGCTAAGCAAGGTATCTGCATTGCGCTCCGCGAACTCATCTCATCAGCCTCACCAGAGGTGCTTGAAGATTACGAGAAGATACTGATACAGGTTGTTCGAACAGCCCTCGTTGATCCGAACAACGATGTGCGAGAAGCAGCAGCTGAAGCTTTTGATTCGCTGCAACGTATCCTTGGCAAGAAAGCCGTCGATCAGGTCCTACCATACCTACTCAACCTTCTCCGGAGCGACGATGATGCTCAAAATGCTCTGTCTGCCCTCCTCACGCTCCTCACCGACCACACGAGGTCGAACATTATTCTTCCGAACCTCCTCCCTACGCTTCTGACTTCACCGATGTCTAGTTTCAATGCCCGCGCGATTGCCTCTTTGGCTGAAGTCGCGAGCTCAGCAATGACCCGAAGACTCCCCAACATCTTAAATGCAATTATGGACAATATTGTTTCATGCAAAGATGTTGAGCTTAGGTCTGAACTTGAATTATCCTTCGACACAGTGCTCCTCTCCGTCGATGAATACGATGGTCTTAACACTGCTATGAGCGTAATGCTTGCCTTAGTCAAGCACGATGATGAGCGAAGGCGTGCAACAGCAGACGCTCACCTTGCCAAATTCTTCGCTGAAACTGAAGTCGACTACTCGAGATACTACCCTGACCTAATCCGGTCGCTGCTCATTGCATTCGATGACCCAGACACGGCAGTTGTTAAGGCTGCATGGACCGCACTCAGCGAACTCACCAAGCATCTACGGAAAGAGGAGATGGAATCGCTCGTCGTTTCGACACGACAAGTGCTCAACCAAGTTGGCGTCCCCGGGTCCGATCTTTCAGGCTTCTCACTACCTAAGGGTATCAACGCTATTCTGCCCATCTTCTTGCAAGGCCTTATGAACGGTACAGCGGAGCAGAGAACACAGGCGGCTTTGGCCATATCGGATATCATTGACAGGACCAACGGAGAAGCTTTACGACCTTTCGTCACACAGATCACCGGTCCTCTTATTCGTGTGGTATCGGAGCGTTCGGTGGACGTCAAGGCGGCAATTTTGTTTACGCTGAACAACCTGCTAGAGAAGATTCCAACTTACCTCAAGCCTTTCTTGCCACAGCTTCAGCGAACATTTGCGAAGTCGTTGGCTGATACGTCGTCAGATGTTTTACGGACGAGGGCTGCGAAGGCACTTGGTACATTGATCACTATGACACCGAGAATCGACCCATTGATTGCCGAGCTTGTCACTGGGTCTAAGACCAGCGACTCAGGAGTCAAGAATGCAATGTTAAAGGCACTGTTTGAGGTTGTGAGCAAGGCTGGCGCCAATATGAATGAGGCAAGTAGGAACTCAATTCTAGGACTCATTGATACGGATGTCGATGACACTGATGGTAAGTTTAACCCTCACCCCTACTCCCCCACATCTGCAATAGAAGACTTACGGGGTTTTAGATGCCATGGCAATCACCAATGCACGTCTCTTGGGCGCCCTCATCCGCAACCTCTCCCCAGAAGCCGCATCAGGCCTCCTCAAATCCCGAGTCCTAACCACCCACTTCAGCAAAGCTTCGGTCCTAGCTCTCAACGCTATCCTACTCGACTCCCCTTCTGCCCTCGCCCCCACCTTCGCCGACGAAACTGTCTCCATCATCTGCGCCGGCATCTCACACTCTCAACCAGTCGTCGCAGACAACTGCATTCTAGCAGCCGGAAAATACCTTCTTAGCTCTAAAACCGCAAAATCCTTCGATCACACAAAACCACTGTTCGAAGCCCTGGCCCCAGTCATCGAACCCGGCAACCCGGTCGATACAAGGAGGCTTTCCCTCGTCGTTGTCCGCACCATCGCCCGCGAATCGAACGACCTAATCCGCCCACACATTCCACTCCTCGCACCACCCGTGTTCTCCTGCGTCCGCGACCCGGTTATCCCGGTCAAACTTTCCGCGGAAGCAGCGTTCCTGGCACTGTTCTCCGTCGTCGATGAAGAAAGCGCAGTATTTGAGAAGTATATGGCCGGTCCTGGGGGACTTTTGGCAGCCGGCCCAAAGCGGAGCATGCAGGATTATTTCAAGAGGGTGGCGTTGAGGCTGGGTGGCCAGGCGAGGGAGAGGAGGGACGCAGAGGGTGGCGCTGGCGGGTTGGGGCTTGCGAGCGATGAGAGGGAGGATGAGAGGGAGGTTTGGAGTGTGGGGAAGGTGGAGCTGGGGGAGGTCGGGTTTGAATAGGGGATTGGTAAGGAAGGAAAAGGGTGATGTGATGGAGAAGCGAGTACGCTAGAGGGTGGTACTCCTTAAGGATATTGATCGATTAGTTGATGCATAGGCACTAAGGATTGTAAAAGCGTTTTCTATTGGGAATGGATTTTGTAGCGTCTTTTGAGGATAGTAGATACATGTTTCAAGGGTTTATGAGTGTCGTAGTGTTCCCAGAAAGTTGCTGGATATCTTCTCCCTCTAACTACATACATATTCAGTAGTGTGCTCACAACACCAAGGCTCATACAGAACCGTTCTAGACAAACTAACTAATGCACGAAACAAATGCTAGTCTGCAATATTTTGAAATAATATCAATATGCCATGTGCTCGCTCTAATATACATCTAGGACTCGCCTCACACGCTCTCCGATCCCTGACAGCATTTACATAAAACATGAAGACCCAAGAACTCGAACTGACCCCCAGGGTATCTTTCCAGAATCCATATGCCGTAGCACGCTTAGTACATCCAGCGACGCACCAAAACGCCACAATATCAAAGAGAGTATAAGAGAAAACGCCGCCTGCAACGCAGCTTCCCAATGCAAGACCAACCAACTGTACGCCGTAGTGCTAAGAAAGTCAGATGTGTTTGTAAGGGAGTTATACCGCGACAGCTAGACAGCCGTCGAGAACGCCATCCAAACCATCGATATCTTGCACGCTTCCACCTTGCCAGGACCAGTCGTCATCGAGGACCATGGGGTCTCCGAGGTCGACGTGGAAGCCATTTGTCAGGGAACTCGTGCCGTTTAGTTGAGCCCCGTTCCTCGGATTCAGAATGCCATTCGTGGCAGCGGCAGTGCCGACACCATTAACCACAGCCGCAACCTTCGCAATACCTGTCCCCGCCCCAACCCCAACCCCAACCCCATTCCCACTTCTCCCACCCTTCTCCTCCAAATTCAACCCCTCAATCCCCGGAGTATCCAAAAACCGTGCATTCGTAATCCCGCCCATAATCAACGGCACCTGCCCCAAATAACTATCTCCAAGCTGCACCGCCAATCTCAAATCCTCCATACAAAGCGGCCGTCTCTTCCTCTGCTCCTCCACTTCCACCGGTAACAATCCGCCAGCAGACCGCCCAATCTCCCC
The DNA here is from genome assembly GCF_010093535.1 of Lindgomyces ingoldianus. NCBI lineage: Eukaryota > Fungi > Ascomycota > Dothideomycetes > Pleosporales > Lindgomycetaceae > Lindgomyces > Lindgomyces ingoldianus. Next base: position 2,564,164 of record NW_022985162.1, on the reverse strand, counting down.
GCGCGCAACCCGGTCTTCTTCGCGCTCGACTTTGCGCTTAAAGTCCGCGGTTTTGATATACCCCGGTCCGTTGCCGGATACACGTGCGAAGAGGTTGGATAGCGCTTCTTTGATGTAGGTTTCAGTTGCGATGTTCATATACGTGGGGCAGTCAGGAGTGTGGCCTGAGGGCAGGCCGTATTCATAGCAGATGGGCAGCATGCGGGCGGCGATGGAGTCCGAATCCGGGAATTCGTGGGTTTCGGTGAAGAGGGGTTGTGTGTAGTGTTTGCGGATTTCGAGCTCCCAGTCTAGGACGCGCGGGTTATCTCCCGAAGTGGCGGAAGGGGAAGGGGAAGGGGATGGAGGATAAGAGATAGGGATATGAGAGGGGGATATACTTGTCTTTTGGTAGCCGCCTGCGCTTGCGGGACCTGTGTCTGGCTGTTTGATACGTCGCGCGTCATGGTATTCAGTCATGAGATTCGTGAAGGGATCAAAGGGGGCCTCCTGCACCGTCTTCAACCTCTTCCTTTCCCGTCGACTCAGCTGCATAACCTCATACTTCAATCGCTTCTCAGCCTCATCACCAGTATTCGGCTTTGCAGTCGTCGTCGGCTTGTCATTCGCAGAAACCCAGCTTGCAACACCGGGTTCAGGCGCATCACGGAATATATTATTATAAATCCCCAGCACGAATTGGTTATGCATGTTTTCAAGCGCGGGTGTGGACAGGATAGTTGAAAGGCGGCGAGAGAGTTCTTCTTGGTTTAGATTTCCTACAAGAACAGGATTAGCACCATCTAAATCCACAACCTCGATCTCGCCAGCTGGGGAAGAAACCGGAAACGCCATAGCGATTACTCTCATACCTAACAGAAATTGCGAAATAGCCGCTTTGTAAACCCCCCACTCTGCATCCCCCATCGTGCCCTTCAGCGTTGCGTAAAGCGGCTCAACATCTATCCTCGGGGCTGTCACCGTCCGCTTCTCCGCTGGCTTTAGGATCGGGACTGGCGTGGGGAGAGTCTTATTAGATAGTATAGGTGTGGAGGTGTTCACCGAGATGGTGTCCGGGCGGATAGTCGCCATGGTTGACGGCGGGAGGGGAGGGCGATTCGCGCTGGCGAGTGACGGGCGATCGAAGAGGCTTCTGGGGTAGAAAATTGGGGGATTGGGTCGCTGGGGTCAGTTGAGATGGATTTGGGTCGCGGATGGATGCATTTCGCCTTCTGGTGCAAGGTGTTGATGAGGAAGGTGGTGGGAGGAGGGTCCGGTCGGACGTTGCGCAGTGATCATCGCCTGGCATCTCAGGCTGCTAGCAATCATGGTCACGACAACGCTTCATTCTTCAAATTGTGCAATCGGACAATATCGCAACAAATATATATTGTGCATAGGGGAAGTAGAACCTGAATTTATTTCTCCTATACCACAGGTCGTCCAGCCATTTGATTTGTTGCGTATTCACGCTTCTCATACGGTCATATCATAGCGTCCCATCCCTCGCTCCCTAAACAAAGCCGAGAGAACATGGTATTCGCATCTAAGGAGAGCATCATTAACTTCAAGCTACCAATGTGGCCACTTTTCTTGCTTTCATCTTCACCCCTCGGGTCTCCCTCAAACCAACCCCGTCCCTGTCCCCGCCCCCATCCCTTCTATCCAGGTTAATGCTGTCCGACCTGTCCACCATTCACCTACTCCGCCTTTGCAACCGCAATCTTCAGCATCTCCTCCACCGGCTTCCGCGCATTCTTCGGATCCTTCGCAACGCTCTGCCAAATCTCCCCATGCCTAGGCTCAGACATGACACATTTATTAACCACCTCCGCCTTCTTCTCCTCAGTCCCATGCATTTCCAGGAACTTGTAGTACCAAACCCAGCCATCACCATAGTCGGCATCTAGAACAATAGCCTTCGTGAACCAATTGTGTGCTTTATCCAGTTTCCTCTCTGCCCAGAAAAGACGGGCAACCGTAACGAATAGCTGGGCATTATTTTCCACTTTCTTGATAGCTTCCAAGGCACGTGGCTTCCGTTGCGTTCGGCTTTCGAGATGCATGATCTTCTCCGCCCAGAGGAGACCAGAAGTAGGGCATTCCTGGAGTGCGACAGCCATGAGTTTTTGAGCTGCCGAGATGTTATTAGCACGTCGCTCTAGACGAACAGCTTCAAGTAGAAGCTCCGGTGTCTTTGGGTTTTGCTGACGACCTCGATCGAGTGACGATCTAGCCTTGACAATGGCACCTTGTCGCTCTTGCAGACGGGCGAGGAGGATGAAGACGACGGGGGCCTTTGGGCTGGCTCGTGTCCCGATCGAGTAGGCCTCCTGAGCTTCTTTCAGCCTCGACATTGATTCGTAGATCTGGCCTTTCATAGCGTGCAGCTTCCAGGCACCAGGCCATGTCTGCAGGCCTTGATTCACAAGATCAAGGGCGGCGTCAAGGTTACCCAGCTGACGCTCCAAAGCCGCGGATTTCATGAAGATGCGGTCCGTTGCAGCAGTTTCACGAGCCATCTCGAGGAATCGTCGAGCTTGGTCGTAATCGCCTGCATCAACTTCGAAGTCAACAGCACGAGTATAGAGGTTCTCGTTGCCCTGAAGCTGTCCGAAAGATCGTCCAAGAACCTCCCGGGCTTCCGCCGGTTTATCCGCTGCCCACATCTCACGGGCGTAGAGGAGCCACAGGGATTCGGATTTCGGGCAGGCATTCACGGCGCGCTCTAACATTGGCAATAGAGACTCAGGAGAGCCATGGCGTTTCTCTAGATCAGCGGCGGCGTGCCAAACAGTTGTGCTTAAAGGGAAATTGCTGACAAGATGCGCTAGAATGGCTCTCGCTGTATGATACCTCCCTCGTGCAATACTGTTAGTTGAGTCTTGCAACCATACATCCTTTCGTTCGTCATCCTCATCCAGACCCCACCCGACTGTTGCTTTGATAATAGCACCAGCTGTTGCGATAGCGCCTTCTTCTTCGCATACCTCCGCCTGGTGGATCCACTCTTCCCGCTTGGGCATTGCATTTTCTTTCGCCAAGGCTTTGGCAGCACGGTCCATAATCCGATCGAGTAGCTCGACCTTTCCAAGTTGCTCCTGAAACCTACTGGCCTGGACCCAGATGGCCCAGCTCGTTGGGATTGCTTTGCGTGCCGCGTTTAGAATCTGCTGTGCGTGATCTGGCTCACTGACGCGAGCATATGAGATCCACAATTCTTCGGACAGAGGAACAGTGTCGACAGCCTTTGCGAAGAGTAGTCTGACATTTTCCAGGTCTTCGGTATCATTGATTAGGCTCTTCCACAGCTCGACTGATTGAGGATTGTGGTCGAGAGCCTGCCGAGTGACCTTCTTGCGAGCAGCCATGGTCTGCTCCAGGTCAATGGCGGCTTCCCAGATTTTGATTGCTTTGGGATTTTGCTTAATAGCCGTGGCTGCAATGATCTTGGCGTTGTGGACGTTATCGCGATTGATCCGGATGTTCTCCTCCCAACAGACGATAGATTTTGGACACAATTCACATCCCCGAGCAATGACCCTTTTGGCGGTATTGACTTTGCCGGCAAGTTCTTCGAGGCGGCAAAGAGCGACATAACCGGGTCCGTTATGTATATTGGTCTTGACTGCTGACTCGAGTAGAACTCGAGCTCGGTTAATATCCTCAACGGGAGCTTCTACTCCTGCTGCCTGGTTCTTCTCTAGAGCGGTAATATAGCCTCGTGGGTCGACCGAAGTAGAGGTGCCTGATACAGTCGACTGAGTACCAGGTATTTTTGAAGCAGCATCCAATCGCACCTGAAGAGCAGACTTGTTCGCAGCACCAATAGAAGCAAAGTTCGTCATAGTACCGTCTCCATCGGAAGCAGATATAGACGTTTCGATTTGTCCTTGTTGATGTGCAGCGGCAATGACACTATCTGGGACAGCATAAGACTTGCGATCAGCCATACGTGCCTCACGCGCTCGCTTTGCTTTGCCAGTCATGTCTCCAACCTCTGGCAGTGCGGCCCATTCATCTTCCGATACGCTACCGAGCGCTCGTTTCAGGTCGGCAAATTGCAATTGGATTTTTGGGTTATTCTTCTCGTACTCGTCACGTTCTTTCTTCTCGCGAGCTTCCCTATACGGTAGGATGTGGTCGGTATCTGTTCGACACAAAGGACACGTTGAACACTTGAACGACGCTATTGAAGGAATACTGGGACTGTGTGGAAATGAAATGGGGGGAAACTAACCTTCGAGCACGCCGCCGTTTGTCCATCTTCTCGTCAATCTCTTGGTAGATGCGATCCGCCTCGTCGTCCTCGGCATCGAAGGTCAGACCCGTGGAAAACAGGCCAACTTCGTTGTCTGGGTCCTGGAAGCGCTCCTCGTCCTCGTCTTCTTCCTTCTTATCTACTGCGCCATATGCGGAGGGTGCGGCCTGGCCAAGCTGTGCAGCGCGTTTAGCCAGCATCTCCTTCATCTGCTCCTCCGAAGGTCCCTCTCGCGCAGGTCCCAGGTCGCTGCGGGTCGTGAACCCAGTCGCACCACGCCCGAGACCTGCGACATAGTTCTCAGGCGCGGGCATAGAAAGGAAATCTCGCTTCACACTCATATTGACGGTTGATGCCTCGCGATTAACTTCGGTCAGAGAGCAACGATTATGGAGCGCGGTCAAGGGACCGAGGGTTCTGCGGTAGGACTTATATATCCCCTACAGAATTGTGAGATCCCAAAGAATATATATGTCGTAGTGTGGTCGTGTTGTTGGAACGAAGGCGGAGAGGTATCGGAGAGGATGTCGAGACGAAATAAACCGCTGACTCAGCGTGATGGGATCACGTGACCACGTGAAAATTACAAGTATCTAGATGCCTTCTGGTATTACTCCGCAATCGTCGTCAAGAAGGCTTTAGGTGATTCTACATAATAGCACGTTTGCCTAAAAGCAGAATCCGTGTTGAAAAAGTCTTAGAACAAACACTAACCCTCTCGGACAGTCCCAACACCTAGCTAAGAGCAAAAGACTCCTCCAAACGCATTTCCACTTCGATAGCAAAGCCAGAATGCCTCAAGTATACTATCATATAACACACGAAGGTTTGAACAACCCGTTTCAGGACAATCTAAGAAAATACACTTTTCCTCCGTGATGTTGCGCCGAAAAGAAGGTGGGTTCCAGAACACCCGCTAAATGCTTCATACAGGTGTGAAAGTCTGGCCGAACATCGAACAGCCAGTCATAGAACTGGTAAATGTTTTGCATATTTAATCAACAACTGTACCAGCCTGCACGGGCGCTTTCCCATTTGCGGGCTTCGGGATGGGAACGCTTCGTGGAGGAGGTGGTGATTGGGTGATGGACCTGATAGGTAGTTCGTTTCTTAGATCTTTAGAGCTGATTCATGTCAGTATCTGTAAGAAGGGTAGATACGATTGAGCGGTTTCTGCCTACCTTTTAGATCGCTTGGCCCTAGTACTTCCAAACCACTTCTTGAAACCTTTTGATTGGCGCTTGGTCTGCCACGTCAGTTAGCCAATGCATTTCTTCCTTAGGAAAGATTTAGAAGATAGCTAGAGGGAGGTCGGTTGAACCTACCTGGTCACTATCATCGTCCACCTCTTCCCTCGCAACACTACTCCCTCCACTAACCGGGCTGAGTTGACTTCCATTAGAACTTCCTTCCAGAATCCCCACAGGCGCGGGAGCCCATCGCTCCACATCCCCATTGACCACCACGAACCAAGCCACCTTCGCCCCTGGGGCAATCTTGTCTCTCAAATCAACCACTGCGCCCCAGGTATCACTCGCGACACCTTTCCCTCGTACTTCATCCACATCCACACCGAGTTGTACTTCGTGGACTTGATCGCAAACGTAGGCGAATGGCTGGGACTTTGAGGTCAAGTCATTTGGATCGTACTGTTCGATGAAGCGCAAGGAAGGGAGGTTCGCCATCATTTCAGGATACAGCGAGTGAAAGTTTTCGGAGAGAGCAGAGGCGGTTGCGGGCGCCATGACCCATTCCGAAGCAGCATCGTCGAGATTCTGCAGAATGATGTGGATTCGAATAAGAGGACGCGGCCAGCGAAAGCCGTGGACGAGCCAGGTAGGCATTTTGACGTCTGGAAAGCTGAGTACAGCTTGCGATGGAGACGGAAGATGGATGTAAAAACGTCGGATGCGGCTCCGCAAGCACGCGAAAGCCAAGAAAGCCCCAGAGAAATCTAGCGAGAGAGAGTTAATATAAAGCTCGCGATCTCCCCAGGACCGAGTTTGTTTGTCGTCCCGGTTGGTGGAACTCTTCTGTCTCCAGCAAGAGCTCAGAGAAGCTGAGCGATAACAAGATGCAGCAGGGGAGCGGAGGATACGAGGGTTTGTGGCTTGAAACTGCGAAACACTGCACTTCTTCAGCGGCAGGTAGCTCCGTCCTCATGCATGGTTCGCACCCCGATGATGCAATCGAGTTTCCTGCCGCGAAGAAGCCCAGCTGGAGCGGCCACGACTGTTGTTAAGCGCAAGAGTTCTGCTGGCGTCTTCTTGAGCTGGGCTGACAATCGCACGACAATTGCAGACGATTCCACCAATGCTCAGTGTGTGAATTAATATGGATAGATACAAGCAGTGAGGAGGCCCGACTAGAATGGGCACTTGATTACCGTAGGCTGGCCATGAGATGTTACACCACGAAACAGATGCTATCCAAGGATTCTGTGGCGCAGATACGCAGGCGCCAGATCGCGGCCCGTGATGCAGGCTTCTGCAGGTCGAGCCAAACCGGTCCCGCAGCTAGATCCTTGCCGGCATATCGATTGTCTGGTTGTGGTGTGGTTGTCTTTTCCTCCGGCGCGGGCATGAGGTTTCCCTGTGAGACCACTATTTCGCACCGTCGTCGATGAGGCTCTCTTTTCTGCGTCGATCTACCCTCAGCTCCAGAGCTCCTCCTCGACCCTCAACACTCCACTAGACACGGCCATGCCTCTGTGAGTACCCTCGTGATTCCTGTGAAGTAGCCGCCAAGCTTTCAATATACTTGTTCATGCGATTTGCTGATACATTAAAAGTCATCTGCTTGGCAAGAAGTCATGGAACGTGTACAACCCCGCCAATATTGCGAAGGTGAAGGCGGACGAAGCTGCTGCAGCCGCCCGCGACGCTGCCGATGAGCAGCGCATGCAGGAGCTGGACGCCGAGCGTCGAGCTGCTATCCTTCGAGGACAGACGCCCCCGCCGTTACCTGAGGAGGATACAAAGAGAGATGAGAAGAGCGGGAGAAGATCAGGCCGAGGCGATGGTGATCATGATCGGAAGCGCAGGCGTCTGGCTGGCGAAGATGATACGGATAGAGATATTCGGCTAGCTAGCACCGTCACAGCTCCAAAGCAGGACTGGGATGCCGCCGTCTTGAGGCTACGGAAGCCAGCCAGCGATGCCCCTCTGACGGATCACGCGGGCAACATCAATCTATTTCCCATAGACCTGAAAGAAGCCAGGAAGCGGGAGAAGAACGCCGAGGCTGAGAAGGAAAAGAAGAAGAAGGAGCAGTCGTTCGAGGACCAGTACACCATGCGCTTCTCCAATGCTGCTGGTAAAGGCGGACTCGAGCGGCCCTGGTATGCAGCAGGCCCAGGCCCAAAACCCACGGATGATCCAGGCTCAAGCGAGAAAGCGCTTGAATATCCAGGCTTCGAGAGCAAAGACGTCTGGGGCCGCGAAGATCCACGGCGCAAAGAGAGGGAACAGGCCCGCATTTCAACAACCGATCCCTTAGCCTTCATGAACATGGCTCAGGTCCAGCTCAAGAAGTCCCGGCAGGACAAGAAGAAGTGGGCTGACGAGCGAGAGAAAGAGCTCCGCGAACTGAGAGCGGCGGAAGAGAGGGAATATAGGAGGAAGAGACACGGGAAGCGGAAGAAGCGGGAGGAGGATGAACTCGAAAATTTCTCCCTAGATGGTGTGGGCCGACAGGAGTGTCGACATCGTGAGAAGGATAACCCTGATAGGCACAAGCATCACCACAAGAGTCGGAGCCGGAGTCGTGACAAAAGGCATGAACGCAAGTCACATCGGGACCGGCATAGTCGCAGTCGGAGCCGAGATCGGACGGAAGTGAAGAAATCATCTTATCGACATGATTAAAGAACAGCGGTCCCATTACACTGATGATTATTAGTACAACCGCCGAGGCTATCATAGCCTTGCTGGTAAAAATAACTAAATTACTCACTATCTTTGCACTAGTATTGCATATGGTATGTACACACGTCGCACGAAGAGTGCTTAAAGATGTGAGCTACAAATTCAAATGGCATCCCGTTAACTATCACCTTGAATCCAGCAATACGTTAACGAGTTAACCCTTTTCACCACTACAAAGCTGGTGACATTCCCTATTTCGTCGAAATGCCCTCTATCCTAATTCCAGTCCATTGCACATATTGCCTCTGTGTATATGGGCCTTGCAAAATATTTTCTTTCTACCCACTGCGTAAATCCATCTCTCACCCGAATTAAGGTGGCTCTCTTTCCCATTTTGGTAACTAACCCTAGCGTTATCTTCTGCAGGATGATACCGTAGTCGCAATTACGCCCTCCACCACGGAAATATACAGCTGACTCGACTTATAGAACCCGCCGATCTGCTCGGAACAGCTAACCCACTTCCCCGGACCAAATCCTCCGAGCTCGGGTGTTGTTGAACATGTATTTTATCTTTAAATACTATATTTTATCACCTCACGTGGAACAAGAATGAAGGTAATTGAAATCAAGATTTCCGTCCTAATAAACAATCTACCTACTTCCAGCAAGCCTTTTAACTTATTAAATGTGCAAAGAAAGGTATTCCATGTTATGTGATAGCATACTGTAATTTATACTCAGACTTTCCCGGTCCTTGTAAGTGCATGCATATCTCAGGCCAACACGGATGCATCAATCTGCCACCTGGTGGGGCAACCCAGGCACCCTCGGCATTGCGTGTCTTCTCAGGAAATATTTAAGACACAGTTATTCCTATCATTGTGGAAGAACTACCCACATTCTGAACATCTTTTCTTGCCATCAATCCCAATACTCGTGAATCCTAACCCCACCACTTTTTAGTTGAGCTTGAGCTAGAGATTACAACACAATGGCATCGCACCCCCCAGGCGCATGTTGCACGATTGGTGTAAAGCACGAAGGGTCTGCAGTAGGAGAAGTTAAGAAAATCAATGACTGTTCGTTTTCTCTCGGCATTCTCACTACAGTATGTTATCACATAAAGTAGAACATGTCCGGGGCAGAGCGTATCTGTTATGCCTCCTCTGGCTGGAGTTGCAGGGAACATCGACAAGATGCCAATTCCTGCCCTAAATTCCTTCCTTCCCCCGCCCCTCCTTGTCTTGTTCTACTTTACGTGATAAGATGCAGTATTAGCAAGAACTTACTCATATATACTGTGTGCCATAGTCCGCGTATACTTCTCCTACCCCAAAGACAAAAGCACACACAATGCGATCCTCCTCATGACGGACGTGATTGGCATGGATTTCATCAACGTACAACTGTATATACCCCATTCATTCCTCTCAACCTTTAGATCAAGCTAACAATACTCTACTCCTCAGCATCGCCGACCAATTCGCCGCCAACGGCTATTTCGTCGTCATGCCTGATCTCTTCAACGGTGACACGGTCAAGCTCAATCCCCCAGAAGGCTTCCAAATCTTTGAGTGGCTAAAGAGCCATCTCGCTCCAACCGTCGACCCGATTCTCGAGGCGACGTTGAAGGAGATGCGGGGGTCGTTGGGGTGCAAGAAGATCGGAGGCGTGGGGTATTGCTTTGGGGGCAAGTATGTGTGCAGGTTTTTGAAAGAAGGGAAGTTGGACGCAGGGTATACGGCGCATCCAAGTTTCGTGGATAAGGAGGAGTTAGAAGGGTGTGAGGGGCCGTTGAGTATTGCTGCTGCTGGTAAAGTGCCCGATTCAGTGGCCCCCTTTCCTTCACTCGCTCTCGCCTTCGCCCTCTTAATGGCTCCATTCTAGATGACGGTTGGGTGTCGTACTCATGCTAACGAAAGTCTGTAGAAACCGACCAGGTTTTCCCAGCCGCCAAACGCCGCGAAACCGAAGACATCCTGCTCAACATGAAGATTCCATATCAAATCAACCTCTTCTCTGATGTCGTCCACGGCTTCGCTGTCAAGGCTGACCTCAGTAATCGTCGCATCAAATTCGCCAAAGAACAAGCATTCCTCCAAGCTGTGCATTGGTTTGACGAGTACGTGAAAGGTAGTGCGTAAGTCTGAATCATCTCATCCTTCTCACTGCATGGGAGGCAGTGGACTGGAAAGCATGGGAGTGCGGGAATGATGGTGCTTCAGAGTCTTTCATTTCTCTGTCCTAAAATATAGGCATCGATGTCGATTTCAAAGTTGATGCCGATGATGGAGGGAGTGGAAGGGGCGGAATGTTGAATTTGATCAGCCCGGAGATAATACAGATTCTGAGATATAGGAGATAGAATGTCATTAAGAGCTCGAGAATGTTTTCTAATATGCTATTGTAGGAATCCATTGAAGTTGTGACATCATTCGAAGGCCATGATCGATCCACATGTGGTGATATTTATGGGTTCCAAGGGTAGTTAGTAGATGCCTACGGACGATATCTAAAGTAGTGGGTGCGGAAATTGCAATAATAGTAATGGTTCAATACACTCACTGGCGGCCCTAGTCTTGCAACTACTGTGTGAGCATTCCTACTCACTGAGGAAGTCGCCAGTCGTGGTACAAAGAGGACCACCCCACAGCTCAATATTCTTCAACCCTTATTCTAAGTTCAATTCTGCTCCTCCTTCTCCTTTTTTTCACAGGTACTTCCATATCTCCCATATTCAGATTCGTCCACGCCCTACACTGACTGTCACATAGCACTCCTCGCCCCAATTCCCATGAAGCCCTCCCTGTATGCATATACCCCTTCTCTTTTTGTTGCTCTTTACACAGCAGCCGTCTAGCTCATTTCTAGAACAGAACATCAAGAAAATTTACGAATCGCATCTCTCTCCTTGCCTGAAGATTGAAAGGTGTGCTTCAAATCTTCCCTGTCTTGTGGCACCCTCTGAGAACCCACAGCATCAGAAATGCGCCCACCGCTAGGCAGGCATTCCTCACTCGTTCCTTTAATTCTCCCTTCCTACATGGATTGGTCCTGTTTGCTGCAAGTGGCAAAACGCCAACCTCCTACCAGGCACAGCAGAAGAATATATATAGGCGAATAAAATGCATACGCGACACTCTCAGCTGCGCGGATGATCAAAATGGAATGACTGACTGCCCATAGACCAGCTCTCTCGCTTCCGTGAATGACTAAAAGTCTTTCGTCGGCATATCATAGACTATTTTTCTCCCCCTATGGACGATTGAAATGATTTCGAGAACTGCCGTGTCTTAGCTATGCCTTCCCCAAGCAATCGGACAAAGTTCAACTCCCCTGCTTCTCATGAGGGCGGCTAGGGCATTCCTCACAGAAAACGAACTAGGTTGACACTACGTGTCCGAAAATGGACTTCATCGATGATGCGTCACTGTGCAATTTCCCAGCTCTCGGACTGGGTATGAGTTTTTACTGCTTTTCTTCATGAGAACGGCTGAGATACTTATCGGGGAGGGCAAAACCGCAGAATTAACAATTGTATGACGGGATTTGATAGGTGAAGATCAAAATCCGCACATACTCTACTCCACGCATTTCTGGGAGGATATTAGTGCTGTGGAATAGCAACATATTGACGACCCATCGCAGGCAAGTTCATCATCACTCCATTCTGCTCGTCATAATTTTTCAAGTCCTTGGGCTTTCGTATCACCGCTCCTCCTTGCCGGGCCTCTTCTAGAACGTATATTGTAAACCTTTCGCGTATCCTTATCTTGCTCTTCACTTCTTCGCCTCCCTATCCATTGTCAAAAGAATATCATGGTGTCGGAAGTTTGGTGGCTCTTTTCTCTCCCCTTTTTGGGAAACAAAGGCTATTTGGGTCCTCGAGATCTCTTCTCCTTCTCCTCGAGGCACCTATCCGAGAGATTTCGTCATTGCTGTACGACATCAAGAAATCCCGATTCTCGCAAACGCATAGGGTAGAGATCCGGGAAATCAAGCCACATTCTTTCAAAAGCGTGGGCTTCCGTAGGAGCATATTCACTCTAGTAGTGAGTATCATCTTCAAAACGCTGGTCACCATCTAGTGCTAAGCGCTAACATCCGTTCTCCATTCCCTCGTTAAGTGCGAGTCTAACGAGAATATCTGGTTTTAAGGCTCCAGGCCCCGACATATGCGGCCGTGCTTCTCAGGTTCCGAAATTGCTTGTTTCACAAGTCAAGAATCCCCAGGAGCAGGAAAGGGCACATATACCCTCTTGAGCTCACATATACCTGTTCTCTCGGTGCAAGTCACCTGAAGCCAGCCCTGTGATCTACGTTACCCTGCATACAAAAACCCGGGCACCGATAACCCAGAAAGATTTGAAACGTTGAACGGAAAATCGTGCCTTGAGGGCCACCTATTATTTTCAGAAGAGTATACCCTAGCTTCATCTCTTTGGAAGATGTCAAATATCAGTACGATTCTTCAAATATGCGGGCTTGCTGCTCCCTTCTCGAACCCCCCCCCCTTTTTTTTCCCCCTTAACATATCAAGTCTCCACATCCCGAATGAAATTCTGTTCCCTACCGAACGATGTGGATAAAGTTCTGTGTCTAGAAACCACCCAATTCTCGCCTGTGTACAAGCTTTCGAAAACAAAAGTCGAATAGTATACAGGCACCCCGAGACAATAGTTTGCTTTTGAGGTTTTAGAAAAGCTAGAAAAGCTATATACTGGAAATCCAACCATTTTAGTCCTCCTAGACTCTAATTTCGGGAAGAAAAGGAGCCAGGAGATCGAGGGATCCGACGAGGATTTGATACCGGATAGAGCAGGAGAAGTCGCCGCATCAGCTTGTTAGCGTTCCCTTTTATTTTCTTAGGATAAAGTATCGTTCCTTTAAACCTTTCAGCTCTCTAGCATTGTATGATGAAGTCGTGGGTTGTGGAGAGTGGTCATAATTCGTGGTTAGGTTCGAAAGTGGAGGGTCCAAGAACATTAATCCATTCTCTCTTGACTTAATTATGTGGTAGATAATTTTCAAAGTTAATAAGTGTAAAAAAGGAAATAGAAGCAGAGCACTGCAGACCTAGGGGGTTCTATACCTCCAGTAGCCGGGCCCAAGTGTTCATCAGAGCCTAAGCAAGCGTTCTACACTGCGGACTACCGCAAGCAAATGCATGCCCACACTCCGGCCAGTAAACAACCTTTATCAAGGAAGAGAATAAATACTGGTTAGTCCCAAATCACAACTCGAACGTAACAAAAACTGGAAATACTACCCGCACAGGCAACACCCTTTCCCTTCCCCCTCCACAATCACAATCAACCATCCAGAACCACTCTATCTAACATGCTACGAACTCAAATACCCTCCTCATCAACTCCCCAGAAACCCCCTAACGCCCGTTTCTAACACCCCTTCCCCTTTCCGCCCATTTATCCCGTCTCTACTGCCTCTCGCACCTGGCACCGCCGAAACACCACCAACTCTCCAACCACCCTTTCAAGCCCAATTCGACCAATATCGCTATCTCCTCTCCACAAGGGAGAACCGCTGATCTGTTCAACTACCTCACGTTGCTAAAGACTCTCCTCTCCGTTGTTTTCACGTTTTACGCCTAGTATATGCTGTCATCCTGGGATAAGACGAGAATAGGATGGGCTGTAGAGATTCGGTGCAAAGCTGAGATTTGAGAGGGCCTGGGAGATGATGTCGAGGGTGGGAGAATAATGCGATGGGGGAGGTTGTGGGAGTTGAGGTTGAGGCGGAGAGATAGTGTGAGAAGGGGGAGGAAGGGGTGAGAAAAGCAGAATTTTGGGGGTGAGTTTGGGTTGTACATTGTTTAGATTTAGGAAAGAATGCTTCGTTCCACTTTGCCAACATGGAAGTGCTATAACCCCGAAGAAATCTTCACGCCATAGAAAGTTTAAATCTTATGGCTCAATGATAAGAAGAGAATGAGTAATCAACGCCTAGGTACTCCTCACAATATGATGCTCATGAAACCAACGCACACATACACGTAGCATCTGCTATCACCTCTTTAACTGCGCAAACCTCCTCGCAAGCTCATCAACATCAGGTATCTTTCCTCCTGGTCCCTCATCTTTCTTTGCCGCTGCTTTCGGGGCGGCTGCAGGGACTTTCGCCTTCGTGGCTGTATTGCCTGGTAATCTCAACTTCGGTGCCACATTATCCGTACTCGGGCTTGGAGGCGTAATGCGCAATGGGCTTTGGGGTCCAAACTTCCGTGGCGGGGTCGCCTTGCTTAACTCCTCGACTTCGTCTTCTTCTCTCTGGTCCTTCGGATCCTTTGCCCCAGGCTCTGCTTCCAATGCCGGCTCTAGTTGTTTCTGCGCTTCAGGCTCTTCAGCTAGTTCTCCGATGCCTCCTCCACCCTCATCGTCATCATCGTCATTGGTGTGTGATTCGCCATAGGGGACCCCATAGAAGCGCGCGATCTCCGTCAAGTAGGCGTCGACAAGCTCCGGCTTTGGCGTCTCAACTTTCAGCTTATTCAACACGCGTTCCGCAACGCCGTCCCCCTCCATCGCCTCCAGCGCCACATCCTTGCCAAACTTCTCGACCAGCAGCGCGCGAGTGGTATGCAGTTCCTTGACTTCTGTTCTCGGCGCAGCGTATATGATAGAGCGGACTGCTTCCTCGAGCGCTGGATCTAGCGGGATCGCGTTGTGGGGTTGGGCCCCACCGTAGGGAGAGGAAGGGGGGTCGAGGAGTTGAGAGCGCGCGAGCAGGAGTTCGCAGTACAGCTCTAGCATTTCGTGGAGCTCGGTGTTGATGTCGCTACGGATGATGTTTTCGACGCGGATTTTGGCGGACTGCAGTTTGCCTGCTTCGAGCAGCTGGGCCATCTCTCGCCGCTGCTGCTTTGCTTTCGCCGAGTCCTTTTGCTGCACCATGCGCAGCCGCGAGATGGAGAGCTTGAGCTGCACCTTGAGCCTGTTCTGAGAGCTGTGAGCTGCTGGCGTTGAGTTAGGGTGGTGAGACTTACAACCAGAGAAGTTGGAGGAGCCATAATTTGGGCTGAATGTTGGGGATAGGGAAGGCCCTGAAAGTGAAGCTTGAGGAGGGGGGGGTGCTGAAGTGGGAACCTGGGATTCAATGAAGGCGGGATAGTGGGGTAGGGAATATGTGGCGCAGCGATGTGGCGCACGTGTCCATGGCTCGTGTTCACCCTTTCATTATTTCTCTATACA
Organism: Lindgomyces ingoldianus; assembly: GCF_010093535.1. Taxonomy (NCBI): domain Eukaryota; kingdom Fungi; phylum Ascomycota; class Dothideomycetes; order Pleosporales; family Lindgomycetaceae; genus Lindgomyces; species Lindgomyces ingoldianus. The sequence goes on along the minus strand of NW_022985162.1, from coordinate 2,548,847 downwards.
CTCCATATCATTGTTCACGCTAGTCAACCCCTGCTGTGAAGATAGCAACTATCCAACAGCCTCTCCATTTGCTCTGGCTTCTGCATCAGCTTTGATCTTCGCCTCGTACTCTTCCATATTGTTGATGCCCTTCGGCATGCCATTCCACTGCAGCCCTTGTTCGTCCATCAGCTTAGCCCTCGTCTCCATAGCCTTCTTCCAGGATGGCCTCGAAGTCATACGCTCATGCCAGGCTTTGACATTCGGGATTCCATCGAACTTCTTCTCTGGAGCACACATAAGCGTCGCATCGATTCTGTCGTTCCACGTCACGAATGAGAGATCCGCGAAGGTAATTTTGTCACCAACGAGCCACTGCTTCCCTTCCAGTTGGCCTTCAAGCACGCTCAATATGCGCTTGACTTCGGTATTGTAGCGTTCGATGGCCGATGGAATTTTCTCAGAGTGGAGCACATTGAACCTGCGATATGCGGTTATCTCATATTCCCCACTTTCGTATCAAGTGTATTCACCAGCCAGCCTGGCCGAAATAAGGGCCTTGCCCGCTCATCTGGAACATAAGCCATTGGTTCAGTTGGTTTTTCTTGATCACATCGCCATAAGTTAACTTCTTTTCGGTGTCGTACTGCTCAATCAAGTACTGGATGATGGCGCCGGATTCCCACAGCGTGAGGCCGGTGTTAGGGTCCTCGATCGCTTTCTATGTTAGCTTTAGCACATGCTACGTGTGTTACTAAATTCTTACCTGGAACTCGACCATTGGGATTCAGGTCGATGAATGGCTTCTTCTTGACGTCATCAAATTTGAACGACACGATCTCGTAGGGGATGTCTAGCTCTTCGAGAATGAGCACAACCTTCCACGGATTTGGTCCTGGAGCTGTCACAGTGTCAGTATCTCTTCGATACAAGGCTATTCATCACCTACGTGCCATCCATACTTTTATTGGCTTCGCCATGGTGCCTCTAGGTCTAAGCAGAGCAGTTGTGGAGATAATGCAAAGTATGAACTAGGCAGGGAAGAGAAGATGTGCAAGACTGGTCTTGACGGCAAGGACGGAAGCAGTAGAGGAATGTCTGGAGCCCTTAAAGACGCTTCAGGAGCTTAGACGCCCTGCCCTACGGTACAGCCACCCAGACCTTGTTTCGTTTAACCCTTGGTGGTAAGCCTTACTTGCACATGCATCTGTTGGCCTTGGGTGGGGTCTGCGCTGCGGCTGGATAATATCCCGAGCATCTTAAGAAAACAACGCAAATTATGGAACCATGCAGCGGACCCTGTTAAACACCGGACCCTTCGCAGCACTAGGATTTTGGAATCCCCCGATTGCCTTGCATCTTTATTACAGCCAAGCAATACTACCTTCAACCTTGTAAGTTCTTTCCTCAGCTGTAGCTCCAAGGACATCTTAGATCTCGATGTTGAGACAATTTTATCTCCCAATGAAATTGGCTTTCTAGATACACAGACTCAAATGCGTTGGAAACGATCTTGGAGGGCGAATGCACGAATTCCATCAGGCTCTGTCCCTTCCGAATCTCATGCTATTAAAACATGTTTGAAAATATACAGTAGAATTCTTCAAACTGGTACTTCACTATCAAATGTTCCTTCCATCAAACAGCTTAATATTCGATGCCAGAATTAGTCTCTCTGCGTCGGATCTTCAACTCCACCCCTGGATCGATATATAGAAACTCATGTACAACCGATTTCGGCGGCCTTTTATCGCTTCCTACAAAGGCAAAATCGTACTCGTCCAGAAGCTTGACAAGAACAACTTTTGCGAGAAGACTCGCAAGAAACCTTCCTGGGCATGCCCACCTTCCAGCACCCCATCTAAAGTCTTCACCATAAAAGCTTCTGAAGGGCTGGGCAATATGGCTCTTCAAGTTCTCGTTGTATGCTCGCAAAGCGTCATACTTCTCTGGATCTGGGAATACTGATGGATCCATAGATCTGCGGAAACTGTTCACACAAATGAATTGACCCTTCTTCAGGGTTACCCCGTTGTACAGAGTATAATCTTTACACATAACCCGGCTGTATGTAGTATTACTGCCTGGTGCGAGTCTGGCGGTTTCTTTCATTGCGGAGTCGAGCTTGTGCAAGCTGTTGAAAGTAGCGAAATCCCAATTTCCGTTGGATTCTTGGTGCTTATCGCGGATTTCTCTCCGGATTTCCTCCAAGAAATGCGGGTGGCCAACAAGGTCAAACACCACACCAACAATGAAGTTGGCGGAGCTGTATGTGCCACCTGCAGCGAGTGCAGCGAGAAGGTTGGTGAGCATGTAGGGATCCCTTTCTCTTTCATTCTTCGCCTCATGCATCATCCAGGAGAGCAAGTCTTGTTTTGGAGGTTCTTGCTTTTCTGACTTCCGCCGGATCGCTTCTGGAATGACGAAACTTTCGAGCTCCTTTGAACTCTGCCGCAACCTCCATCTAGCGGGAAGCAGCCATACAACGAAAGGTTGTAGGATAGAAGGAACCATCCGCATTAGAAACATAACAGTGAAGACTGCTCGTAATAAGCATTATCTCAAAACATCATCGTCTTTGGCCACTTACCGTTCGTTGTATGCCTGAAGGACAGACGAATGAACTCTGGATCATCGCATACAGGGGCTCCAACAGATGCCAAAGTTATGACTCGACTGACGCAGTAAACGACTTCCTCGACCGGCTTCACCACCTTCCAGTTCCGAGTGTCTTGCGAGAACACCTTGTTCATCGTCTCTGCGATCCGAATTCGAGCCGGCTTAACAATTTCTGGAAGAGCAGGCGTTATCCGATTCAGCAAAGTGCGTACATGAAGATTGGTTTTTAGAACAACATCCATTCCGTTCAAATGGCCTGTCATCGAGTACGCATGGCATATCCTAGAGTTGCAGACGTTTTGAGGTAGTCTGTTCAGCTCCGTAATACATTCGGCTGGAACGACAACCACATCAGTATCTCCTCGAGCGATGCGGTAGACTTGACCATCATACTACTATTCGTCAGTTTTGTGTTCGCACCAATATTGGAATACCCTACCTTCTCGTACGCATCGTCAAGTAACTTTTGCGATTTCACCGTCCAGCGTAACCGCGAAAATAGTGAAGGCTCGAGCGCAAACTTTCGATTGACAATGGGAAAGTCATCGTCGTATTTGGAGGAACGATAAAGGGTGTAGATCAACACACCAAGTACCAGGAACAGAAGGAAAAGCTTCTTGGGTTCCACAAGATGCACAACAGCGTACTCTGGTCTCACCCAACACTCCGAACCCGAAGTGTTGGTAGTGTTGGTGCCCAGCACGTCGAACCTGAGAGAGGACATTGTTCCTTGCAATGCAATTGACATCTCCATATTGAATGAGTGGTTTCTGGAACGAGGAACTTGATCTGGGCTCTATAGAGGCATCGATGGGACTTGAAGTGAGCTTCGGGCCATTCTAGCCACTTGAGTCCTCCATTCATGGTAACAGGACGAAACTATCTCACCCTTCTGTCTCACTTTCGTCCAGCGGAAGCATAGCCACCCGGCTCCTAGGATGCTGCCCCATAGCAGATTCGAGAGCTTGCGTATCTCCTTCGCTTGTGCGCAAGATGGAGACTCGAAATAGCACGGATGCCATACTGGCTCTTAGAGAGATCAACTTACAGGGCTGACAAGGCAGATTCAAGCTGGGATCCTCCGGCCCATATCAAAGGTAGCTCCTCGGACTCCGAAGGTAAAGGGAGGGGCCTTTGTGATCAGCCGTGCAGGAAGGCGTGGAGGAACTGCAGTTTTTGTGGATCCTTTTGGGAGGTCACGTGTCTGGCAAGTTTAGTATCCATTAGCGAGTTCGCGTACCCATGGATCGACGTCCAGCTTCGCTAGTAACACTTTTGTACACTCATGATACATAGTCTTTCACTTACAGCGACTCAAGCTGAATTCAAAGCATCAAGTAACCGATGTAGACGAATGCTCCTTGAACGGCCTCTGTCGTCTCGAGTTCCCGCCGCTACGCAGGAATATTGCATTATCTCTCGCACGACAAGCAGAGTGGCAGCTGTACGTCGCATCAGAAGCAGCAGGCGATCAAAGCAACGACGAAATTACAAGAGGCTCGGCTCAGCCTGACAAGCTGGACATGCTCATGTCGGGTAATCAATGCACCCCCACCACCGCATCGCGATAATGTCAGGGCTGAGGGGTATACGAAGACTCCACTCCCGGTCTTTCAGATCTCACCGTGATTCTTATGCATTTACCTATGTCGCAGGCCACTCCTTGCTGATTTTGCCCTTGTTGCACGGAAACCAATCGGGGAGAATTGACATGCTGTAGGGGTGGACGAGTGCAGGGGACAACGAAAATCATTTTGGGGGGCGTTGTGAAATGCTCTGATTTGGTAAGGCATTAGCACAGCCCGTGAAGCATTTCGAGACGATACTTTGCTTTGAAGATAACTGTTCTTCTGAAGACAAAGACGAAGACTTTTCTCACGAAAAGTTGCTTCTCGCACAGCAAGATGGATACCAACGTTACGGTCGGAATGAAATCGATCCCGATTAGCATCGTTAAATCTGAGATCGGGTATTCGAATTTTCTCTATTGGATATATCCCACGATACTTTTCCTTTACTATGCATACGACTTGTTCTTAACGAAGAGAATTGCGCGCAAACATTCCGCGCATCCTCTCGTTGGCAGTCCCTCTTCTCTTGCGCCACGATTTCTTCTGAATTTAATATTTGCAAGTGGTGCAGTAAGAGTCATTGAAAGCGGGTATCGCAAGGTAATTCCTATCCTGCCTCGCATACTCAAAAACTCACTCAGGAAAGTTCAAAACACGTACCTTTCAACTCATTCGTGGAGACGGCAATGTCGTTGTACTACCACTCGAAATCGTCGAAGAGCTATCCACCATCCCACCAAATATTGCGAGTCCCCATGGCGCCCTCGAGCATGATCTTTTGGGTCCATACACTGGCTTGAACCTTATTCTTGAGAGCAGACTACATCACTCTATCGTCCAGCGTAAACTCACACCACGACTTCCAGCACTCACGCCGTATCTAGAGAGTGAGCTTACATCTGCAATCGACGAATATTTTCCGACTTGTGAAGAGTGGACAGAAATACAGCCTTTCAGGCTGCTGGGTCAAGTCGCCGCGAGACTTACGGCCAGAGCGCTGGTCGGTCCTGGACTTTGTAGGAATCCAGTTTGGCTGGATATTTCAGTGAACTACACCGAGAGTTGTATGTCTTCCTTAATACATCTTAAAATTTCATCTAACACCAGTATAGTATTCAAAACCATTGTCATCCTGCGTTTATTCCCATCATGGACTCACGCCTTCCTCAGCAAACTCCTCCCTTCATACTGGGCCGGCCGGAATTACGTCTCATCCGCCAAAGCCCTTCTCGGCCCCAAAATCTCCTCCCTCCTCCGCAAAAGCGATGAAGGCACATGGAGTCCCAGCGAATCTCCTGACGAATATAACGTCCTCGCATGGCTCGCCGACCTAGCTAAAGGCACGGACCGCGATGCCAATGCCCTCGCGCACGTCGAAGTCCTTCTTGCACTAGCATCGGTGCACACGACGCTTCTTCGCATGGTCAACGTACTGTACGACCTAGCCCAACACCCTGAATACTTCCGCGAACTCCAGGATGAGATTGAAGATGTGAGGGCGAGGAGGAGGGACTGGGATCATTCATCCTACTCCCAACTCCAGAAACTCGACAGTGTGCTCCGAGAATCACAACGGATATCTCCACCAACGATCCTCGGCATGAAACGCCTTTTCAAACAAGACTTCACCTTTGCAAACGGGCTCCACATCCCCAAAGGCACATATGTCTGCATGCCCACATACACCATTGAAAACGACCCAGCACACACTCCTAATCCTACTACCTTCGACGGATTCCGAAGCTATCGAGTCCGCCAGGCACTGCAGGATAGCCAGCATCAGAAGGAAGCAAACGAGTACCAATTCTCCTCGTTCGGGAAAACGGTGCTGAATTTCGGATATGGGAAAGCAGCATGTCCAGGACGGTATTTCGCTAGCTTGATTATTAAAATGGTGTTTGTGAAGCTGCTTACGGAGTATGAGTTTAAGTTTTTGGAGGGGACAGAGAGACCGAAGAATTTGATTGTGCATGAGTTTTTGTTTCCGTGGCCTTGGGATCGGATTTTGGTGAGGAGGAAAGAGGAGAAGGGGGTGTGTCCGTTTTGAGTCACGTTTTGGGCTGGGCTAGAGTAGGGGATTGGATTAGGTGGAGGAGAATGGAGTTTGGAACTTTTTGGATTTTTATTATTTTGAGGACTTTTTCCCCACTACTGTAATGAAGCCATCGATGGTTGAAACGCCTTTGCTATACTCATCTTGTAATTGCACGAGATAATTTGAGCGAAAGTGGTCGATTGCAGCACTGATTCCAGGGCGCACATCCATGAGCGATATAAGGTGGAGTTCGTTCATCTGAGGTAGCATGCTTGGTCGGACGCGGATCCGATCTTCTGCAACAACTTTGAGACCACATTCTGTCATTGCGGAGGCGATGTTGTTCACCCAACTATGGACCATCAATCCCATTATTCTTGGAAAGGAGCTAAGGGAAACGGAGGGAATGGAGAACTCACAGAGGGTCATACCCTGGGAACGGCTCTTTTTGAAGGCTGATGAAGGCTTGCGAAGCTTCTGTGGAGAGACCTTCGGAAGCGGCAGTCGGTTGGATGTTTGTTTTGTCGTGTTCTGTCCATTGGATGAATCCACCGGGTTCTGACAATCTCAGCCTTCGCTATTTAGTTCCAACTAACTGCGCAGAAAAGAACTTACTCAACAGCGCCATCGCATTCCTCAGGATCGTATTTACTTTCTCCATCGAAAGCGTTAGGAATAGTCGCAAATGCACAACATCAAAATTTCCAAGGAATTCCTCTGGGAAGGGGTTGTAGATGTCGTGCAAATGAAGCTTAACATTGCCTGGCACCCACACTGAGGGTGGGAAGAAAGCATTGGAGATATCGAAGGCATCAATTTCTACAGAAATTGTGGGGTCTTCTGCCAATGAGATAGGCCATGTGGCTGTCTGGGTTCCAAGGTCGGCGATGCGGAAAGGCGTGTCAGAGGCTGAGGGTTGGATGGTAGGGTGGAGCGTGTACCCTGTGAGTTGTTTGAGGAAGTAATGAAAGTAGTTCAGTTTGGTCGCGGAGATGAAATTTTGCCCTTTGCTATACTCTGCAGCCATTGCTTAAGGACTCGAGTTTGCAGTTATGAAAGGTCAAGAAAAGTAAGTTGAGATTTAAACTCTGAGCTGGGATCAAAGGGAGTGAATGGTACAAGTACAAGCCGGTTAAGGTACTTATGTCTTACTTTGCAGGGATGTTCTCTTGACAGCCAGAGGCTGCCTCGGCGACACCGGGGTACGGCCAGGAGTTCTGTTGAATGGATACGGAAAACCTTATGGCTTGCTGAAGCATCACTTGAGGGCGATGAGATTGTTTCAAAAAAAAAAAAAAGGGTCTCATTAGAAGAGTGTGCATTTTACGAGTATGCTAAGTCACGAGCTAGATGAAATCATGTTAGACTAACTCATGATTCATGAACCCGTTCAACCACCAACCACACTCATTTCTCATTTCTCATTTCTCAGACCGAATCTCCACTCTACAATACATCTACAAGTTCAATTCACTCTTTTTGACTCCGTTCTGACTTGATATCCCTTCGTAACGCGAATCTCCTGCAAATCACGTCCCCCGTGCTCCTCATTAGTATGCTGCGAGATACCCTCGGAACTAATAAGCGCTATGCCTTCGAAACATGGGTTAGATTGATCTCCGGAGTGTTGGTAAGCTCAGCTTGCGACTCACTTCCGTCTACATCAGAGACCTTTGGCTGTCCCGGGGTCCAGTTTCGTGAGTTGTCGGAACCATGTGGAGAGGAGCGGCTACGGAGAGAGAATACGGAACGCACGCTGCGAAGTATGGACTCCATGCCTCGACCGTGGGCGAAGAGAGGCCCATAGCAAGGGAGACAGGCCGCAATGATGGAACAGTTGGGTTCGAGGATCATGAAGCAGAATTGTTTGGCTTGGTTGTCTGGTGTGGTTAGTCTTGCATCTCAAAGCAACGGACGACTTACAGACGGCTTCGAAGCCCTTCGATTGCGCGACTAACTCTAAGGACTCCCTAAGTAAGACCAAGCGAGTGATTGCCGCTACAGCGCAGCTTCATGTCATTCAGTAAATAATTCATCAAGGACTTCTAGAAATCAACTTACAAAGCACCAAGCCAGAAGATGAACATTACCGCGATCTTTCGTTTTGCATCCATATGGAGCCCAAAAATGACTGGAAGAGGATATGCGAGGACCACGAAGTCAAGAGCAATGCTAGTCCCGCTTTGGGCGTATCCGAGCTGAACGGCGTCGTAGCGGAAAGTTCCTACCCCGGTCCATGCTGTTGACACTGGGTTGCCGCAAAGTAGAATCATCTCCTTCTTGTAAGCTCATGAAACTCTAGGTGGAAGGCTCTACTAACGAAAAAGAAGATAATGCCCCAACAACCCACGACAACGATCCCAACCCAAGCTACAATTCCAAACGTTGTGGAGCCTTTGGAGAAGATTCTCTTGTAGAACAAGAGGACTGAGATCTTCACGGAGGCTAACGCGGGCTGGAGAATTGTACTAGAGATCAAGATGCACTGGCTTGGTCAGTCACTCAAATTCGGTTGCCCAGGTTTCTTTTCTTGTACCATCAATGATTTCTGGGTCCCTTTCATTGGATCGATTTTGTAGTAGTCGATTCCCATTATAGACCCGAACGTCCAGACGTTAATACTGAGGGGTATTGTAAGAAACTTCTGGTCGTTAGCCACAACATCATTTTTGCAGTAACAGGAATGCTTGCCCATGATATGACAATCCACCAATCATCAGATTGTAGTTGGAGACGAGCGACTCTTCGAGCCTTGTACCGGAACAAGATCGTGATGAGAGAGAGCAACGGGAAAACGGCAGAAACCACGACAACACTCGTGGTCACAAGAGAAGGTACACGCTGAACAACGACTGCGTCCGCCATGATGGTGTGCGATAACCCGGTGTCGTGCTGAAGATGACGAGAGGAGGCTTGCCTCAAGTATCCGAATCGGGTTTGATCTCAGACATGTCGAACAACGTTCGCCATTTCAAATAAGAACAGACCTTTGATACCCGAACCGCCCAGCATCCAAGCAGGCCAGGGGATCTCCGGCGTTGCAGTGGACTCCGATTGCTTTTTTTCCCTAAAAGGCTGCCCACACACTAGGATGAATGTCCTTCGAGCTGACTACGCCGGAAAATGCAGTTGAGCTGCACTGGACGGCATAAGCGGTAGCGATCCCATGTTTGTGGAAACGTCTACACCCTGTAAGACCATGCAGTAGCCATGCATGCTAGCTAAGGATGGTCCGCGATGGCGGAACCAGCCACACAGTTTTGCGCACTACCCTTCAAATGCCGGTTGATACGACAAGAGTCAGCGGCAATGGGAATCCTAGGGATCACAAATCTATCTTAGATTGTGAGTGTGATCTGCCTCGCCGCAAGGAGCGAGGTAGACGCATTTCACACTACGCCCCTTAACAAATGCGATTCCAATAGGAGACAATCAATCGTGTGCGCACGCGAATTCAAAAACTTGCACTCGGTCGATCTTTTCAATCCTCACACTCACAAAGTCGAAATGAGCGTTCAAAATTCGTTCATGTCGGAGAAGGGTTCTAGCAGCGACTTGCAACCTTTGCCGCAACACGAGAAGAATGCGCAAGAGAATGCGACTCAAGATGTCAAGAAGGGAGAAACTATTAACCCCGAGAACGAAATAATGGGAACCAAGCTTTTGCTTCTTCACACTGGTCTCTGTCTTTGCACTTTCCTAGTTGGATTGGTAGGATATGTCCCTTTCAGCTGTTGAAAGCAGAAGCAGCTTACAACATTTAGGACTTCAACTTAATTGCTACTGCCGTTCCGACTATTACGAGTGAATTTAACTCAATTGGAGATGTTGGATGGTATGGATCTGCATTTTACATCGCACTGTAAGGCTTACTCTCAGACATGTTCATATACAAGAAGGATCAGTATTAATGCTTTACTCCAGCTGTGCGAGCCAGCCTCTTGCGGGTAAAGCCTTCACACTATTTCCACAGACCTTTATATATCTGCTTTACGTCGCCCTATTCGAGGTCGGAAGTCTAGTCTGCGCCCTCGCGCCATCCTCCGGTGCGCTCATTGTGGGGAGAGCAATCGCTGGCCTTGGAGCTTCTGGAATTTTTGCAGGAGGCCTCGTTATCCTAACCACGGTTATACCGCTACACAAACGAGCAATCTGGACTGGAACGATGAACTCAACTTTCATCATTGCGAGTATCGTGGGACCTGTCCTTGGTGGTGCACTCACCCAGCATGTCACTTGGAGGTGGTGCTTTTATATCAACCTTCCAATTGGCGGCTTCTCTGCACTTGTGGTTTTCCTCTTCTGCAGGATTAAACATACCATCTCGGAGAGCAGCTCAATATTTCAGAAACTTAGAAAAATGGATGGCATTGGATTCACATTATTCGCTGGAGCTGTGACGATGCTTCTTCTCGCCCTTCAACTTGGGGGTCCAGGATCCACCTATCCTTGGAAATCATCTCAGATTATTGGCCTCTTCGTTGGCTCCGGGGTTGTCATTTCTCTCTTTGTTGCCTGGGTTTTGTACATGGAAGACGACGCACTGATTCCACCGCGACTTTTTGCAAACCGGAACGCAGCGCTCATTTTCTCGTCTTCGCTCTTCTCTAATGGGCCCTTTCAGACCGTTATCTACTGGCTTCCCATTTGGTTCCAAGCTGTTCAAAGCGTATCTCCTACGACCAGCGGTGTTCGATATCTCCCAACTGTTCTTTCAGATGTCTTGACTTCAGTAATTGGAGCTGGGATGGCGCAACAGCTGGGGATTTGGAATCCATTTTTGATCTTTGGTGAATCTATGGTGTGTCTCGGAGGAGGACTACTCACTACGTTGCATCCTGGCATCTCTTCGGGATATTGGATTGGATATCAGATCTTTGGTGGTATTGGATATTCCCTCATTATCAATATGGTCAGTGAAACTTGTCCGAACTTTAAGCTTCATCTAACGCGGTCTCATAGGCACATCTAGGCACGCAAGCTTCTCTTCCCCAGGACCTAGTTCCCATCGGAGCCACAACGTTACTATTCGGGATATCAGCAAGCTGCGCCGTCTTCCTTGCGGTGGGTCAAGCCGTTTTTCAAGAACGCCTTATGAATGACCTCTCGCAAGTCGTCTCTGAAAAGGTTGTCAAAGACGTTATCTCAGTTGGCGCGACTCAAGTTCGAGAGGTAGTCAGCGCCCAAGATCTTCCGGTTGTTCTGAACGCGTATAGCAAAGCTGTTACGCAAGTCTTCGTACGCACCTAACTCTAAGACCCCTATAAGACACATAGCTAACGAGTATTTAGTACATTCCTGCCGCTGCGCCTGTGATTTCTTTCATTCTAGTACTAGGTTGTAAGTGGATTTGGATTAAGAAACCGGAAGCCGAGAAAGTAGAGGAAAATACTGGTGGCAAAGAAGAGGTTTGATGGCAAAGAAGGGTTGCGATGACATTGAATACGCTACTTCTCTTCCTCCATCGCTTTGACTTGTGTAAGAAATGGAATACAAACGCTATCAGCTCTTTTTGGACGGAGTTAAAGTCGGAATATCTCTTGCAATTGCGATGCCTCCCCTTCGTGTAGCATACATTCAGGATACGTTGCCCACAGCACACTGTCTCAAAACCTAATTCTTATCCACACCATCACAGTGTCAATGATTCAACCCCCTGTTCAACACGTGAGGCGGTCGGATAGGAGCATCGGAAGGCGCTCGTATAGGTGCGTCGGAAGTGGCCTCGGGGATAGTGTGTTGAAACGAACACTCTTCGCAATCTCATGATCGCCAAAGCGAGGTGGTTTCGGTCATGGGACATCGAAACTAATTTCCCCCACAATATCGACACTGCCCCAACGTTCATCCTCTTGTGTTTCGCACGGGAGACGGACGGCAGAGGCGTTTCTAGTGCGAAACCTTAGGAAATGGCCTCGGGTGCGGCGTATCCGAGCTCTGTTCTGTCGATCATTTTGGCGCTTATAGCAGTTCTAAATCGAGAGAAGAGGCTAGTTCTTGCCACAGGGAGCTTCAGTCAAACAATTCAGCTCTTTGCTCGAGCCGAATGCGAGGAGATAGTGCCGCTAATGGGTCTTTTTGGGTTTGGATTTGATATGTCCGGCCCAACGGTTGCAAGATGATTCAGGAATAGAAATGACCAGGTTCGTTGCAGCGCCTCCTGAAGAGGGTGGATGGAGACGTGGGATCATGATCTACGATTCGGCGATCCGACTCCGACTCAACCCCTACATCCTTGATATCAAGGTCAGCGACTAGCATTCTCCACTCACTGTTTCCGCCGGAGGAGTTGAAGCTGACCTGAGGAGGGAATTAGTGTCGGAGATCATGTCACAAGATCCGATTGGCAGGGTATCCAAAATGTGGACGGCTTTCCTGTTTCCATCCAGCTTCAGCTGCAGCCTCTTTCTCGGAAACAAGGGTGGAGCGCTGACTGTGGAGCCAATGTGCCGCTGACAAAGTCGGTTTCTTCTTGTTGAGCATCGTCATGGGTTATTTGCAGGGATAAGACCGACAAGAGCAAAATTTAACTAGCAGGGTATTGCACTTCCAGGGCAAATCCCTACTTCTGTCGTGGCCATTGGGCCAATCAACCCCACAAGTCAATGCTGCGGCGTCGAGATAGGGTAGTTGCTTGCTGTGGGCGATACGAGACCCCACAAAGGCTGGCTCTGCAATCCCTCGAATCCTTCCCGCATCGCTTTGCCTTGCATCGGGTTTCCAATACGACTTCGCAGATATCGTTTGAAAATTCGCGTAGCATTACTGCCAGAAGAACGCATATTCGTATTCATTTCCCGGCTCAAGGCGTCCCACAGTAGACAGCGTACGACTTGGAGGACCGCGTGGGCCACTCTGAGGTACGCTAGCCGCATGCGGTATTTCATGATAGTGTTACGGTATCATCGATGGCTGGGGAGTTTATCAGCGGGCTGCCCAGAGTAAGATTTCGTTGAGGCTTACGGTCGCTTTTGGGATCTTTCGGAGGTCTGCTTCATGCTTTGCGCTCAGGTTGTTTTCTCTACCATTAACCCCGTAGGGCACACAGCCACTGGCTCGGCGGCCTTGCATTCACTGATCGAGACAGTGCCAATGAGAATGGGGGAAGACTTCATTTCGCCGGCATCGCAGCCGCATAGTTTGCTACTTTCAGCTGTAGAAGAGGGGAGGCTCGCAAGATCCTTGGCCACACCTACATCACTACGGACAGGGAAGGAGTGAACGGCATTCTCCCTCACCTCTTTCACTATAAACTGAAACGAAGGCTTCCTGGCGCTTCTTACAGAAACTCTTACGTACCCTGTACAATCGGAGAGACATAAGAGATTTCCGATTCAGCGCCGAACCCCTCTAGAGTCTACCTGCGGAGATTCGGGAATGGGGATGCTCAGCCTTGATTGGTATCCAACATCAGAAAATCTGACCATATCGTAGAATGGGCACTCGAGGCTGAGCAGAACAGCTTGAGCTACGGGGACTTATCATTTAGGATGTGTATCACAATTGAAACTAACGAGGCGAAGTTACCTAGCCGTAGCAACGCCACAAATGATACTAAGGCCAGGGAGTCAGGTATGGAGAAAGACGGCCGGACGAATGTTCCGCCATCCTCAGTTACTGTCTACAAAGGTAACTTCCTTCGAAGGATGATCTCAAGTACATCTGTTACATTGCAATCATGACGGCCAACGCGATCGAAAGAGAAGCACGAGAACTCGTTCACCACCTGGCAATTGGACTTCAGGATCCCCTAGGACTGAGTTCGTTCTCCCCCTCAATCTACGACACAGCATGGCTCTCTATGGTATCCAAAGAGGGTGACTCCCTCTTTCCTCAATGCTTCCAATATCTTCTAGACACGCAGCAGAATGATGGAAGCTGGGAGTCCTATTCGTGCCCGCTCGACGGGATCATGAACACGATGGCCGGGCTTCTTGCGCTTCAAACAAAAGCCAAATCACTTCTCATCCCAGACTCAAACCTCATATCTCGATCTTCTCGGGCAGAGACTGCACTTCGAGATATGTTGCAAGCTTGGGATATCTCGTCTTGCGATCGGGTGGGGTTTGAAATCATTATTCCTGCCCTTCTTCTTCTCCTTGAGTCCCAGGGAGTGAAAATGGACTTCCCGGAGCGGAACCGATTATTATCTATGTGTGAGTGCAAACTCTCGAAGCTAAAACCAAAGCTCCTCGGAAACACACAATCAACATTGCTCCACTCTCTCGAAGGCTTTGCTGGCATTCTAGACTACAGTACCGTCAAGCATCAGAAGTCGAACTATGGGGCTATGTTGGGCTCCCCGTCTTCGACTGCTGCATATTTGATGTACGCACCTGAGTGGGATCCTCAAGCTGAAGAGTATTTACAAAAGGTAGTGGAGCAGTGTGCCGTAGCAGGGGTGAGTAGAGGCGTACCGAGCGCATTTCCAACAAGCATATTTGAGATTACCTGGGTAAGCGAAAAGTTCTCTACGGATGCTTAGGACTTGATGCTAATGACTTCAGACTATCGTTTCCCTCCTGGAATCTGGATACACTCGAGAGGACCTAGGCGAAGAATCTCTAACCAAACTTGGGGATGAGCTTGAGAGCACGTTCACGAAGGAAAACTTTCTTGTTGGATTTGCTCCAGACTGCCTCCCTGACGCTGACGATACCGCAATGACAATCTCAGCGCTTGGTCTCCTTGGACGACCCACCAGTGTTGACCAAATGCTCTCTGAGTTTGAAGGCCCAACTTGGTTTCGTACTTACAGCGGGGAACGGAACCACAGCTTCAGCGCAAACTGCAACGTCAGTCTCTGTCTCCTGCGGCGTGCCGATTCTTTCGAGCATACTCGCGAAATTGTCAAATGCACCCAATTTCTCGCTGATTCTTGGTACACAAACAAAACCAAAGATAAATGGAATGTTTCGGAGCACTACTCAATGATGCTGTTGGCAAAATCTTTCGCCCTATTTCTATCTCGCTGGGGGTCAGACCAACTCGAGGACGGCAAGATACCTTTTCTCCTCATTCACCAACAGATCCCGGTCGTCATCCTCGACATCCTACTTCGAACTTTGGATAGGCAAGAAGAAGATGGCTCCTGGGCTCATGAACATGAAGTCACAGCCTACGCAATTCTAACTTTACGCGCCTTGCTCCAATTATCATGGATCCAATCCCACCAACCAGAAATCCTCTCGCGGATATCAAAAGGCCAGGAATATCTCCACCAAAAACGTTCCAATTGGACAAAAGGCTCCTACCTCTGGATTGAGAAAGTCGCCTACTCCTCCTCCAACCTCTCCTTCGCCTACTGCCTCTCCGCAACCAAGATCTCCCCCACATCATCCCCAACCGACACCCCCAGCCTCAAAATCTCGTCCCTCATCTCCATCCCCCAAAAGAAACTCTCGGCCTTTCAATCATTCTTTTCTTGTCTCCCCCCATTCTCCTCCCTTCCATCCTACAAAATTTCCCTCTGGCTCCTGCAAGCCTCTCTTTTCGTCCCTGCACTATCAAAACACCGCTTCGATATTTTTGCGCGGAAGAATGTGAGTGAGGATAAATATTTGCAGTATATTCCGTTTACATGGATTGCGATTTCAGGTGGAGGATCGAGACTGGGGTTGCAAATACAGTGGGAGATGATGAGGTTTTCGTTGTTGATGTATCAGATTGATGAGTTCATGGAAGCCGTTGTGGGAGGAGAGATGCACAGGGATTTGGATTGGGTTAGAGGTGTTGTTAGGGAGGTTTGTAGGAGTGGAATATGGGAAGGGACAACGGGGAAGAAGAGGGGGTTTGAAGAGGAGCACGAGGGGGACATGGAGGGAGTGGGTTGGAAGATGAAGAAAACGGAACAGGGGACTCCGGGGGCCGTTACGAATAGCTTTCCCATCAACTTGGAAGGCGAAGACACTCACGAGAAATCCAATGTGGACCATACCAAGTCCAAAGCCCGAAAAGACGTCAGATCCACCCTCACAAACTTCACATCCCACATCCTCACCCATCCGCGCGTAGCGTCTTCCCCTACCTGGCTCCGCAGCTGGCTCATCCAAGAACTCGAAATCTTTCTCCTAAGCCACATAACGCACATCAGCCAGTCTCAAGAATTCTTCTCCGCCTTCCAAACAGCTCCTTCAGAAACTGCTACATCTCCCTCTATTCCTCCACTCTTACCCCAACCCTACCACACCTGGATCCACACAACCGGCTCTAACACCACCTCCTGTCCCTTCTCCTTCACCTTCTACCTATGCCTACTCCCATTCCCCGGAACCCTATTCCTAGCCTCCGGACTCCCGAGATACCTTGTCCAATCTATGTGTAGACATTTGGCGATTATGTGTCGCCAGCACAACGACATTGGGTCCGTCGCTCGCGACTGGCTTGAGGGTAATCTTAACAGTGTTGATTTTGGCGAGTTCACTTCCCTTGTCTTGGTGGCGAAAGAGGCCAGAGCTGAAGCTAGAGCTGGGGAGGAACTTGAAGAGAATATCGAGGATGTGGGTGGGGCTAACTTGGACGCTGTACGCAAAGCAGAGTTATTAAAAGTCGCAGATTACGAGCGGCGTTGTCTAGAGCAAGGGATGCAGGAACTCGGGAAAGTGGTTGATGGGGATGTGATGCAGGCTCTGAGAGTGTTTGTCGAGGTTACGGATTTGTATGGCCAGATTTATTTGGCTAGGGATATTGGGGTGAAGGTGCAAGCCGCGAAAACAATGACCAAGTAGCAATTTCTAGAGACAGATGGATGAATAGGGCGTTGGAGTGCATAATCAAGAATATGAACGCCTTGATTCACGCCGGACAGAGGAATCGATAACTATAAGAATTGAACCGCCATCTCAGTGTATATACGTTTTACAGCTCATGCGCAGCAAGGATAGCCAGCGATCTAATACCAACACCCGCAATCTAATCCCCACAAAGAATCCAAAGAGTGGCAAAATAAAGTTAGGGAGACAACCTAACCTACCTTCCCACCCTAATACTCTCGCTCCCACTACTCCCCGGCGCAGGATCATACAACTCCCTCCCCTTCCCCTCACTCCCCCTCACGGGAATTGCCGTCGGATTCGCCTCCTTAAGCGGTTCCGTCTCTGCTGCTTCGACATCCACATCACTGTCCTCATCAGTATCTCTCACCCTACTCCTCCTGTGCCGTTCCAACCATGAATCATCATCCTCATCCTCGTCTACACTTCCCACACCCTGATATCTCCCTTCGCCGCTGGCAGGGTCTTTGATAAACCCATCGATGATCCAGTATTGGATCGCATTCATGATCAACGGGAAGACGAACATGACAAAGGTGATCTGGATGGCTTCGTTGCCTTCTGTCCAGCGAAGCGCCCAGTCGCCGACCCATGCAATCCATGGGAGGAGTTGGAAGATAATGAAGACACAGAGTTTCATCCCAAAGAGCCCGAGGAAGTAGATGATGGACTGTTTGAGCCACCATGTAGCACGGGGTGGGTGACCGTAGTTGCCGGAGCGGATGGATTCCGGAGGGCTAGCGAGGGGCGTGAGGAGGAATGCACGGTGGAGGAGTTTGAGGAGCAAGACTAGGATCGGGATGCCGATTGTTGTCTGAGACAGTTAGAGAAAGGAAAGTAGGAGGGGGGTGGGAGTGCTTACGTCGATAGTGATGTTGAGGAGGTAGAAGGAACATGGGTTTGGCTGTTTCCCTTCATCGTCTTGGCCCGCATATTGCGGTGTTGCTTTGGTCTTTGCAGCTACGTCAAAGGTCCCGGATGAAAGCATCGACATGAGGATGTTGGCGAGATGGAGCAGAACAGAGCCGAAGACCTGTTTAGACACATCGAAGAACCAAATTTTGATAGGCCGTCGTGGCGTCTCACGCCATCTCTTATACACTAGAGATGAGACGGCCAATAGCCCAAGCGCGCCTTGCACAATCAGGGCATATGACCCTAGGAGATGACACTCTCCGTTGTCCTCTACCTCCATCGGACTAGCTTTGTCTGAACTCGGCATTGGGCTTTCCACTGCTGCCGCAGCAGAAGTCGCGGGGATAGACAAGATAGATGAAGGCTCCGGCGAAGGTGTCAGGGCAGGCGTTGGTGGAATCGCTGTGACGGGGCCATCCCCTGACGGCGGACGAGCAATCGTCGGTCTTGGAGGCGGCGGAGGAGGAGGAGGAAGACTAGTCTCTTTCTCCACGCCCTCAATGCCCATAAGTTCTGTTTCAAAGACTGCAACACACGGTTAGCCATCAATCCCCTCACTGCAGGCACACAACCACTCACCCAGTGTCGACCCTGGCGGAATCTTCCCAACCTGATTATTCCCATACCCCAGAATCGGTGGGATCGTCAACTTCCTGCCCTCTCCGATACACATGCCCAACAATCCTTCATCCCATCCTTGTATCACCTGTCCCTTCCCCAGAGTAAACTCAAACGGCGGACCGCGGTTGTAACTCGAGTCGAATTCCGAGCCATCGCTCTGCAGCGTGCCGCGGTAGTGTACTTTGATTATATCGCCGTTCTGAGTCTTCCTAGCACAGTCTACGGTTTTGGTGACCTCGATGCCGAGCTGCGCGGAGACGAGAGTGGGGAGGATGAGGAGGAGCGAGGAGAAGGGGAGAAAGTCGAGGGGTGCGAGGAGCCGCATTTGCGGCGGTGGAGGCGCGACCGATTATCGCAAGTAGAAACGACTGAAGTCAATGTTGTCCGCAAGGGGAGGGCACCGCAGATGGGGCGAGACGTCGAGGACGTCGAGAAAAAGGCGTCGGGGTGGCCAATGAGGAATGTGAAACGGAGAAACCCCCGGAACTGTCTTGCGAGAAAGGGCGCACTGAAACAACGAAAGAACAAGTGCTATCGAGATAGAATAACTAGAAGACGAGAGAGGGTGTGACTGGGAAATGCGCAGCACACTCCTGGACAGGCAGATGTCAAGTGTCAAGTGTCGACATTGAACATGGCGGAGCATGTGCCCATCACTGCCCAATAAGGTGAGTCCGTGGTGTGAAAGCGCCAAGTCTTAATCCTCCAAGACACCCATCCATCCACACCCAATCACATGCAACTAATATAGCACCCTCACACCTCACACTTATATCAAAATTTATACATAGAATAATTAACCCCATTCCTTCTTTATCCACATCCAAGCCGTCTCTATAATACACACTTACCCTATCCCGTTCCTATCCTACTACCCTGTCCAATAACCTCCAAGAACCTGGCTGCCATAACGAGACTGCAGCCTCCATTTTGAGTCGAACCGACAAAGGAAGAACGCCGAGCTCCATAGGTCCACGGCCGACGCCAAACCAGGCAGTCTGCTGGCCAATGCTGATGCATCCAACGCATTGTATACCCACCCGGCCTGCTTGGAATCTCGCCTCGCTCCATCAAAAACTGAAATTACAGAAAGACGATTTAACGATAGAAGAAATGGGTAACAGAGCCACCTGATACATCCATGCATTCATTAACCCATACAGGCATTCTTCGCCCATCAATATTGGCAATTACGCCATGCTAAAAGCGCATCAAAACTAAGAATCCCAAGTGCGCCGAGTCGCTGATGCAAAAAGGGGTACAGAAAGGGATCCAAACACCTCTTGGAAATAGGCCGTCTCTATAATTTGCGGGATTTCATGAATTCCGGGGGGTGAGAGGGATCTGCTGGGTCGAGGAATCTCATCATGACCATCGATAGTTCCTTAAATTCCACCGGCTTGGTGACATATGAGTTGAAACCGGCATCAACGCATTTAGCGTAAACATCGCCAAGTACGTTCGCCGATAGGGCGATGATTGGGTGACGGCGGTGGCCTTGTTTCCTTTCCCATCGCCGTATTTCTTTACAAGCCTGGTACCCGTCTTTGTTTGGCATGTGAAGATCACACTGCGGATTGTTAGACAGCCGTAACGGAATATAGACATGTCTTATCTCACCAGAATGATTGAGTAGTATCCTGGTGGCTTCGAAAAGACCCTCTCGGTACATTGGACGCCGTCCAATACCGTCTCAGTGTCAATGGCAATTTTCCCTAGAAACTTCAGTATCACCTAGAAAATTTAGGAATTTAGGTTAGCTACGAAACAAATAAGACAAATCGGAGAAACCTACAGTTTGGTTGATCTGATTGTCTTCGACCAAAAGGACCCTATAGCCCCTATCGCCCAGTCGCTTCTTGAGCTCCTCAAATACAAGCTTCTGGCTAACAACCACTTGCTGAGCGCTGTCTTGATTCCGGTCCGTGCTTGATTCTCTTTCCTTCTGTGGATCGAAAATCACTGCAAACTTCGAGGGCTTCAAGGGGCGATAGATGAATTGAAGTCTGCGGCCGAGGGTCAGTTGGTTGTAGTCGTATATTGGGGCTTCTTTGAGGAGCTCCTTTTTCTGAGCTGGATCGGATACTACTACAATCGAGGTTGTAGAATGAGCAGTCGAGCTCAAGATTTGATCTATGACTGTAATAACCTCGGCGGCCTCGTGTAAAACTAAGACGATGTGGGTGAAAAGGACTGGGTCATCTCCACTAATCATCTTCTGCGCTTCCAACAAACTGGACTGTGAAGTAATTTGATGTGGTATAGCCTGCGGAAGCGTGTTCTTGATGTGCCCAATAGTGGCTTCTCGGCTATGAACCAGCGGGCAGACGACTAATATGGAGTACATTGGAGGCTGCATATAGCTTCCGATGGGCGAGAGATTTCGCTGAGGCTCAGGCTGTCGAATGGTGCCAGAAGATTCATCAGAGTTGCCACCGGTATCGCTGTCGGTGCGTTTGATCGGTAGTGCCAGTTTTATATCCTTGGAAACAGCACCTTCTGGCATGAAAGAAGAGGCAGAAGAGCGCTCAGAACGCAAACTCGATTTTCCAGTATAAATAGACGGGTCTGAGCTGCCCGAAGATAGTGAAGGGGACTCCCCCGACCGCTCAGAAATCGTCAGACTAGGGACAGGAGATTTGACGGAATCGCTGTGGTCTGATGAGATGCTGGAAATTCGTTCTTTCTGAACAATGGGTGATATATGAGGCAGAATTGGCTGCTGTATCGGCAGAGGTTGGGCCGCAATGACAGGTTCTATTACTGGAGTTCCTGGGGTGGGAGCTTGTGGTTTCGGGAAATCGACCTCGGTAGGCAGGCCAAATTTGATTGTGAAGAAGAACGTCGAGCCTTTCTCAGGAATGCTACGGGCATCCATCTTGCCGCCGTGAAGTTCAACAAATTGCATTGAAATAGCCAGTCCAAGGCCGGTTCCGCCATGCTGCCTGGTGCTGCTAGCGTCAATCTGACTAAACCTCTTGAACAGATACTTTGCTTCGCTTTCATTGAATCCTCTGCCTGTATCGATGACTTCAAACCGGACCATGATCTCATTGTTCTTCAAAAGGGTTTCGCGTTCCGGGGGATTCATACGGCATCGAACAAAGACTTCACCCTTCTGCGTGAACTTGATGGCGTTGCCAACAACATTCAGAAGAACCTGCCGGATGCGGAACTTATCACCTTTAACCATTGACGGCACCTCTTCTTCGACAAGATAGTTGAGCTCAAGGCCTTTCTGGATAGCTAAACCCATGTTCAAATCATTGACTTCCTCCAGGAGAGAGGGTAGGTGAAGCCACTCCATTGCTAGCTTAATCATTCCAGCTTCCACTTTTGATAGATCGAGGATGTCATTGATGAGGTTAAGGAGACTGTCAGTGCTCGCCTTGATAATGTTAACTTGTTCTAGTTGCTCGTTGTTGAGAATGCCGTCAAGAAGAAAGTTGACCATTCCGGAGATACCGTTAAGTGGTGTCCTGATCTCGTGGGACATGTTACTCAAAAATCTTGACTTCGCGTCCATAGTCTCCTTTAATGTTTGTTCCAGTAGTTTATGGTCGTTGATGTCTGTAGCCGTTCCATACCATGTTTCCTCGTCATTATCGTCTGCGAGCGACTTCTCCAGGAGCACCCTAATGAGATGCCAGCGGTATTCGCCATCTTTGTTTCGCAGCCTAACTTCAGTGGTGTATGAAGCGCGGCCGTCGGCATCTTTCGTAACTTTGAGTATACCTGTGCTCGCCAGCTTCGACAGTTTGGCTTGAGGCATTGCCAGAGTTTCTGGAGATGAACTTCCCGGACTGGTGATGGTTTTCTCTGTTTCCGAGGAATCGTCAGACGACGTAGAGCCTTGACGTCCATGATCTAGTGGAAGTGAGGTTGGAACATTGGTGGGCCACTCGCCATCTTCTCCCATCTCTGGCAACTTGCATTTGACGATGTCTTCAGCGTGAACATACTCCAGAAACCCATTAACGTGTGCTTGTGCTTCGGTTTGGCCGGAGTAAGTTATCCATTGCGAATTGCAAAAGGTGAGACCACGTCGATTCGACACAACAAAAACAACTTGCGGACTTGAGTTAGCGAGCGCGCGGTATTTCGCCTCCGAAGCCGCAGTTTCCTGCTGCCGTGCCGAATTCAGCTCTGCAAGATGCTGCTCGTGGAAGTCCATGTTAGTTCCAATCCAATGTACAATTTGCTGCCGCTTATTCTTCAACGGTGCTACCCTGACGTAGAACCATCGATAGTGACCATCGAACCGTTGCAACCGAACCTTTTGCTGAAGCTGTGCTCCTGTGCGCAAAGAATTGTTCCACTGCTCCAAGTATGCCTCTCTATCCTCTGGATGTATCGCATCCCACGGCTCTTGTAACACTTGTCGAGATTCCTGCCCTCTGTAGACAAGGAACTTCGAGTTCACCCAAGTGAGAGCTCCAGTGCTTGGAAGGGCGGTGAAGATCTGCACTGGAAGAGAATCAATGATAGTACGCAGAAGGCTCTCTGACGGAGGCGGCATATCGAGAGTTTCGCTTATCGAGTTGCTTCGGGAGTGGCCTGTAGGAGCTGCTGGGGTCTTGACTCCAGGGGTAGTGGCCGCAGGAAGCGATTGAAATGACGATGTAAAGTCTGCGCCATAGGAGTGTAGTAGAGAATGAGGTCGGTGTTGGCCACTCTGTGATGGCGTCGTTCTTAGTCGTCGTGGAGCATTGTTCTGAGCCGTTACCTCGCCATGAGCAGGTACCTGAGTCGCTGCTTTCTCATTGCGCGGTGTGACGACATTTTCTTCATTCTCCGCCACCGTGCTGACACTTGCTCGTCTCGGCATTCGCTTGTCGGCCTTGCGAGAGATCTGTTCTTGTGCAACGGTTGCAGTCTGGCCCGATGATCGGGTTGTTCGTTTCTTTGCATCAAAGTAGCTCTCAACAGCCTCGACACCAGCAAGGTGGCCAGGAGTACTACTGACAGAGTGTTTGCTGGAGAAACCTACCGTAATTGGGTCCCATCCAGGAGTACCACTGATCGAGCCACCTGGACTGTGTTTTGACCGCCCAGAGTAGTCTGAAGGACTAGTAACGCTCCCAGCAGCGGAGTTACTAATATTTTCGAGATCAAGGTGAAGAAGATCATCGATACTTTCTTGATAAGACATGGGCGCAAATCCTACCTGATGACCAGACAGGAACCGGCGGTGACGAAAGTTGGTAGCCTGGTTATGTGCATTGGTATATTGCCAGGCGTTTGAGAAAGACGTGGCTAAATGAGGCCCGAGGAGTTTAAGGGAATTGGTGAGATTACGAGGAAATGGGACAGTCGGGGAAAGTATGGAGAGGATTGCGATAGGGGCCTTTCTTTGACGATCCTCTTTCACTGATGCTGCCTGAACAGACTGTTCCGAAGTTCTTCGTGACATCGTAGGGGTTTGAGAAGGCATGTTGGAGTTGAGTGGCTGCATTACTTGCGATAGTGTTGGGTGAATGAGGGGAATATGGGTTACGGTACTAGCTTTGTCTACACCAATAGCTTCTACTTGACTGAATTGTGAATAATCTTGGTTAGAGCCGGAAGGGTTGAAGGTCTCCTCGTCGACATTCCCGGTTGAGAAAAAGGGATTCTCGCTAGGGTCATTCTGGATTGCAGGAGAGGGCGCGGGTGATTGAGCCCAAGGAGAGCTCGGAAACTGTTCGTATTCTTCATAGCGTGGCTGTAGATTTAATTCACTCTGCTCCACGTTTCCAGGTCTACTCATAAGCCCGGTTCGACCCTTGAAAGTTGATGCCTTAAGTGGTTCCTGTGCTTCAATGCTGACATGCTTGGAAGTTTTCGGCGGTAACTGCTCTTCTTTTCCCAATTCTGTTGAGTTCTTTCTTGACGGCGATAAGGAAGGCGAATAATCTCGTGTCAGTGTTACTAAGCGCCCCCTTTCTAACACGCGATTGATTCCCGCATTGTCAATTAGGGCTTCCGGTTCGTGATCTAGAGCACTCAATACCGGAAACACCGCACTAGATTGCATCGGAGAGGACTCGTCGCCTATGCTTGAGAACTCGAGGTCACTGAAGGTGGGTTCTCGGATAGGGGTAGGTGTACCATGTTGGCATGAGGTACCATCAAACGAGGCTTGCGAAACTTGCCTTAAAGGATGCTCTCCGCGCATTGATTGGGGTGCATGACTAACTGTCCTGAGTGGCCCTCGAGGTCTGGTAGAGATACCAGGATTACCAGGAGGACCAGGAGGACCAGGAGGACCAGGAGTGCCAGGAGGACCAGGAGGACCAGGAGTACCAGGAGTACCAGGAGTACCAGGAGGACCAGGAGGACCAGGAGGACCAGGAGGACCAGGAGGACCACAAGTGCCAGAAGTACCAGGTATGCCAGGTATACCAGGTGTGTAAATATCGGATGGTCCATCTCGCTTTTGCTTTTCGTGACCAGCAAATGAATGGCGCATAGGTAGCTTCGGCCTCCTCTCTGGTATCACGGTGGTCGGTGGCCCGTCATAGTGGTCTGACTCTTGAGCGGGGCCCTGCTCCATTGCTATTTTTTTACTCCTTTCTTGGTGACCTTCCCGATACCTAAGTATTCGGGGGTTGTTCTGGCCTGCTATGTTATACGTCGTCTTCTGCCCCCAAGGGACATTCTCAATATCGGATGCATCAGCGGGGACGGCAAGCGTTGCCCTCTCTACCCCATAGTAGTCGCGCATGATCATGGTCACACTGTTCCACCAAGCTGAAAGCCCTGGTTCTGCTCCCAGAAGGAGCACAATGTCATATAGGCTCGGGGTTGGGAACCGAGGATCTTCTCCACCGGGACTCTGATACAATTTTCCAGCAGGCATGAAGCTAGTCACGGATGCAGCCGGGGTGCTTGTCTCTGAGGTAGCTCGATCCTTTGGGGTTACATAATCCTTGGTAAACATTGCCGACACAGTAGGCGATAGATTTGTGAAAGGTTGGTGAAATGCCGACGTCCATATTCTGGGAGTATTGGGCACTGTTGGAAATGGATACGATGGAGTGCGGAGTGCATGTTTTAAAGGAGTCGGTGGCACACTTCCTCGGACGGTTCTGGACGATTCAGTGGACTCGGTCGATTCAGTCTCTCCAGTCAGTAATGGAGTACCAAATGCCCTCTCCAGAGTGGGCGATAGGCTTGACGAGAGTTCTTCTTTGATAGGCGATACTCGTCGCGCACTTAATGTACCTGGGCTACTCCCGCCGGATGGCCCTTTGAGACGCGCTTGCTGCTGTTTCTGCAACATCTCCGATTGAAGGTTGCGAAGTCTCTCGATCTCCAACTCGTCCGGGGACGACTTCTCTTGTGGAGTGCTGGCCGAATTGTCGTCGTCATCCCCTTGCAGGTCTCGCTGGCCCTCTGTCGTGCTGTCGCTCAATTTGCTATCCGTCGTTTCTTCATCTAATTCCGTGGACCTGGCTGACTCGGCGGAAGACTCTGCGCCTCCCTGTTGCTGTTCCAGGAAGCTTCTTTCGGGTAGACGTTGTAGTGGTGGCCGAATCGTGGATGATGGCCGAGGGACGGGGAATGGTGATGAGGCGGTGTCTGCGTTGACGTTGAGAACCTTGGATGGCCTCGACGACTTGGGAGACGGCAGCGGTGGCAGGTTCATGATTGCACCCCCCAACTCCTCCCTTCCGCTGCAGAAAGAGAGAAGGTATCAGAAGGGTGAAGCAGAGGGCCACGGGTGAAGACAACTTGAGCTGGTGACATTCGTATAGAGGGTGTGGATAGTGTATACAAGTGGGCGTGAGGCGGATTGGTCCCCGGTGTCTAAGTGCTGATTGTTCCAAGTACACGATGACGTAGAGTGTCGAGAAGCGAGTGAGACAACAACAACGCGACAAGCCGTACAACCAGGCGTGCAGATAGCATCAGACAAAGAATCGTCGGTCACTGGGCAACAAACGCCTAGGGGAGGGCAACAACGGAAGATAGTGAGGTTACGCGCTGAAATCGAGAACAAGACAAGTTGGGAATGCGCTGGTGCCGCACAACTGGGCAATAATGGGGTGAGCTAGCAGGTTCCGGGCAAGCGACGGGGGTTCCTGGGTGCATCTGGGAAGAGGCGGTGCGATTCAATACTCACGGTGGGAGGCACATGGATAGAGCAGACAGCGGCAGACACAGAGCCGTGGATGAGGCTGCAGTAGCGAAGCACTTGGAGGCTACGATGCAGACAAGCAGAATCGAATTACGCGGGCGGGTGTTCGTCAGCTGGTCAGTCATGGAGGGAGCGTCTGGTTCAGGGGAGCCGATGACGTAGGCCAAGCATGATGGCAAAAGCAGGGTCGCGACTTCTCGCTTGAGGCTAGCCAATCCAATTTAGAAGCAGCGATTGCGCTCACTATCAATAAATGGATTCACCCATTCACTTCACACACTCTCATGTATCGCATGTCTTTCCTTACCTAGCCTTTCAACTCAACAACCTATCTACTCGACTCTGTGAAGAACTGTCACAAATCCTTCACGCCGTATAGCTAGTGCAATGGTGCCACTCCTATGCGTCCAAGGAATGTTGCACACAAGTCATCAAAATTCGATATGCAAAAAGAACTAGTCTCCCCATATTGCAATTCAGAAAGGACACCATGCTGTTCTCTACTGACGCTAGTGTCGGAGGCACTGCCTGGCATTCTGGAATCCATTTATTTTCCGACATTCTATCGCCGCAGCGACAACCATGGATGACAGACACATGTCGGCTGTCTAAAGTAGAATGACACAGCAACCTTACTTTTGACAAACCAACCTCGTCAGCCTCACTGAACATTCGGAAAGAATAGTAATATCTCGCTTCCTATCTCACACAAATAGCCGCCAAACATCTATCTACAAGAAGCTTGCTCTCCGTAGCTCAAAAATATTATCCTCTTCAGCACTACTGAACCCAAAATCAAGGTTGTACGTTGTCCAACAAGTGGTTTCGAGTCCGGCCACAATTGTCACATCCAGCCAGAGCGTCTCGTCCACAGCTCACTGCCTCGTGGCCGCCAGAATTACACTTTCCAGACTTTCCCCAAATTACACTCCCAGATAAGTCCCACTTGCAATACGCTTCACGCTTGCTACATCCTTCCAAGTAATCGCTGGGCTCGCAGGCGGTGCGTTCTCATCAGCATCAGCAAAAGGATCGGATTCGCTATCCTTAGCCTCGATGGGGGCCATTTGTCTGACGCTTAACCCACTCCCCAAGCTTAGCGATTGCGCCCCGATAATCTCCCACCGAGCCTCAGTATTTCCTGGCTTGGCTTCGCTTTCGGTGAAGAAGCGCGCACGGACTGTCTGCGCGGGCTGGTCGTGAGAGAGAGTTACATCTCCAAGCCTCCAGTAGATGAGGCCTTTGTCCCTGGAGAACGTGCCCGCTGGCTTTGACTGGCACGTCGTTGTCTTCACGCCCGGTTCAAGGCGAATGACAAGGATAAGATTGTGGATTGTAACAGTTGTGGCATCTCCTAGACCAAATTTGGGGTTGAGGGAGTAGTGAAGCAGAACGGAAGTCTGTGTAGGTTCAGACTTCCAAGTCGGTGAGAGAATGAGGGGTGCAAATGATGCAAGATTACTGCTCTCAAGGTGTACCTGGTAGTGGAATGCCACTGACGTTTTCGTGATCCTAGAGAGGTCCACGGTGTAGTTTCCGGGGCTGTCAGTGACTTGTTCGATGAACGCCGGGTTTGGAGCAACCTTCTCTAGAACAGGGAAATTTTCTAGACGGATATTGTCTGTTCCAAAGGGCGCAGAGAGATCAACTGGATTGAATGCAAGCGCGACCTGTCCGATTACCATGGCTTTAGTAATATTTCCTTGTTCGAACCATGCACTAACCGTCTCGACCAAAGATGAGTTCAGCCCTGGCTCATGCATATCCGGATGCCTGATCGTGGTGCTGGCTGAACTACTTAGGGATCTACCGGACCGGACAGACTGCGTATCTGACGCTGCATGGTCATCTGATAACAAAGTCCTATGTGGGAGTTTAAAGGCCGGCGAGGTCGGCTGTGGAGGCGGAGCGGGAGTTGGAAACGTTGCTGAGCCTGAGCCTGAGTCGGCAGATGGAATTGGAGGAACTGACGTTTCTCCGATACTTGTGAGTTCAGGCGTTGCAGGGTTAGGTACGAAAATTGTGTTGCGAACATCTCGTCGGCCTCGAAGGGTACCTGACCTCTTCGTTGCGGGTGCTTGCTGAAGGTGGAAAATCAGCATTATTCGCGTCAGGGGATCACTTAAACTTACAGCGCGCAAAGTGTTGGCCATATTCGCTAAAGCAGCGTCCGGATCACCATCCTCTTCTTGAATGGGCGCGTTTCTAATATCAAGTTTAAATTGAGGCGCTGGATTGACTTCATTTGCGGCACTGAATCTTGTCAGCGAATCGTTTTGCTGCTGCATAGCTTCAACGCTTACAGGCTCGCTTCTCTTTGTGCTTCGGTGATAGCGTCTGTCGCTGTCGGAGGTACAGAGAATCCTTCTGCGTCTTTCTCCGGCTATTAAACAAGTCAGTTAAAGCTCCGAGATACCATATGCAAAGTTGGATTCCGTACCTCTGGCACTGGCTCGGTAATAGCAGGGGGAGGCGAAAGCGGCTCTTTCAACTCCGGTATCGACTCCTGAGCCGTTCCGTTTACCGTACTAGAGCTTGGTCCCGCTTCATGAACGGGCTCAGGGGTTGTCCCGTTTGCTCTATTGTCGCTGCTGGATCGTCTTAGCTGTTTCGGTGAGCTAGAGGAGTCAGATAGCCGAGGTGTGAGAGAGAGCCTTCTAGCAGGCGAAACGGGTCGGTCCGAAGACCCTGCGGGATGAATCTCTCTCTGTTTCCCTTTCCCAAATCCACTAAATGGCCCGCCTAGGTTTGAGGCGGACTTTCGTTCTGGTGATAATGCACGACCGTAGGGATGATTACTTTTCCGGCGTCCTATCACTGTCCCGAATCTTTTGAGACTTTGAAACCCTCCCCCATGCTTGGGCGCAGGTTCGTGGGCTCAAATCAGGTCAGTCTTTGTTTACCATGGCTGTGGTAGCGATATACATACCGGAGCCACTCTTTTGGCTCGTCTGATCATCGGCTTGATGTGCTGGGCTGGCTGGTGGGGGAGCCAAGTTCCTTGACGGCGTACTGACACTGCTAGGTTTACGAGATGTTCTCGGCTTCTCCCCGCTTTGCATTTTCAGGGAAAAGGTCTTGATCTCGTCTGCAGTCTCAATGTTGAGCAACACATTCAATGTCTCCTCTGCGGAGATCCTGTTTCTCTCCACCTGATCCACTTCGTGCGTTTGAAATTGCGTGAGAACATCCCGCAGATGATTAAGCCTGCTTTCATCCACGGCCTGCAATTTCTCAAACACATACGGTGCCTGAGACTCCCACTGCACCGTGGCATTCTCGACCTCAGACACAGCATTTGCCACCTTGGTCGCAGAAGCCTTCGCACCCTTGTCCCTCAATTTATCTGCCTTCTTCTTAGCAGCCTCGATTTCTTTAGCCATTGCGGAAAGGTTCCCAGAAATCGTAGACATGGCTTGTACCTCTCGGTTTGTCGCGGAAAATTCTCGTAGAGGACGCTCGACATCGGCTTCAATCTTCAAGGCAAGCTGATGGTGCGATTCGGCGAGGGATTCGGTTGCGCTGACAATTTTGTGCCACGGTGTAAAGAAGATGCTGCGCAGTGTCAGGACGGTACTTCCGACGAGTACGATGCGCAACGTGCATACCCAAGATCTGAGTTGTCATCAGGAGGATGCTTGTTTGCCAGCTTCCGGAGCCCCTGGACATAGAGCTCCTCCACCCGGCGCCGTTCCTGTAGACGCGGTTAGCCTAGAGCTGCTTGCCCCACAAAGACTTCCACAAACCTGTAGCCAGTCCGCAATGTTGGTGTTGAGGTGGCTGACATGCTTCATGCGATCATTGAGGACATGTACAGCTTGCGCGGGCTGGAGGGTATCCTGCGGGACGGGGTCAGCGGGATGGTGGTGCAGAGGGCTAGGAGGCATTCTCACCAGCAGTGCTGGGTACTCTTTGCGCTGGAGGTCCATGGCGGGGTGTTCGGAGAGCGGCGCGCAGCCTCAGCAGAGTGAGCCAAGAGTGTTTACATAGACAGCAGAATCCGGAGAGCTCCTCGGGGTGGTTGCGGAGCTGTCACGACGGGTGTAGTAAGTGTTCGTTGTCACTCGTTTACTCGACAGATCTACCTGGGTAGGCCTGGGCCGCTTAGTGTGCAGGCGAAACAGCGACCGCGCTCGGACTGACGTAAAAGACAAGAAACGCGGACGGATCTAGAGGGAGATGAGATGCACCACCGAACTGGACAGCGACGATGAGGAACTCCCGGATGTGTGGACGGCGGTGCAGTGCTTGGGCGTGAGCTTGCGGAACAGGGGGCAGGGCAATTGGCCTGGTCTGCTTTCTTTTGTCCTCGCTCGCATGTCCGCGCTCGGCAGCACGTCTCTCGCTGCACATAGTTGCACCCGCTTCCAACATTACCCATCACTCATCTGCGAAACTGGCCATTCATTTGATGAAGATGACAGCGACTTCTGACTGGAGGGCTGCTATGGGCTTCTCTAGCAGACTCGCGTCCGTCATGAAAATGCAGGTAACCCAACTCTCTGCTTGAGATTGCCCAAGGGAGATTATCACATGGTAAACCGCGTAAGAACATTAATCCTTCATGCGCTCTTCCCTTTGGGCTTTGGGCAGCTAGAGGTTGTCAAGGAATGCATTTTTTGGTCACTTGGGGTCACCCCTTGTTCCTCGTGCCCCAATCTCCCCTTTCCTTGCAAGATATGCCTCTAGTTTATCAACACTAAGTTGTCTGTGTGATTTACAGTTCTCTAACTTGTTAGCAACTGGCACTCACAATTAATGCATAGTCTGACCACGTCACAGAACTTCGGCTTACCAGAGCTCCAATGCTACACTCTCAGCCGTAGATGCTCGTCGAGAAGCGACAACCCTCGAGACCCAGATCTACGAGGAAGCAGACTCCGCAGTATGGCCCTTGTATGATACCTACCTGCATATGCAGTTGATGTTAGCATAGGAAGACTATGACCAAAACTGCGAGAAAAGGATCGAGCAGCTAGTCCAACAGTCCGCTCAACTGGCAATGTCCGAATCCCAAGTGAGCCTGCTAGCACCGCCCTACGCTGGACCGCCAACCATGTTAATGAACTAAAGGAAAATCCCGAGTCATTGCCATCTCCAGCAGCCATTGATATTGGTAGATACGAGAAGGCGACTTACCACCAAGAGGGTCTTTTCTCCATCATATACAAGGCCACTACCTCAGTCGACTCGGTAGATTCTTCTTCTGAAACTTTCCTCCAGAACAGGCTCGTTGCTTTGAAAGTGACAACTCCGTCATCAATGGAGGCTCCCCACGATTCCAAGCGCGAGGCACAGATACTAGGACTCTCGGCATCTGAACACGTAATACCACTGTTAGAGACCTTCCGCGAAGCTGGGACGAAGTTTGTCCTGGTCTTTCCATTTATGCCATACGACTTCAAGCAACTTCTCCAAGACGGGAGGCTGTCGGCTAAACAAATACGGGGCTGTCTCCGGGACATGTTCTCGGCGCTGGCTTTCATACACTCCCACAGCATCATCCACAGAGACGTCAAGCCTTCGAATATCTTAGTCAAATCACTAGACGGGCCTGCCTATCTGTCAGACTTTGGCATTGCGTGGGCTCCCAGTGCCCCGGGTTCGGAAACAGCCGATTGGAAAATCACCGATGTCGGTACCACCTGCTACAGGGCGCCGGAGCTGTTGTTTGGAAATAAGAAATACGGATGTAGCCTCGACCTCTGGGCAGCCGGTTGCACGGTTGCAGAAGCCGTCGTTCCTGGACATCCGACTCTCTTCGACTCCGGAGACCAGGGGAGCGAGCTTCATTTGATCCAGAGCTTCTTCAAGAAGTTGGGGACACCTAACTTGACCGTCTGGCCTGTGAGGCACAGCCGAGCTCTGATATTGCGTCCATCTGTCGCTGACATACTTTAGGAAGCTGCAGATCTTCCCGACTGGGGTAAGATGCAGTTCTATGAGTATCCTCCCCAGCCCTGGCCATGCTTACTGCCGAATGCGTCTGATAACGAATGCGATCTTGTCAGCGGACTAGTTCGATATGAGAGTGGGGCTAGGATGATGGCAGCAAAGGTAGTGCATGCAGCTTCGTAGCAGCACGAGATGCTAATTACGTCATGCAGGTTCTCCAGCATTCTTATTTCGCCCCGTAGGCAGGAAATGTGTCATGGAGGGGACGGAAGTATTGAAGAAAGAATTCCCCATATCAAAACTTATGGGCTATCCTAAAGCGGAAGAGAAACGGCGGGGGAATGAAATGGTAGCCTTTACAAAATGATGATGGGGGCGTGCTCTCTACTCTGCATCAGAGGAAGAACCGAGGCAGATGTGATACGGTCGTCTTCAGCCTTACGGACCCAATCTGTAGAGATGGCAGAAAGCTCACCTCGACCTACCTAATGATAAATTAACGCCATTTGGAGACTAAGAATAGAAAAGATAATGTGCATCCCTTGCAAATGGTGATGATGGCGTATGTACAGGAACAATTAATGGCACTTGTGTAAGGGTAATTGGTCGGCCGTTTGGCGAATAGAAAGGTCAGCATCATGCAGGGCGGGCATCGACGCATCGACCAGGGGTCCATGCAAACAACAACGCAGGATAACAAACCCACGACGCCCTTGTGTACCACCTCCCCAAATCCTCTGAAGGACAGATCGCTGTACAAAACATCTGCATGTCGCCGCCTTCAGTATAGCAGCTGCGAAGCACAAAGCTGCGTGTCACTAGACCCTCCCTTTCAAATACGACCCCACCTGTCGACGTCAACCACCGCCATCGGTTCCTTCAACAACAGACCACCACCATGGCTTTCTTATTCAGGAACAGACAGAAGAACAATGTAGAGCTGGCAAAGTCAACGAAGGATCTTCTGAACAGGTTGAGCGAGGATCCGAAGCCGAATTCAAAGGTCCGACTCTCCTCGAATATCCCACCCCCATTTCCAAACAAGAGGTTGACAGCACTCGCTAGTTAGAGGAAGAGCTGGTCCGAAACCTCCAGCAGATGAAGGTGACTCTTCAAGGCACGCTCGGTACTGCTCTCCTCCCGCAAACTTATGGATCTGCCCAAATCCACGCCCGTGCACTGCTTCATCATTCCATGCTAACTGGGCGTTAGAGGCAGAAGTCAGTCAGGAATCGATGTTCCAGCTCCTCTCTTTAATCGTCCAAGAAGACCTCCTTTACATCCTAGCAAACA
Organism: Lindgomyces ingoldianus; assembly: GCF_010093535.1. Classification (NCBI taxonomy): domain Eukaryota; kingdom Fungi; phylum Ascomycota; class Dothideomycetes; order Pleosporales; family Lindgomycetaceae; genus Lindgomyces; species Lindgomyces ingoldianus. Next base: position 2,515,025 of record NW_022985162.1, on the reverse strand, counting down.
ATATCCATAAGCTGCCCTTCGAATCCCGCAAAGATGCCCAAGTCATCTTCTCAAATGCCTTCCGCTACAAGGCCCCCGGAGCTTCGGAACCTGAAATACTGTATCACGTTATAAGATCACGCCCAGAAATCATAATATCTCTTTGCAAAGGCTATGACAGACGAGAGAGCGCCATGCCATGTGGCGGGGTCCTTCGCGAAGCCCTGAAATATGACTCAATCTGCGCATTGATACTCTACGACGAACCTGATGGGAGTGGCAAAGACCTTGGGAATGTAAATCCCGACATACCGTCTTCAGGCGGAGGTGTCTTCTGGAGGTTCTTTGACTGGATAGACAAGGGTGCGTTTGAAGTTAGCGCGGATGCATTCAACACATTCCGGGTAGGACCCCCGTCCTGAGGGTGCCGAGATGCGACTGACCTAAGTGTGCGTTCAGGACATCTTAACGAGGCACAAGCCTCTGGTAGCGACGTATCTGCAGACCAACTTTGAAATGTTCTTTTCCAAATACAACACAATGCTAGTGCAGTCGGAGAGCTACGTCACGAAAAGACAGTCGATCAAGCTGCTTGGGGAAATTTTGCTCGACCGGGCAAATTACAGTGTCATGACATCCTATGTTGAGTCGGGCGAGCATCTCAAGATCATCATGAAGCTACTGCGGGACGACAGGCGCATGATCAATTATGAAGGATTCCACGTTTTCAAGGTAAGTGATTTGATCTCTCCTTAATACGATCTGACCTCTCCGGCACGCACTGGAAGACGGTGAAGACTAACTTCACTCAGGTGTTCGTGGCCAACCCGAACAAATCTCTAGCTGTTCAGCGCATCTTGATTAGCAACCGCGAGAAGCTGCTCCGGTTCCTACCGGCCTTTTTAGAGGACCGCACCGAAGATGATCAGTTCGTCGACGAGAAAAGTTTCCTGATCCGGCAGATTGAGCAATTGCCGTCGGCACCAGTGCAGCCAACGCCAGCTTCAGGCTAGCCTCGGCTTTGGGAATTGTGCAGTTTTCCGTATACGTCTTCGTGAGCATTGCATGGAAAGGAGTTTTGATGTCGGTATTTTGGATGTAATAGACTACCCCATCAAGCACGTCTTCAATGCTGCAGGCGTTCGTTCGCATCAATGGAGAATTTTGGGGCATTCCAGAGGTGAATAATATCTCTTGCACATTGGCAGAGAGAATGAGAGTGAGAGTGAGAGTGTTAAGTGGCTTACTGAGATTGGCGATGTTTCAGGGCGGACCTGGGCCAAACCCCTCGCACACCCACATTCTTGCTAGCTGTCACAGCCTGCAGGCCGGTGAGAAGCACATCCGGGAACATCTGCAACTCCCAAACTTCGCGTCGGACGCGTCTTTCCCTATGCGAACGCTAGATGAGGCACTCCCCGACTGATCACACTGCGAGCTTGCTCGACCCCTGATGACGGCCTATTGCAGTGCAGCCATCTGATCCGACGGCCAAGGCGCTAACCCCCGTCATCTGGGCATCCACCGCGGACCGCCATGGCCTCCAACTCAGTAGTCGCTCGCTGGCTCCAGGACCAAACGCACAAAACCCCAGCTCACCCCGATACACTGCACCCAGCCGATGAATTCCCCCTTGCAACCTTCTCTAACCCTCCATCTTCGTCATCTGGCTCCGACATTGGCAGCGGCGACTTCCTGCATCTGCGCGACTCTCGCGCACACATCGCTAAGTTGATCCACCCACCAACTCTTAGCATGGATGGGCACCCCCCAACAAACCACGCCCGTCGACGCAGCTCTTCCCTCGCCGGCGTCCCGGGACTCCCAAAGAAGAAGGACTCGAAGAAACACAGGAGAGCGCGCTCCGAGCACATTCTCGAGGCAGACGAGGACAAGTCGGAGTCGGACAACGAGCACTCGGATTCGTCGGTGAAGACTGAGAGCACTGATCTCGAGCTCGACGACATGCGGTCTGAAGACGGCCTAGAAGACGACGAGGAGACAGGCCTCACTGGGCGAGACCGACGGCAGCGGCGGCGGAGAAAGAGGAGGAACACCCGGTTGGACCAGCGTGTGGCGGAGGACGTCCGGTTTACCAAAGACGAGGAGAAGCTGGCAAACCAGAGCTTAATCCGCTCCATGCTCATAAATGCCCTTTTGATTTCGCTATGGCGAGTGCGCCCCGTCAGTGAAAAGTCGCCTGTGTGTGCTGACATTTCACAGGTACCTATTTTCCATCTCAATATCAGTCTACAACAAATGGATGTTCAAAGAGGAGAAGGAGGATGGGGAAACAAAGAACATCTTCCCCTTCCCGCTATTTACGACCTGCCTGCATATGATTGTCCAGTTCTCGCTCGCTTCCCTGGTGCTATTCTTGATACCCTCGTTCCGACCTCGACACGATTCCCTCAATCCCCATGTCCCAGGTGCCCCCCCACCGGAGCCAATAGATTCTAAGAAGCCTCTTATGACACGGTGGTTTTACTTGAGCCGCATTGGTCCCTGTGGAGTTGCCACCGGTATGGATATAGGGCTGGGCAACACCAGCTTGAAGTTCATCTCCTTGACCTTTTTTAGTAAGTCTGAAAAATGCAGCAGGCCCCGGACCATAGTTGACACGCATGATAGCTATGTGTAAATCATCCGCGTTAGGGTTTGTCCTACTCTTCGCCTTTCTTTTCCGCCTTGAACAGCCATCTTGGAGACTTGTTTTTATCATCTGCGTAATGACCATTGGCGTGGTAATGATGGTGGCCGGCGAGGCTGCTTTTCATGCTCTTGGATTTATTCTGGTCATGGCTTCAGCCTGCTCCTCTGGATTTCGATGGTCTTTAACACAAATCCTCCTCCTCCGCAACCCTGCTACGGCGAATCCATTCTCGTCTATATTTTTCCTGGCGCCGGTCATGTTCCTCTCCTTATTCGTTTTAGCTGTCCCGGTGGAAGGATTCTCTGCTCTTGCTAAAGGACTATCGACCCTTTTTGAAAGCAAAGGCACCCTATTGGGAATTGGCATTCTGCTTTTCCCGGGTTGCTTGGCGTTCCTCATGACTTCGTCGGAATTCGCTCTGCTGAAGCGAACTAGCGTTGTCACGCTAAGTATCTGCGGCATTTTCAAAGAGGTGGTAACGATTACAACCGCGAATCTCGTCTTCAACGACCCCCTCACGCCCATCAATCTGACTGGTCTTGTGGTTACTATCTGCAGCATCGCTGCCTATAATTATATGAAGATCAAGAAGATGCGGGATGATGCACGGATGGAGGTGCACATTTCAGCGCAGGAAGAATACACTCCAGTCCTGACTACGGATCCTGACCACGTCAACGCAACGGGCTCAACTACAAGAAGCCTCATCAGAAACAGTCTGACTCTGGTCCCCGGGTTGTCTGCAGAAAGGCCAGCAGTAGACAGTCCTTCGCGAGCATCTCCGATCAAAAGGCCTGAGGATTTAGAGTAGACTTAGCATATAATCACTTCTGTATTGTGCGCGCACATATTGGGTGGGGCCACGGGCTCTTTTGCATTTATGTAGCATTACCAGGCGTTTTGAATTTTGGATGAGAGTTTTGCACATAAATATACATGAGACTGGCAGAAGCTTTGGACTAGGAATACTATGCAGTCAACGGTAATAGTTGACACTACACCATTTGACCCAGGATTCCCGCAGTCACTTGTTTCTTTGTCTGTTGCTTCTAAGTGGTATTCTAGAATCTCCGTTATCTGGATTCTCAATATGTGTGAGGAGAAAGTTCTCAGCGACGGCAATGATTTTAGTTCCCAAAGTTCTTTCCAACACGTGTCCTACTTCACGCTTCCCCGGGTCATCAACCTTGGGTATCCATATCAACAAGCACGGAAGCGATGTAGTTTCACGTCAAGTAATCCCTGAATTCATCTTTTTGTGATTTATGGGCCAATAAAGCGGCAGCTTAGTAGGTAAGATTAGAAAGAGATGCTCAACTATATGTCAAAGCTAACTTTCACAAATCTAAGCACCGGATATGTGTATTGGGAATGATTTTTTAGCTTACCGTTTCGCACGCCCACAGACACACGCTTTCTGTTAATTCCCCTCGATTAAGAACACTATTCAGGACAACCTAACTCGTTCTTTTACCGTCATCACTGAACTCCATCACAGCATCTTTCAAGCACTCGTTTGTTCTCCTAGCCCGCGAAACATCCCACTCAACCTCCCTACCCACTACTCTTAATAGCGCCACATCATCTCTTCATGGGTCTCTTACTACCAACGAAAGGCTCTGATTCCTCCAGACATGTAACTAATCCGCCTTTATCTGAACAGCCTGCTCACAACGGAATTCAACATCCTACCCCTAAGACTTATGGTGCCACGGACGAGAGTAGCACCCCAGTGGTAAGCATCACTAGCACTCGAGCTGTACGTGTTGCAACTACTCTGTCACCTATTCAATTTGAACACATCCGGGTTTACACACCTACGGGTGTGCATGATGGTGTACTCCAACGAGAATCAATAGTGCTGCAACCTCTCCCAATAAGCCTCCCTACAGCACCACAGCGAGACGATAACCGGCGTCCTGGCGGACTCCAGGTCATCCAAGAGTGTCCTCAAACCGTAGTTTCAACAACACAGTCGCAAACGCTTAAGGAATCTACCGTGCGTATGCAACGCATTGATCAGTGGAAATACATGATGGTGGAACTCGAACAACGAGCCAAACAGCACGAAGAAGAAATCAAGATAAGTATGAACCTCTTCTGTAAGTCAGCTCTTCTCCCCCAATTCAACAAAACCCCTGATAATCTCCAACAACTGACTCATCTCCTCATCCAGGTACACACCTATCCCAAATCCAACCTTCACCCAAGTACGAGCCCCTCATAGACGCTCTCCATCGTCTCAGATCCCCAATCCCCAACCCCTATACCATCTACACCAACCAAGGCCTCTTCCGCTTGATAACCATAGGAGTTCTCTCCCTAAGATACCAAAAAGTCTGGAAGCGGATCCCCAACTCCGCACGCCCTCCCTTCTTCCTCGATGCTCCAAATGGTCTCACTCAGGCGCAATGCACATACTTCGGCCTCCATCTATCCCGATGCCAAAGATCCATTCAAAACGACTTCCTGCTCAATAACTTATATGCAGTGTTCCAGAAAGGTATTTGGAAGAGATATAAGGGCGCGATGAGGAAGCTCCAGAGGTTGAAGAAGACGAAGGATGTGGATTATACTTGTTTTGAGGACTTTAGAGACGCGTGGACAAATTTTGCTTATTCTAGGTTGAGGGGTTCGTTGTTGAGGATTTTGGCGGTGCTAGCAGGTGTTGCAGTTAGGGAGTTAGAGGAGGAAGGTCTTGTGTGCAAGACTGAGTAGGTTGTGGATTTCTATTCCTTCCAGCTTGTTTCCTTTCCGTCCAATCCCCCTTCTCCCCTTCTCCTTGTCTCCCCGCCTCTTCTATTCACCTAGATCCGTCACCACTACGATCCCAACAAAACGTCTTCGAGAATGTAGATGCTAATATTCGCCTAGGTCCTTGCACCACGTCTGTCAGCTGCATCCCCTCCTTCAACCTGGCTTCGTCATCTACAACCCGCAATACCCAGGACTGAAAGTCCCTAGGATTGTCGTCTTCGATGATAAAGATGACCTTACTAGCGATCCCATGGAGCAATTGACCGTCATGTACAACCTCGCCCGACATCTTTTCTCGCTCGCACCAGAGGAAGAACATCATGAAGTATGGGTTATTTAATACTTGTGCTCTTCACGAATTCCCGCCCTACCCCCATATACCCTTCGCAGCCCATCTCACTAACCCTTCAAAGCTCACAGTCCTCCTGCAACACCCCGCTTCCTTCCACAACACTCACGTCCGCATCTTCCACGTTCACTTCCACTCCTCCTGGATCAAGTCCTTGCGATCCACCACTCCGCGCCACCGTCCTTCACCTCCTTTCAATGGATCCTGCATCGTTAACGGCAGATGCGTAATCACGCATTCGAACTGGATGAGTCTGGGAATACATAAAGTGGGGAGGTGTGGGGAAAGGGATGAGAAGTATCTTGGGGTTAAGTGTGGGAGTGAGGAGTTTGAGATTTGTAGCCAAAAAAGGGGCGGGGATGAGGGGGAGGGGGAGGAAGAGTGTGTAATGGCGGTTGTAGGGGTGTTGGCGGTGCTGTTGGAGCCATTTCAAGAGTGGTTGAGAAGGAGGTGGGGGGGTGGAGGGGGAGGGGAAGAGGGGGGTTGGGTTGGAGCTGGGGCTGGGAATGCGCTGGTTAGGTGGTCGGATTGGGAGGAGCATCTGAGGGCTTTGGAGAGGGATAGGATGGAGATGGAGACGGAGAAGGCGATTGAGGTAGGGGAGGAGACAATGGAAACAGCAGAGGCGAGAAATGATGAACAGAACAAGAAGGAGGAATATAACGACGATGGGAAGGACGAACAGAACGATGAAGAGCAGGAATCAGCCTACGATGCCAATGATGGGGCATGAGCGGGGTTTGTCTCGAGGTATTGCCGCTAGTAGCGCGGTAGTAATTGACAAATTTGTATATTCCAAGATCTTTTTGCGACATTTCTCCAGGTGGCACGCTTTCTCACGCTGCTATAAAGACATAGGCCATACCTAGTAAGTACATAAGCACCTCTGGCTCCAGTGTTCTGCGTCACTTTCTCTCTTTACAATATTAGCCAAAACTCAGGAGAAAAAGTTAAGTCTTGCAAATTAAAATCTACAGAAGGACAAAGAAGCGTGTTTTATTTCTAAAAGGCCTTTCGAATCGGGCCTTTCCAAAGCCATTAGGGCATACCGCCATAGGCCGAGGATCTGTCTCCGCATTTCAAGGCACATTCCCATCAGTGAAGTATTGCCAATTTAAGTTTATTCCTCACGAGATAAAGAAAACGGCCTCGCAAATCTAGACGGACAGTCGACATTTCGCCATCAATATCTACTGCTGCTTTACGTGTAAATATGGATACTAAAGCTGACACGTTTGTATTCGCAAGCTGCGCCCAGTTCACTGAGCCCTGCCGGTTGGCTCAGAAGCCACTTTAACTGCCTTAACAAATCGTTAAAGCCATTTTTATTGATATATTTACATTGATGTACCAAGAAGAAGGGTGCCCCCAAAAGATATCTGGGATGGAAAGGAGGGATGACAAATGCGCCGACTTTGTTTAGCGAGTTCTAAATAAAATAGTAGGAGCGGCAAGGCTGCCTTCTTAAAACCAATAAAAGCATATAAGATTCGAGAGGAGTTTGCTCCACCACAATATTAAGAGGCTGGTAGAAACATATGGATGGCACTGGCTGCGGACCAATCCAAACCAAAGACTGGTATAGAAATCGAAACGGCCTAGGTATGAGAATTGCCGTCGAACTGTTTTTGTTAAATACATACGCCAACCAGGCAGCCTTGCAGCAAGGGCAGGCTCCGTTCCGACAAATGGAGACCCTTGGGTGATGAAAGAAGCATGGTTCTAAACTACTTTTTCGAACAAAATAATAAAGGATTGGAACACGCGAGGCTATACAGGCTGCATAAAACGCCATGCACAATACGCTAAAGAGAGGGGACCTGGCGGATGACTATTGGGGCCATACCCGAGCCGTTTGGAAAGCTGAGATAAGATGGCGACTGAACAATATTCTCTGCAACATCCTAGGATCGCAAAGAGAGTCTCCACCCAACAGCTACAGTTAATATATACTATTATTGTTGAATGGGCTCTTTCAGCTAGCTGCTTATGGTATGAGCACTTAAGTAGCAAGAGTAAGAGTAGTGTACGGTGTGCACAGCGTACGAAGTAGGTAGGGTGGGGGCAACATGTTTCTGGTTCTATATTGCTCTGTCTTTTCTCCGTACGCAGGAAAAGGGGAATATCTAGATGTTCGCGCACGGAGGTTCGCGCACGAGCATCATGTGGCATAGCTACATGATCCTTCTTGTGCGCGATAACTATCTAGACTGTAACGCTGTTGCTACGTACGGACAATTATCAAGTCAAATCATGTCACTATGCATCAAGACATTCGCGCATTGCATATGCGCCGGAGAGTTTATTCTTTTTTTTTTGCTTCTCCTTCTCCTTCTTCTTTTCCACTTTTATCTGTTGCTCTGTTTTGTATTCTTTCCTTTACTCTTTCCCTTTCTTTTTCTCTTGCTGTTTGGCCTGATTCTCCTCGGCCAAGATCAGACGGTATTCGGTGCAAATCTCTCCAAGAAAGTTGAAGGCCGCTTACTAAATCTTTGTTGCCCCCATTGCTTTCAAACTTCTAAATTCTTTTTGCTGCTAGGAAGGCAGCTTATGTATACTCTCGCTAGGTCCGTTTCTATAGTGCTGGAGGCTGGATGGCAGCGTCAGGAATGTTGAAACATCCAGAAAGAGTAATCTGGTGATCTTCGTGATATGTGTGAAGATACCATTTCCCGCAGGAAATCTCAGGACCGAGAAGATGGATTAGGAGCGCATTGAATGCAACGATGAAAGAGCAGCCAGCAGGATATGAGGTAGTGGAGGTACACTATGATCGAAGAACGTCGGTGCAGGGATTCCTTGAATCCGGTGTAGGCTCGTAAGTCACTTCAACCTTGACGTAGTCTCAATGAATCCTTGATATACTAACCGCCTCGGCGATGTTTGAGTGGCCTGTAAACGGAGAGTAAAATAGCGAACGGGTAGTTTTCTCCCCAACTTTTCGGCATCGCAAGTAGTGACAAAGAGAGTATTTACCCAACGTCTCCACCTATATGCCTCGATCAGGCCAGTGAACTTATTCCAGAAGGTGATCAGGCAGAAATCTTGACTTGTAGCATAAGATGGAAGTAGAATGCAGATGTGATATGCCCTCCTACTCGAGTCTGAGATGCAAGGAGACTCTCGATTATCGAATCCGTAGCTGTGCCATTGTTCACAACCCGCTGCATCCAAGAACTTCTGTCAATGAACGATGACTTCGCCGCAACGAGATGCAGACGAATAACGGGGTGCTGACTTTCTTTCCATTTAAAGCTTCGGGAGTATGGATACCACGCCGAATAATCACTTATCGGGTCGTTTTATACCAATCATCACTTTTCCCTTCTCATATTAACACCATGTCCTAAGCTCGAGCCTGCTTTTCTCCACCATACTCGCTCCCAGCTCCATATCTGTTCTCTTTTCCATCTTCATGCCTCTCCCATGTTTCTACATGTTAACGTCATACAACTCTTTTCGAGCGTCTCTAACTTCATCTTTACGAGGGGTCCAGCCCGAATCTTCTGTTACTACGACCATCTCATTGCCACCCCTCAATACCCCCCTTCTTCTTCTTCTTCTCTTCCTCCTCTTCTCGCGGTAATGCCACATATACACGCTCGCTGAAACCACCAACACTACGAATACCACAACGACGCTCTGCGCAAGGTGTATCGAAGCTCTCCGTTTTCTCCGGCGCGGTGAAGTAGCAACTCCTTTATCCTTCGCAGGTTTCCTTTTCCCCAGCCTAAATCTTGGTAGCGGTATTCGTTGGATCGGGAATATGATCATGTGGCGCGTCCAGAGAGTAAATTTGAAGATTCGGGACAAGAAAACGAATATATGACGGGTTGCTTTGAAGGGGAGAGATATCATGTTAATTCTATGACTAATAAATTTTCAATACCATCTACTGCTGCTTCGGGTCTATATATCTCTGATTCACGAACGAGAAGGTAAATTCCACCGGTCTTGCAAAAAATGAAGAGGTTGAGAGCTGAGAATCGAGATTGTACCAATGACAAGGGAAATGAGGGGTATCGAACAGCATGAAGTTGCTGGAATGTGGTGTGGATAAAGTATGCGCGGAAACTCGGTGTATGTCTGTACACGTGTACATGAGGAGCTTTTACGTGTTCCCGAGGTTTGGCGAGAGGCTCGCGATGTTCCACATTCCGACTGTGCAGGACGAGGGGATGCACGCTAGTTCCAATTTGTTTCCATGTTGTCTGTCCCGGAATCGCAGTTTGCGCGAGGAGATTCGGAGTAGCTACGAAAGTGTGGACATGTTGAAAGGCCCCCGGAGGAACTGACTATATCCAATCCAGTTAGTGCGATCTCGGTAAAGTGAATGTCTTTCCACTTTTCGAAACGTTTGGACTGCTCCACACCACAACCACATCAACAGATGTTCACCGTGCATTCTCGCTTCCCACTCCAAACTGATAGATATTCCGGAGCTGTTGATGGAGGGATTCCCTGTCAGTGCACCTCCACAAATATCAACAGGAAGAATAAGCCAGTCATCCACAGGTCGTATCCATTGAAGCCCCAACACCCCTCTTTCTCTTTGCTGTCATCGCTCAATGGATTCTCACAATTTTGCTTAGCTTTGTCATCCAATATTCGCAGATGGGCTGAACACGGTCGGCTCATTCAGGCTCATCAATTTCTCCGATTGCGGTATTACTTTAAATTGACGTCGAGCGACAACACTGTCCGATGTTACCTTTGGAGCCCTACAGAAAGTTACCTGCATGCACAGAGTGTTCATGCATAAACTACATCGAATCGCCGGCATTAGAGTGAGACATAGCAATGTGTACTTCGATATTTTTGTAGAGATTATGTATTTACATTACGCATGAGTTTCGTGAGTGCGAATTTCCCTCCGATGTCTCTTCCAGTCCCGCAATTTCTCTTCCGCTGCACCTGGTCGTTTGTCTGTTCTTGAGGGGTTTACTCTGCCGCACGATTCTCCTTAGTCTCTACTTGCACTTGAAGGACACAGCGGTCTTGTCAAAGTCAAGGTCCTTCAAATCATTGATACCACAAGCAGCAATCTTCAGCCTTGTACCGGTGCATCCTTCCTCACTACATGGAATGTCAGCTCAGCTCTAGATTTGATGCCATAGAGGAGACCATCTTACTTATACAGTGTGCACGTGGAACCTTGATCTGGACTGGCTGAGGAAATTGCTCGGACCCAATCCGCGCCAAGGGTTGTAAGTTCGTCTAAAGACTGGAGTCAGTACCATGGTACGCAGGGCAACAAGATGGGCTGGACTATATACGTACAGCACGCATTGCTATTGACAGCGATGTTTGTACAGATGCCTGTGAACATTCGCTCCTTGCAGGCGAAGAGATGGGTTTGTGCCTGGGTAGCAGCCAGTGCGACACCGAGGAAAGGAATGATGGCAGCAAGGGTCTTCATGGTTGTTGGTGGTACTGGGAGACGTGGGGATGTTTCAAGCCTGATAATAATCGAACCGACAGTAAGTCCTGACGCTAGATGGTATACTAAGAAGAGGATCAGCGACGGCTTTTATACCTACACTCGACCGCTCGCATACCTCCGGTATTCCTTCGATTCCTCTCGCAATTACTCCCTCCTGCTACTGCTGACGGCCGAGAGCCACTACTCTCCCTCTAGAGAAGACCGACCGTATGACGCGTCCTAAATTATCAGTTCGATTTCTTCCTCGTGTTCGAATCCTCTCATGGTCTCATATGACCTTCCTCAACCAATAGATCTCCCATGATCAAGATCCTACTCCCTATGGTTCTTGATCCAGCATGCGGGTGATCTACAAGCTGATCTACAACTCTATTTTTGCGTTCACCGTACCAAATTCCCTCACTCCCACTCATATATCCTTCACGATTTGCAATATCCGACCCTCACAAACCCATCTGAGCTGAATCATCCCATCGAATGATGAGCCCATGTCCTCTGGCAACCTCAATTCAGCAGTGGGGCTCAAGCTTACTTGTTCCATTTGCTAGAGCAATGAAGGCGGGTTCCACGACCCGCACATGCGGAACCAGCTCATGAGCTTATATGTCACTGTAGATTAAACGATCAGGTTTCCCCGCTAAAAGACACGCGATTCGGCAATTTAGAGGGCCTTGGCATTACTGGATTTTATATACGTTTGTACTACATTCATTGCTTCCTTTAGAAATATTGTCTCTCTACATTATGTATGTAGGTGCTCCGCTCTAGACTGGGCTGTTTGAGGTTGCACTGCGTGCGGCTGAGTCGCTGCTGTGGAGGGAATGCGACAATACGTCGCGAGAGTGCCTTGAAGAATCTGGGGTGGGTCTCGGGTCGATAATTGCTCATCTGCTCTTTCCCAGAGTAGAGCTGGATGAACCCGCACCCCAGTGGACACTCCATGACGGCGGCAACGACTTCATATTAAGCTTGCCTACGCTCGCTCCACTCAAGCAACTGGGCTATTCTACAAACCCGTGAAGATTGTATAATAAAGCTTCAAAAGCAGCAATGTATAAGTATGATGTGCAGGTGAATACTCTGTAGCTGTCAGTGTAATTCAGCTAGATGATATTTCTACAAAGTTAAAAGCACTTTCCGACGGTTTCTCTCCGGCTCATGAATTCAGGCTTAAATCCTTGCCGTGCTTGACGAACCTCTCTCTTCGGCTTTACAATTTCCACGCTGAGGTGAGATTGGTAGGGTATACGGTATGGAGGACCCTCAAAGTACATTTTCTTGGTTCCCCCGATTTCACCACTGCAAACCCCTTGCTTTTGGCGCGCTCACATGTACCTCTCAGTGGAGAACGTCATATGGATTAGTATTGACGGGAAATCTTGACTTTTCAATAATATAATTTCCTTCTTGTTCTGTCTGCTAACTTTCGAGGGGCTCCATGCCCCGATAGCATTTGAGGATCGATCAAGCGGATTCCCAAGCCAACTTAGCAAACCATAAAATCCACTCTCACAGCTGCATTTCCAAGGAAACACGCGGGACAATAGTTTTTCCTCCCTCCATGAGCTTAGACAGAAATAAGCTTCAATAGCTCTCACGAATCCTTGCGAAACTCCCAACGACGGCTATCTCAAGATACCATACGGATGTATCCATATCCGGTAAGCGTATCCCATGTCTGTATCGCAGGCCTCCAATTCCCATCCTTATGACCTCTATGTAAAACGTCAACATTCCCATCAAGAGGCTCCATTCGCATGCCTCATTGGCTTGTTGCTTTCCCAATCTCCCCTCTCTCATTGGCCGAAATGTGCAAGGATGCTTGCCTGGCGTTGCACGTCATCGGGGGGTCCAAGCTCCCTGACCCCGATCTCTGACAAACCCGGCCTGCCTCATAAGTCCGAATTCCTGCCCCCTCACCAATTCCCCTCCCTGCATACCAGGCTTTCTCAACATATTTTTTTGGTTCTGTGGAAGATAGATCGGATCGTTGAGGTCGATTGTGTGGGCAACGACTTTAAATCATTATGGCGTCAGTGACCGGAATCCCTGAGAATATTAATGGGCTGCGGGGATCGGGCGAGGATGAACCACTACTTGGACGACGAGGTGATGCCAGTCAGATGGAAGGAAAACCGCTATATTTGAATGTGTGGATTGGTGAGTAGGGTTGAAGAGCTGCTATGAAGGGAGTGTGGGCTATGCTGATGTTGGCTATGTAGGCACCGCGCCGATTGCCCAGGCGGGCATTTGGATCGTAGGTTCCCTTCAAGACATTGACGACGTCGAGTAGCTTACGCGAAAATAGCTTGCAGCGATAGTATGGGGAGCCATCTTCTCTCATAACTTAATTTTCTTCTCTTCACATCCCGTAGGTTCCTCATCCTTTCAATCTCTTAATTCCAAACCTCAGTCGCTTGCTAATCTATTCTCAGCTCCTCAACTCCGCCGGCATCCTCCTCATAACCCAAGCCGCCCTCATTCTTCAACCAACACACACCCCCTCCCAAAAACGTGACGGGACCCTCGCCCACTTTGCCCTCAACCTCGTTGGCATCTCTGCCCTCCTCGCCGGCCTCATAATCATCGAAATCAACAAAGCTGGACCCGGCCACGCACATTTCGAGTCCCCGCACGCCATCCTCGGGCTCATAACCTACATATCCATTTTCCTACAAGCAATTGTTGGGTTCACGCAGTACTGGACTCCGAGTCTGTATGGTGGTGTGGATAAGGCTAAGGCTGTGTGGAAGTATCATAGGGTTAGTGGATACATGGTAGCGACATTGGGGCTCGCGACGATTTGTGCGGCGAGTTGGACAGACTATAGTCTGGGGGTATTGCATATACAGCATTGGGCTGTTATTGTGGCGAGTGTGCTGGTTCTGGTTGGACTGGTGCCGAGGATCAAGTTGCAGAAGCTAGGATTGAAAAAGGAGGAGGGGAGGCTGAGACTGAATTCTGAGTAGAACCTTGCCTGAGGAGCTGGTTAGAATAGTAGGTGTCTTTGTAAAGGTATAAGATGAGAGGGGGACGAGGAAGCGAAAACAAAACTGTGATCAATCGGTATGGTAGGCGTTTTAAGGGTATGATTCATTAGGGGTACTGTCTCTATCATTGCATTGTTGGTTCTTTTAGCATTCCATTGTGCCCTTTTACTTGGACAAAGGTGATACATAGCCACAACTAGTGCTCCGCGAAACGCGAATCGGGGAATAATACACGATTACATTGATGTTATCGTCACTTAGAGCCCTGAAGTACAAACAGAACGTGCCTGTATCGCGGCCCTTCCCGATCCTGAAACCCAGAAACGCCGCCGTCCCGTCCCATTACAATATCGTCTACAAAGCTAGAACCCCCTTAAAGAACCCATTCTCCCTTAAAGCCTGGTTCTCCTTGACCAACTCCCTCATCCTCTCAACTTGCTGTTTCTTCGTCAAACCCTGACTCTCCACCTCCACCTTCCACTTCGCCAGCATCTCCTTCAGCAACCTACTCCCCTCCTCGACCTCCTCTTTACTCGCCTGGACATAGCCCTCTTCATGCTTCCCCGAGAAGTCCTCCAACTCGTCTGCCTTCCTCTTCGCCATATTAATAACTTTCTGTGGAAAGCGTACGAGCTCCGCGACATGGATACCAAAAGATTGATCACACACTCCCGGCTCGACTTTATACAGCAGCGTCACCTCCCGCTTCTTCTTCTCACCTTCCTCTATGTGTGCCACAACGTGCAGATTCTGGACCTGTGGATACGTATCCACTAACGCGGTAAGTTCATGGAAATGCGTTGCAAACAGCGCAAACGCTCCGATTTCTTTGACAATGTATTCCGAAATCGCCCACGCGAGACCGAAGCCATCATACGTACTCGTTCCACGTCCGAGTTCGTCTATGATGATAAGCGACTCTTTAGTCGCGGATTTAAGGATATTTGCGGTTTCAAGCATTTCCGCCATGAAGGTGCTGACGCCTTTGACTTGGCTATCGCTGGCGCCGACTCGGGCGAGAATGCAGTCGAAGATTGTGAGTTCGGCGGAGGAACAGGGCACGAAGCAACCGATTTGCGCCATGAGTGCTATTACGCCGGTTTGGCGAATGTAGGTTGATTTGCCGCCCATATTAGGCCCAGTGATGATTAGGAATTCAGAGGAGTTGCGTTTGAGAGAGACGTCGTTTGTGATGAAGGATATGTCGTCTTGCATTTCCATGCAGGGGTGGCGCGCTTCTATTAAGATGGTATTGCCGGTGCCTCTGGGGTGCATTTTCGGACGCACATATGAGGTGGGAGCGTGTACGGAGACGTGGGCGAAGGAAATGATGACGTCCAGGTGAGAGAGCACGGCGGCGAGTTTCTCGAGGACGGGGATGTATGAGGACGCGACGGAGACAACCTCGTTGACAAGTCCGGATTGGGTACGGTTGTAATTTTCTGAGAGCTGGTCAAATTCGCGTCGAAGGCCTTGGAGAGTGGATGTAGTGAAGTAGACACCGTTTTTCTGTGTCGAGCATTCTTGGTATTCTCTCTTGTTCCGGATACAACTTGCTTCGTTGCGGGTTAATCTGAAGCACCAACCATGAACGCGGTGGTTCTCGAGAAAGAGTTTCTTGTCCTTTTCTTGACTGAGATCGCGTGCGACGTGCGAGTGCTCGGATTCCATTTCGTGTTTTAACTTGTCGAGACGTTTGCGGATTGTGCGTAGGGAGTCGTCGAATTCGGGCTTGATGATGAATTCGTGGTTGTCCAGAGCCTCGAGGTCTACTGTCGTTTCAACCATCTCTTGAAGCTTGGCGAAAGCATCGGAGTAACCTCGTAGTTTAGAGGTATATTCAGCGTCGAGAGGGTCGCGGAATTGTTCGTCCATGACAGATTCTAGGGTTCCAAGAAAGCCAGGGAGGCGAATGACGACTTGGTATGTTCGTACCACATCTTCTAGGTTCGCTACTTTGCGCTGGAATTTCTTTGCGAGACGGTAGAGGTCTGGGATAGAACGGAGGTGCTCTTCTTGCATCGTCTGTCGAAGCTCAGTGTCGTTGACGAAAGCTTCCACCAGTTGCTGTCGTCGCTCAATCTCGGCCACGTTCATTAGGGGCTGCTTAAGCCACTGTGCAAGTAGTCGGCTTCCAGTCGGTGTCTTGCAGTGATTGAGGAGTCCAAACAAACTCATTGTCTTCGCTCCATCTCTGGGCCCTGGCATTAGATTGAGGGCTTTCAATGCAGCCGCATCAAGCTTCATGTACTGTGTCAGATCGTGCTGATAGAGCTGATACTGCCCGAAGTTCGACGAATCCGACATTACGCCCAGATACTTAATCAAGGCAGCCGCAGATCCCATGGCCAGCTTCAAATCAGTCAGAGGAAGCGTAACGGCAGAACGCTCGTCCTTCAGCAACCTTGGGAGATCCTGGTCGATATCTTTTGTCGCAAAGTCTGCAAAGCCCCGCTCTGCAACAGCGCATCCACAGTTATCCGCAATCGTCCGAAGCTTGTTGAGTTCGACATCCTTCTTCGAAGTATCTGCCTGGATAAGGCATTCTTTCACGCCGAGCTGAATGAGAAGCGATTCGAAGTTTGAGTAGAGATCATTGTCTAGAAATTCGGTTACGCCCAACTCCCTCACGCTCGCATCGGCGAAGCATACTCCCACATTCCGTGCCTCGGACGCCTTCGCCGAGACCTTTACAGCTAATATGATAGGTGCATTCTCAACTTGGCCGCCGAGTTCGTCTTCGATGTCTTGGAGGTTCCCCGGTGAAGCCTGGTCTCGGATTAACACTTTGGCCTATTCCTGGCCGAATGCACCTTCATACCTGCTTGGAGACCTTCCAATCCATCCTCTTCCCAGAAGACTGCCATATCTCGACCCTCTTGCTAAGTCTAAACAGGGCTTCTCTCAAGAAATTACGGTACACCATGACAGTCATGGTGACGGACTCGAGGCCCGGCTCTCGGCCTAACTTGCGTAGGACGGCAGTTGTACGGTAAACCTACAAGAACAATAAGATCCATAGTGCGGGTCTTAGGAGCAGAATTTACTCACTGTAGAAGCAATAAACTTCGCATCCTCTCCGTGCGCTGAGTAGTAATCCCCTCGGTCGAATATTCGGATAGTATCCGCATTCTGATGATCCAAATTGCGAAAGAAACTGCAGAAACTCGACTCATCCTCCTCTTTCAACTCTGGCCTGGAACCCATTATGACAGTTGATACAAAGGAGCGGACTGGATTGGAGAGAGGAAACCTTGAAATGGGACGTTGGAAAGATGGACAAGGCTTGGTCGGGGAGTACTTTCCGACTTCAGTGGGTTACGCGACACGTACGAGACGCGTTTTCTGCCACCGCCTTCTAAAGCCCGGGCCACTCTGGACCTTGGCAACTTCAGGAGGTTCACCTTGCTCGACATGAAAGATATCGACAAGGCATCCTCTTCTCAGTTGAGCTCGAGGATGGGCCCACGGCTCTAGCATACACTCTCCCACGCCTCAAAACAGTTCTCGGTGCCGTTCAAAACAAAGCTACCACCGGGTTGAGCTCGCCCAACACATATTACGAAATGTGGGACGGCATCACTTGTTTCTCTGATGATCAGCTATCGCAAGGCTGTCGAATGAGAATGCTTGCACCCGCCTTTTGAGACCTGAGAAATTGTGGCGTATCCCGTGCTCGCCTCTTTTTAACTGATATGGATGGACGTGGCTCGGCGAGATGTCAATCGACCATTGACATGCTTGTTTATTCTCCAGCATGTCTGGATTTGGGGGCGGGTTGCATGCGCCAAGAGCTCAATTCTCCCGTCGTGTGCTACCCCACTGGCTGAGCAGGACAGGCTCTCTGCTTTGGGCTTGGAGGGCTCTCAGCCTCATTGAGGCGAGGGGGAGCTAATATAAATGTCCACGGTTGGCCTCTGTGGTGGTGGAGCTGCACAGCTCGAACTTTCTTCGTCGTCTTAGCCACGCATTTATTTCCAGCTCAACATGATGTTCTCGAGACATACTGGGGTGTTGCTCACGCTCAATAGCTTCGTAGCTGCGATTCAGTATGATGGACCCGCTGCCACTCCATCGATTAAGGGATTCAGCGCGGATGGATGGTCCCCAAAACCGACGGGTGGGCCGATTATGGAGTTGTTTAGACGGCAGGAGGACCCATCATTCTGCGGGTATTTGGAAGGCGATGCGGGTATGCATTTCGGGGAGATAATCCAAACAGTAGATTGTATGACTAACAATCTAAACAGAGGCACCAATTTCTTGTGACGTTGGTAGCTCATGCATGTACAATAAGGCTTTCAGCTGGTTTGGGTATGTCTTTCCTCGGCCTTACAGTTATCAACAAAACTAACGAACGAAGGTGCTGTACAGGTACCGCTATAACCGACTGTGAGGTTGCTACCGCTTGCGTCGAGAGCACTAAGGTCTCGGACTGCCTTAAAGTTTCATCATGCGCAAATGATCCCCTCGCCATTGGCTGGTAAGGCCTCTATGTGCTTCCCCTTCTGTTATCGTATTAGCTGACAACCATCGAGTACACGGTCTGCTGCACCGTTCTGTATGCAGCTGTATACCGTCGTTTCTGGCGCTACCTATGGTCACTTTGCATGCGGCGCCACCGATGTTACCGCCGAAGTCCTGAGCAGTGCAACCACCGGCGGGGCCTCTACGGGGAAGGCTTTCACCACGAGAAGCTCGAGGTCGACCAAGACAGAAGATGACTCGAAATCAAGCTCTGGAGATAGCTCCAGCTCAGATTCCAGTACCGCAGCACAATTTTCCTTCTCTCTTGCGTCAGGGACCACTGCGAATGTGGGAACGGTGACCCGACTGAACATCCCGACGACGAAATCGGCCTCCACTGGGGGTGCGATGAAGACGGCAGAAGCCGTTTTGGGTGCTGCGGGAGGCGTAGCGGGATTGCTTGCTTTGCTTGCTTAAGTGAGTGAGGAATCGAGGATCCCTGGGTGGAAAGGAGTTGATAGGTGCTCATATAATCATAGAGCAGGGATCACTGCGTAAATTTTCGGAAGTTATGCCCTCTTTTTTAATATTAATACACCAGATGATAAAATGGACATAGAAGTAATTCACACTTCTCTAATTACCACTCGGTACAAACCTAGGGCACTGACAAGAGGAGAGAAAAAAGCCACGTGATGGCCTCAAGGGCAGAAAGCACAGCCCGAGAGTCACGTAGAACCTTCCCTCTTACCATACATTCTCTTTCCTCTCAACTTCCGCTAATCGTTTACACATCGATCCCTCCGACCACTACCATCTCCTTTCTCTGTTACATTCTCTCTTAGAGCCTTCCCTTCACTCAACTTCAAGCCTGCTGTTTAGACACTGTCTGCGATGGCGGATACAGTCGCGCTAGATGCCTCCTTCCCTGGAGGATGGGTAAACATATTTTGCTCTCGTTCTTGCCTATCCTTATAAATTTAATATTTATCCCTTTGCTGCAAAAAACTTCTGCCACATCCATCACCATCATCATCATCACCGATTAAACACCTTCACGCATCGTTAGTCAATCATTCTATATGCTCGTCACCATGATCCGCTATTTCGCCACAATGGCAGCCCTTTTGCCTTGCATGATTCCCACTCTCGCTCAGGAGGAGCGGAGTAATAACGTCGGACCGGTCAGCATGATCACCACCGAGCTCCGCAACAGAGAGATTATCAGTGGAACTACTGTACTAGATGACGGCAGAACATTCAAATACATTCAGACTATGAAGCCAAGCATGACGGGGGATGTCGTATACGTCGACCTAATCACTACCGTTCCTACAACCTCTACTGCAATCTCAAAGGACGAAGAGGAGCCGCAGGAAACCAAATCTCCCGCCGAACTGTTCCCTGGGGCGGAGAAAGAGCAGGGTTCATATGACCACATCGGGTGCTACAATGAGACTATGGAACTTGAGAACATGGGTGGTGCGCTGCAGGTTCCCCAGGGGTCACCAATGAAGGTTTTTCTTTGCTTCCTCCCCGTATCCCTCCTACCCATTTCTTCCCTTATTCCTCGTTCTACTCCAAACACATATAGGTTATGACACTGACGCCTGTGGAATTAGTGGTTCCTCAGTGACCATATGACCCTCGAACAATGCGAGACGTACTGCGAACGCACTCCCTACTTCGGAGTCAAGAACGGAAATGCCTGCTACTGCGGGGAGAAAATCCACCGCGGGGCTAAAGAGGTCGACGTCACGGTGTGCGACAGGCCGTGCGTAGGGTTACCAATATACCATAGGCGTACATGTGGTGGTGAGCATTCGTACGTCCCCATTAGCATGCTCAGCATGCCAGTTTCTCTCTCGGTGCGAATGCTTACAATCGACGAATGCTAACAAAATGCTCCAGAATGAACATCTACAAACTCCGTAAATCCGAATCCATGCCCACAGTCTCGAATTACAACCAACCCAAGAGTCCTGCACCGAAGGCGCTCGTGATATCATACTCCTTACTCACTTTCGCTTTGGTAATGGCCATAGGATTCCACCTCTACGGCAGCAGCATCACATGCTTCACGACCTTAGGAACGGCAGATTTCCTTTTGGCGACCTGGCTACCCTCCTTTATTGGGTAGCGCTAGAAGTTCTCTTCTTCACCACTGGTCGTGAATGGCTTGCCGCTGTATAGGGTACCATTCTCTTCTGCCACTACATCTGTGCCTCTGTTACGTACCTCTTGTGGACCTGCTATCAGTGGGTAGCCATTCAAATAGGTTTTAAATACTCTAGTTTGGTAGGCGGTGTTGTGACTATTACTTCTCTGCGAGGGTAGTTCCATTGCGAGGGGCTTGCCGGGCAGGATTAGGACAGCTTCTTTTATAGCAATATCCGGCTCGAACCGGACCAAGAGTCAAGTGTCCTCGCGGCTTGTTGCTAAGCCCTAGGCTAAGATTAAAACTGGACTGAGATGGGACTGGGTTTTGAGGTTCGGTGTTGGGATGGCATCGCACACCGCGAGCTTGATTTGTCTTTCTATTGCTTTTGTATTCAACTGGGTATGATTCCTCCTCCGGGTATAATAGATAATTCTGATTAGTAATCTCATTAGAGCTGGGTGGCATATGTGGCACCATATTTCATCGTCTTGAAGCAATCCTCTACGTCATGGTAAGAGAGTCCCTTACTCTCAGTGCATTGTTGCCCTATACTCTATTCCTGTGACAAGGACTCGGAAACTCACTTTTAGCCTTCGAATATCATGCGTCCTAACCCCAGTCCCTAGACATACCGGTCTTTTTATACTTTTCTACTCCACCATTCCCTTCCCTTCCCGTCTTCCATATCTCTACGCCAACATCTACTTCCCCATCCCCTCCAAATAAGCCTCCCACCCCCCCTCAAACAACGCCTTATCCTTTCTCAACACTTCCTTCTCATTCCCCTCCATCCACACCCTCAACCTCTCCCTCACCCCTTCATCGCTCGCCCCTAAAATTCTGACCGCTAATAACGCTGCATTCGTCGAATTATTAATGCCTACCGTCGCAACCGGCTCTCCCCTTGGCATCTGCGTCATCGAATACAGGCTGTCGACGCCATCCAAATGAGTGGCTTTCACGGGGACGCCGATGACAGGTAATGTCGTCCATGAGGCGCACATGCCGGGGAGATGGGCTGCGCCACCGGCTGCGCCGATGATGACGCGGAGACTGGTGGATGAAGCCGTTTTGGAGAATGTGCGGAGCCAGTCGGGTGTGCGGTGGGCAGAGGTGATGCGGGTGGTGAAGGGGATGGAGAGGGTGGTTAGGATCTGGAAACATGGGCGGAGGATTGGGAGGTCCGAGTCGGAGCCCATTATTACTGCGACGAGTGGTTCATCTGGGGATAGCGATGGGGTCTGGGGAATGACTTTGGGCTCGCCTTTTTGAGCATCGACCGCATCGATGAGTGGTTGCATTTCACGTTCTGCGGCCGAGAGCGTTGGCGCCGTTACGACAATATGCCCCATTTTGCGCCCTGGGCGCGCTTCGCCTTTACCGTAGAGATGGATCGAAGCATTTGGGGATTCAAGCGCTTGCTGTGCGATTTGTACATGCGAATCCGGAGTCTGGCCACCGAGGATATTGAGCATAACCGCCGGCTCTCTGAGTCTCAACCCATGCTCCGGGACCGGGAGATCTAGAATCGCGCGAAGATGAGCATCGTACTGGCTCAATGGGCACGCTTCGATGGTGTAATGACCCGAATTATGCGGCCGCGGTGCAATCTCGTTGACAAGCAAACTGTCATCTTTAAGTAAGAACATCTCCACCCCGAACACGCCTTTGCCTTCAAACGCCGCAACCGCTCTCTTCGCCAACTCCTGCGCTCGCTGCGCCGTCTCGCGAGACACATTCCGCGGCGGTGCATACGTGAGTTTGCAGATACTATCCTCATGCACTGTTTCGACCGTCGGAAACGTTTTAACCCCATCTTTCGTCTTCACTACCATAACCGCAAGCTCCATACAAAACTCCGCCCAGCGCTCCGCATACAACGGTCTATCCCCCAAAGCCTTCTTCGCTCTGGCAAAATCTTCCTCGCTCTTAACCACGAAATTTCCCCGCCCATCATACGCCTCCGTTTTACTCTTCACCATACACGGAAACCCCAAGCGTCTACACACACCCACCATCCCTTCCTCTCCCCCTCCTAATCCCTCAAGATCCACACTCTCCGCCACCTCAACCCCATGATCTTTCAACCACATCTTCTGCCTAAACTTATCTTTAATAATCCTCAAGGTACTCCAATGCGGCTCCACAACAACACCTCCATCATCCGCCACTTCTTCTAGCATCTGCGTATCCACGTGCTCGATTTCCACGGTAATGACATCGCATATTTGTGCAAGCTTCTTGACCGCTGCAGCGTCTTTGAAAGAGCCGGAGATGTGGTCGCCATGGGCTGAGATTTGTTTCGCGGGCGCGGAGTCACCATCTAGGATGATGACTTTCACACCGACCCGGTTAGCGGATTCGATGAACATGCGACCAAGTTGGCCCCCGCCGAGGACGCCGACGGTTCGGTTGTCCATGATGATGGTTGCAGAAGAAAGGAAAGAATGAGACGTGGGATGCTGGGTTGAGGTGAAGGGGTGTTGTAGGGACTTTATATTTTGAAGTAAAGTTGGGCAAGGTGGGATGCTGCTCTCGTTCTGGTTGGTCAATTGTGGGGTAAAAATTTCAATGGCGAAATATTAGATACAAATTTTGCAAGTGCAGTCATGCGGAAGATATGACTGAGCCAACATCATAAATGTATAGGGAATTAGCTGGCACACACATCACAGTTAAAAATATATATAGGGTCATACAGTCATCTCTTTGCTCCAAGAGTTTACGACCACTTTCATTGCATATCTGGATGTGGAGTATCATTTTTGTAATCCGTAAAGGAGCCATCGCCGGACATGATACGCGCCATGTGAAGGAATCCCGCTGACCATGCCCAAGCCGACGAGCCAAATAAACCATATGTTCCCAACACCGCTTAGACCTTGAAACCCCTAGACCTTCTGCGGCCACGAGCGCGTTCGAACTTACGTCCCTTGCTCTCGACATAAGGTTTCTACGGCATTCATTAGTACATGGCGAAACCCCTTCCGTAGATGAATCGTACCTTGTGCGAATGTGGGCCAAATCCGAAATGCTTGACGGCCTCACGGGAGTTCTTAGGTCCGCGGAGAAGGAGAGTGTTGGCACCAGTCGGGGCCCTCAAGGCAACCTCGTCCATGGTGAGGCACTCGCCGCCGGTCTTCTCAATACGGGCGCGGGCAGTTGAGGTAAAGCGCATAGCGGCAACGGAGAGCTTGGGGACCACTGTAATTTATTAGTGGGACGTACACGACCTCGAATAAAGGTGATTCATACCGTAAAGGCGGTTATCATCAGTGACAGTTCCAACCTAGGACCATATTAGTGACTATTGCATCCTTCTTGGCTTGGGCATCCATACCACGACGATGGTCTTGCCCTCGTGAGCGTCCTTGGACTGCTTGTTGGCGGCGGTCGCAACGATCTTCGACAAGCTCATAGCTATCCCCAAGTTAGCCAATGCACAGTGGAAAGTACTATTTACCATTTATACGGTGGTCTTACGCGGGCGGTTGATCTTGGACATCATGAGCCTTCGGAGGACGGTCTTGTTGAAAGGGGAATCAGTGCGGCCTAGGGAGATGGTGTCAGCCCAAACGACAAGCGGCCTGGAAGAAAGAATGCTTACGAGCGAGGAACTTGTACAGTCGGACCAAAAGCTTCACGTATGGATTCGTGGACTTAGGGACCTCTGTAGAAGAATCGTCAATTTTCCGCAACTCGGGTATCATGCTGCGTCCAGAAGACAGCGGCTCGCCAGCGCAAGAGTGCGCCGACTCGACGGGGGAAAACACATACTGCGGTGCCCGTCTCGAACATGATGCCGGTTGAGATCAATCCCCATATTGAAGAGAGATTGACGGTGTTGTGCGGCGGCGGCGTGGGGATGACTTTGCAAGTGGAGTTCGAGGTTTGGAATTTCGACTTCGTGGGCGCACCACTTAGCGGGCCTTGGCACGCGGCCTTCACCGCCCTGGCAGAATTGCTTCAAGCACTCTCACACTGCTATCACACGTGCAAAACAAAACCACACTCAGCAAGCCTCGCATTTGTCACAGCCCATTATTACCATTACGTAGCTAGATTTATATATACCCATCGCAGGTCGTCCAGACCTTGCCATACCTCATTCTATGAGACACAATGCGCACTTTTCATCGCTTACAATCATTGCTCCCTGCGTTAAAAGAAAAGAACCTCGAACACATGCTATATCAGCTCCCGACTGAGCCTAGACATTGATCCAGGTCACAGCTATAGCCTCTCAGAAAATAGGCTTTAGGGAGGAAGTCGCTTGTCTATGCTGCCAATACCTAACACATGGACCCAACTCCACTTCAAAACCCACCAAAGTAATATAAAAAGACAGAAAAGAAGGTAAACCGGGTCTCAGAGTATGCCTTGGGAAAGAAAACCCTTTCAGCCCGATCGGGTCATTCACATCATTCAGGCTCCCTTCTCGCCAAGGATCTTACCAATGGTAGAGGTGAACTTCTTCTCCGTCTCGGGGGCGAAGCGAGGGGCAAGGCCTGCAAGGAGTAGAAACATCGTAACAAGGAGAACACCGAAGACGAGTAGCTTGCGAGCAGCAGGGCGGCGAGCGCCAAATTCGCCCCACACCATCCCACCTTGTACAAAGTATTCTTTCAGCTTGTCGGCACCGAGCTTATAGTAGACAAGGCCGGCAAGGGCAATGCTGTAACCGAAAGCCTGGAGAAGTGTAACTGGATCACCAAAGAGGAACATGGAAGCGAAGACCAGAAGTATGTCCTTGAGCACACCAGAGAGAGTGAGGACGAGGGATGAAGTCTTGCCGATCTAGGCAGGGTTAGCGAGAGTCAATGAGGTTAATCTCAAACGACTTACCAGGAAGACAACCGACACGTTAAGAAGGAAGGCGATGAGGGCATTGGCAGTTAGGGTGAAGGTACCGACGCGATAGATATCATCTAGAGTCATGTGGGGGAATTCGCTGAAGAGGCAGACGACGCCGTTCATGAGAGCACATGCCGGAGCATAGTAGTACAGGGAGACGAGAGGGTCCATCTTGAACTCTGCTGAGCTAAGAAGGCGCTGGACCATGACCAGGCGGATTGCTTCGAACACGATACCACCACACTGGAAAAGGAAACCGATCATGACGAACTTGATTTCTCCAACGGAGGCGATGATAACACCAATGACGATGAAGGAGACATTGCCAAGAGTCTTCATGTTGGGAGGCGCAACTCCAAGACCCCATGTCGCGAGGAGGACGGCAACAGGTGTCGTGGCCTGTTGGATGTCAGTGTTTGTTTTCAGCCTCAGGCGCCCCGTATATCACATACCTTGAGCATCTGAATGAAGGCCACACTGAGGTATAGGTATGTCTGGTTGCCGCAAATCAAGCTCAAGCTAAAGAATATTCCGATCGGAACAATGGCTCGCAGATAGACACGTCCAGTCATGGGGACCTTTTTCCTAGAGTCGAGGATGGTTGTGAAGCGCGCGAGGAATTGCGTCATGAAGGTCGCGAAAGCCAAGTGCCATGTTGTCAGGAAGATGGCTAGGATATGTCAGAGGTGAGGGAGGGGAGGGAGGGGAGGGGAGGGATGAAAGGTGAGGGGGAAGGTTTCACGTACGGAAGTCTGCACGGCGATTGTTAGCTTGGGAAGTTTTGGCGTGGTGGTGGCTAGTACTCACGGAAGTCTGCTGTATCTAATATCCATTTGTTGAAGACAATGACACTCGAGCTGAGCGTTATCCACGTCCTACACAATTCGTCAGGCGCTGTCAACGCAGGAGGGTGGCCGCTGGATTAACCTACGCAATATAGACGGCGGGATGGAACGTCGCAGGCTCGGGCTGTGACTTTTCGGCATTTGGGTTGACGGTAGGGAGGACTGGCGCGGCCGGATCGCGGCCAGCGTCCACGGAAGAGCGAACCTTCTCGTCCGACATGATGGCTACCCTTGCGACGACAAAAAGAGGGAATCAATAAAGTGGGTTGTCGAGGGATGAGCAGCGGAAATTGTCGTAGAAAAAGAGCGAATGTGTCCACTAGAGGCGGGCGCGCAGTTGACGGGGCTTCGCCGCAATCAGGAATCCTTCAGCAACGGACGGGTGTCACCAGCAACAATGGCGGGTACGCAGCGGCTGTGTGCGCGAGCGCAAGTCACCGTAGGACAGAGGACGGCGGCGGCGGCGGCGGCGGCGGAGGAGGAGGGGGTTGTGGTGTTGAGGGAGACAAGGAGTGAACAGTGAAGGGGAGGCGGGACGTGGATAAATTAGCGGTAGGGAGGCTCGGCGTGGAAGACTTAGAGACGGGGTCCGCGCAACTCGGGGGTCGACGAGTTAACGAATTGGCGAGGGCGACTGGTCTGGGTCCAGTCCCTGGGCAACGGCGGGTGACGTGCTAGATATAAGGATTAACAGGAGCCTGTCTCTGACGACGGGAATTTGCAGTTTATTTAATAAGTTGAGGCCCTGCTCTCATCAATCAGACCGTGATCCTTTTCTCGTCTCATGGGCCTGCTTGGGTTTAGCGGGTTTTGGGGCTATCTCTGAGAAAGCACGACGGCAGCATGAAACAGATCAGCCTCGCTGTGACGGTCCAGTCAGTGGGTCGTCAAGGAAGCCGCTTGGTTACGCGCAAGCTCTCCACTTCTTTCCCACAAATTTGCACTACCAATCTGCCAAAATAGCACTCTTGCAGCTTGCAACCTTGGGACAGCTGCTGCAGTCTGCCCGCGGTGGTCAGCAGCAGAGGAAGGGCTGGGAGAGCAGGAGCTCGGCCAGGTGCAGGGCTGTTGGACTTGGATTACAACATCATTCTTAAGTTGGACACGGCTTCTGGGGCAATTCAAGGGGCGATACCAGCACCAATCAGTGCGGACACGCCTCATCGAGACGAGGTGGCAGAGTCCAGATGGCACAGTGAGACCCCCTTTTTGGCCGTTTCCGCATCGAGACAACCCTTGCAGAGCCCTGGGAGAGCTGGTAGAACCGTCGAAGGGCTCTGCGCCCAGACACACCACCTGTCCGTGGGGATTTGGCGCTAAGCAGTTGTCAAGCTCATCCCTTGGCAGAAGATAAATCCGCCATTAGACCACATATATTTCACCGCCTCCCCCTCAACCACAACGTACACCCACAGCACCTGCCATTGACGCTCCCCATAGCCCAGGTTCATGTTAAACCTCGCCCGCCAGACGTTAAAGAGAGTTCCTAGTTTTCAAGAGCTCTTGCAGGGGACAATGGGTTCTGCAAAGGAAGAAGTGTGCGTCCTCACCGCCCGCCGTCAGACCCTCTCCTACCATGGCTGAGCTGACTCCCGCCCAGTTCTGTCGACGTCCTCGTCATTGGTGCTGGGCCTACGGGCCTCGGCGCGGCAAAGAGGCTCAACCAGATTGTGAGGTTTCTCGAAAATGGTGAAACAGCCCGGATTGCAGCTAAAACACGGCCTAGGACGGCCCCTCATGGATGATCGTGGACAGTAACGAGACCCCCGGCGGTCTTGCTTCCACCGACGTGACTCCAGAAGGCTTCGTGCGTGGCTCTCTGCCCCAATCAGTCCAAGCCCCTCTCCCAATTCTAACTGCTTCTCCAGCTCTACGACGTCGGCGGCCATGTCATCTTCTCCCACTACAAGTACTTTGACGACTGCATTGATGAAGCGCTCCCCAACGAGGATGACTGGTACACCCACCAGCGCATCTCGTACGTCCGCTGCAAGAACCTCTGGGTCCCCTACCCCTTCCAAAACAACATTTCCATGCTGCCCAAGGACGACCAGGTGAAGTGCATCGATGGCATGATTGACGCCGCGCTGGAGGCGCGCGTCGCAAATACAAAACCACAGAACTTCGACGAGTGGATTGTCCGAATGATGGGCACAGGCGTTGCCGACCTCTTCATGAGGCCGTACAACTACAAAGTCTGGGCGGTTCCCACCACCAAGGTAGGCAACTCTATCCGTGAGTTTCTGGCCGGCACCTAACCACTGCGACAGATGCAATGCCAATGGCTCGGTGAGCGTGTTGCCGCCCCCGATCTTAAGCGTGTCACCACAAACGTCATCCTGAACAAGACGGCTGGCGGCTGGGGCCCTAATGCCACTTTCCGCTTCCCTGCCCGTGACGGGACCGGCGGTATCTGGATCGCTGTTGCAAAGACGCTCCCCAAGTCCAACACACGATTCGGTGACCACGGTGCGGTAACCAAGGTCGATGCAGACAACAAGCGAGTTACCCTGAAAGACGGAACCGTGGTGAACTATGCCAAGCTTGTCAACACCATGGCGGTTGACAGCCTGGTTCAGTTCATGGGTGACAAGGCGCTGATTGATCTGAGCAAGGGCCTCTTTTACTCCTCTACCCATGTCATTGGTGTGGGCATCCGAGGCGAACGACCAGAGCGCATTGGTGATAAGTGCTGGCTGTACTTCCCCGAGGATGACTGCCCCTTCTACCGTGCCACTATCTTTTCTAACTATTCTCCATACAACCAACCCCAGGCCGATGTGAAGCTGCCTACCCAGCAGCTTGCCAATGGTTCGAAACCAAGCTCCACCGAAGCCAAGGCAGGCCCCTATTGGTCCATTATGCTCGAGGTTTCCGAGTCCAGCATGAAGCCTGTCGATATTAAGAATCTGCTAAAGGACTCCATTCAGGGTCTCATCAACACCGACATGATCAAACCTACCGATGAGATTGTTTCTACCTACCACCGCCGCTTCGACCACGGGTACCCTACGCCCTCTCTCGAGCGCGAGGGTGTTTTGAAGCAGCTTCTTCCTGCCCTTCAAGCCAAAGACATCTGGTCGCGTGGCCGTTTCGGCTCCTGGCGCTATGAAGTTGGCAACCAGGACCACTCCTTCATGCTAGGCGTCGAGGCCGCGGACAACATTGTCAACGGTGCCGTCGAACTGACCCTCAACTACCCCGACTTTGTCAACGGCCGCCAAAACACGGAGCGCCGCCTTGTTGAGGGAGCTCAGGTATTCGCGAAGAACAAGAAGGCTATCGATTAAGAAGGTGCTTTGGGGACGTTGACGTTAAGATGACTTTTAGGACATGGGGTTTTCAGTTTAGGATACCACGCAAGGAGCAATATAATGCGATGACACGGTCTGGGAATGGATGGTTGGTTGGCTGGGAATGCATTCGAGGATTTGGGAGCAGGGGTTCTTTTAGGCATGGTCAAGCGGGACTTGCATTCTCACACATCACTCACACACTCGATAGACTACGTCAACATTGTCTCGACTTTCTACAAGAGGAGAACGTGCAGGAAAAGGGCTATATAAAAGCCGGTCTAGTTAGCTAACTGTAGGCATGTATGTGACTGCTGGCGAGAATAGAGATAGATTTCTGGCAACCTCGAATTCTTCCCCTAATTACGAAATGTCTAAACTCCCTTAAACCAGACATACCGATAAGTAAGTTCCGATGTGATGGAAGCCCACAAAGCGTAATCTTCAGGAAACATGCCTCGAAATCAACATCTATCATTCCCAAAATGTGTTCCTGATCCTCGCGACGTTCCAGGGTTATGCTGTATAACATTTGCACCCCTACCATCCCGTTCGTCCCCTGTCCCTTCTTCCCGCGGTCCTACCATCCACAACTTCATGTACGTCATTGCCCTCAAAAGGATATTGCAGGCTCGGCGATCCCTCCCGAGCCGTTACATGTGAAACTGATCTGCCGGCTACCACATTCTCATCTTGGGATCCGTGTCCTGAGTGCACAAACTTCTAACCCGTGACAATGCTAAAATGCTCATCGGCAGGTACAAATTTCAGGGACATATATTCCCGGTCTATGTAGGACTGGGTTGCAGGTACAAGGAGGTCGAGTTATTATCACTTTAGGCATATTGTGGACGAAAGTGCAGTAACGGTTTCGCAGAAAATTAGTAGGGTAGAGTAGTGTTGGTGAATTTCGGGGCTGATGTTTCGGAGGCAAACACGGATATGAAGAGCTAGGATCGATAAGACAACGGGAGAGTGGAGAGATCCGTGGGCTTGTTCCGGTCGCGAAGGGGGAAATATCCAAGCGAAATGGAATAGAAGATTGAGCCCGGAAGTGGTGGAGTGTAATGATTAATGGGAGTAGGTAAAGAATCACTACGACGTGGTTTTCTTGAATCGAAGTCCTTCTCTGTAGCTTGCGGGGAGTTGAATCTCAGCTAATTTACGAAAAGCAATGGGTGACGGTCCAATATGTCTTTCAGGCTTCAGCCTGAGCCTCGTCTTTTTTGGGTTGGGGGGGATTGCTGCCCTTTTTGTGAATGTAGTCATTCCTGCTCCGTCGTGTAGACAATGTAACCCCGCCAATGAAAACAACTTCTCCTCAAGCTAAGACGTTGAAGTCCCATTCTGCAGCGCCCTAGAAGTAGTTCCTCATGATAACGGCCTTAAAGTCCGGCCTGATATCCATAGCCAGATTTTCAGAATCACCCCTTTCGTGGATCCGCCGCAGCGCGAGGTAAACACCGCCCCGGCTGTAGAGAAACCAGCATCTCCAATCGCTAGGGAGACTGAACAAACCACGTTCGGGAAAGGACGTGGGTCCTTCACACTGAGTAGACGAGCGTTTATAGCTCTTGCGGTTATTGCTTTGTTGATACTATGTGGGGCTATTTGGCGGAAGTATTGCTGCTGGAAGTCTCGTCAAATAGAAGTGGACAAATGGTGCTCCCAGGTGAATCAAACAAGAACATAATCTATATCATTCAGCTCACAAGTCCTTGGTAGCTCAGCGTTGATGACACCGATGGGACCAGGACCTACCACAGAATCTTCTGATAAACCTCTAACGTAAATTCTACCTAATCCACAGACCTCGATCCAGACCATAGGAGTTAGAATTAAGACGATTGTTAAACCAGCCTCGAAAGCAATCACCTCTTCCCAGGCCGGCATCACTCGCATCTCAGCCTCCACATTGCAACTCTCAACACCCCTTCCTCTTTCAAATTATTTCTATCTCTAAATCTCTCCCCTTCCCCATTTCCTCCTAAAAACTCCACCGCCTTCAACTCAACAACATACACTCCCCCACAACTCCTCAAGAACCTTCCACCGCTATTGCAACTTCGCAACCCAGTACCGGAACTCTGGTATGGATGCCTCCAGCAGTCTAGTAGCAACTACATCCTCGCTCAATGAATGCATTAACCAGTGCAACGCACAGAACAGCGCTGACGCGGACCGATTATGCCTAGTCGTGAATTGGGCTTATGAAGGGGGGAACAGTTGGTGGTTCTGTGACTGCAATACCGCGACGGTACCGCAGTGTGGGAGGTTTTCTATGAGGGTTGGTTGGGAGAGAAGGGGTGCAGACGGCAATGGCGTGAGGTAGATTAGGCCTAGGAAACTAAATAGTTCATCGACTAATTGAGTTTAGAGTGTATATGGTCTCCCGTAGCGATCCAGAGGAGGTAATAACTAGGTGGTCTACGGTGTTGAGGTGTTGGAAGCATTGCGGTAGGATGATGAGTTTGAATAATTTTGAAGCGCCGTTGACCATTCTACTTTTCTTCTTCCTTCTATCAGCACCATAGCCACCAAAAAATCTGTCTTCCATTCTCAGAATCAAAGCCCCTCCTTCTGAAATACACAAGGCAAGCTCTTCAAACTCCATTAACCTTACCCGCTCTAAACTTCCGCAAAATCTCCTTCTCCTCCTCACTCCTTGCCACAAACTCCTCATCCCTAACCGACAATGGCTCATGTTTCCACTGCTTCCCACCAGCGCCATACTCAGCACTAACCTGCCCATCGCCCTCGATAATCCACTTGTAAATAGTCAAACCCTCTAATCCCACCGGTCCTCGTGAATGAATTTTGTTGGTTGAGATGCCAACTTCGGTCCCGAAGCCGTAGCGCTGGCCGTCGGCCATTCGTGTCGATGTGTTCCAGTACACAGAACTAGAGTCGATAGCTGCGAGGAACTGTTGAGCGTGGGAGGCGGAGGCGGTCAGGATTGCATCGGTGTGGTGAGACGAGTGCGTGTTGATGTGGGAGATAGCTTCGTCGAGAGACGACACGGTTTTTATGGCAAGGACGAGATCTAGGAATTCTAAGTCGTAGTCTGACACTGTTGAGGCTTGGAGTAGGGCTGCGGAATGCGGGTCGAGCTTTTCTTGTAGCACGGAGAGAGCGGGCTCGTCACAGCGGAGAGACACGCCTTTTTGGAGGAGGGCTTCTGCGACGGATGGGAGCGTGGTGCTGAGAGCAGAGGAGTCGACGAGGAGTTGTTCTAGCGCGTTGCAGCCGGCTGGGTAGGACACCTTGGCGTCGATGATGACTTTTATGGCTTTCTCTACGGGGTAGTCGCCGCGGAGGTAAGTGCAGCATATTCCGTCTGCATGTCCCAGCACGGGAATCGCAGTGCTATCTTTCACCATTCGGACCAATTTATTGCCACCCCTGGGAATGCACAAATCGATCAAGGTATCTTGTTTCAGTAAATCTGCGATCACATCGTGTGTCTGCACTAGTTGCAGACAATCTGAGGGAACAGCGGTGGTAGACAAAGCGTGAGAGATTATGGAGGCGATCGCGGCAAATGATTGAGAGGATTCCTTTCCACCTTTGAGGATGGCTGCGTTGCCAGATTTGAGGGCCAGAGCGCTGATGTTGGCGATAACTTCGGGGCGTGCTTCGAAGATTATGAGGAGCACGCCGATGGGGCATGTTTTGCGGGATAGGATAAGGTTGTCGTCGAGGAGGGTGCGGGAGGTGATTTTGTTGACTTTAGAAATATGAGTATTGAAGAGAGATTATATCAAGAATAGGAGAGGAATTGGCTATAAATTGAATTGGAAAGACAATATAGGGAGGGAAAATGTTTCGCCAGAGGATGTGAGCGTATGAATTATAGATGAATTTAAAGGGAGATACTAAAGGTACTCGAGCAAACATAGAGATCACTCACTTGGATCCTCAAGCTCCCTCACATCCAATATCCCCTGCAGCATATCCTCATACTTGCCCTTCTTCCCCAGATCTAACCTCTTGACAAGACTCTGACTCAGCTGGCCACCTTCTGCGGCCTTGTTCGCGGCCTCCAAATCCTTCGCATTGGCTGCAAGCACCTCATCCTTTCCGTCGGTTAGCGCTTTGTGAATTGCTGTCAACGCCGCATTCCTTTCCTCGGTAGAGAGAATTGCGAGTTTGCGAGATCCCACCCGGGCTGCCTGCGCAACCTCGAGCGGTGTTGCGTTAGTGAGAGACATGTTGGTGTTAGTACATGCTACGGTGGAGAGATGTGGTGTTGAAGGCAGGCGAGGCGAAACCCGTGACTCAGAGCACAGAGCTTTCCAAGGTTTGCCACACCGAAAACCGCGGGTCCAGGATGCAGGCCAAACAATCCTGCAAGGAACTATTGCCCAGGCTCAGGGTCGAAGGCGAATGATACGTCGGATTGCCCGCGGATGCTAAAGATAGAGTTCTCACGAATCTTTATTGAGGTGGGGTGGTGTTGCGGGGTCTCGATTGGGAGACGCCACAGCCGAGTGCCGAGTGGCTGGTGATGTTCCAGCTCAGCTCTCCGAGGAAGGCCACGCAATCAACGACTTCGATCGCAAGACTGACAAAGTCTCGAGAATTATTGTCAACAATTTTGTGGGATTCGCACCTCCCATTGCTGGACGAAAAATCAAGGCTCTTCCCCTGTTGCGGGGGGGCACGGAAAGTGTGGCTGGGGTTTCAACCATCCAGCCTCCCAATGCTCCCTCGCCAACCTCGCCGTTTATCCTCCAACACGAGGTTGCGAAAGCGGCACGCCACATGACCACAGACCAAGGTATCAGCTCACACGTAGGTGAATGCTATTGAGATGGCTGGAAGGGGCCTTTTTAACATGCAGCTACCCATGATTACCTCCCATGTCACAACCATCTCACCCGGCTTTGCTCTCATCCTCTCAGCTCGTACCAGCATAGACGGACTCAATTACCATTCTTAAGCTCCTACCACACACATTGTTTGCACTTTTACCATCCTCTACCTCTCCATACTCGCAGCTATTCCTTTGAACCAACCTTACTACTAAATCCCTACCTCTCGCCGGAGCTTCTCCAGGGCCTCCTTTATCCACCACCTTCGCATTCGATATGTGGACTACTACGAGAGCAGTCTCCGCTCTCGCTTCCGTAGCACTTCTCGTCGCACCCTCACTAGCACAAACATACACCACCTGCAATCCTCTATCAAGATCCGACTGCCCACCCGACTCCGCACTTGGCCGAACCGTCAATATCGACTTCTCATC
Source organism: Lindgomyces ingoldianus (assembly GCF_010093535.1). NCBI lineage: Eukaryota > Fungi > Ascomycota > Dothideomycetes > Pleosporales > Lindgomycetaceae > Lindgomyces > Lindgomyces ingoldianus. The sequence goes on along the minus strand of NW_022985162.1, from coordinate 2,479,986 downwards.
CGCCTCCGACAGCTTCACCCCGCAGGGCAACCCGACCTACGACTCGAATGGCGTCTCGTTCACCATCTCCAAGTCCGGCGACTCCCCACAGCTGACGTCGAAGTGGTATATCATGTTTGGCAAGGTTGAGGTTATGCTCAAAGCAGCACCCGGAAAGGGTATTGTCAGCAGTTTTGTCCTGATCTCCGACGATCTTGACGAGATCGACTGGGAATGGCTGGGAGCCGACTCGGCTCAGGTGCAGACCAACTATTTCGGCAAGGGACAGACTACAACCTACAATCGTGGTGCTTTCCACCCAGACGCAGGGAGCCAGTCTGGATTCAAGAAATACACTATTGAATGGACGGCGAACCAGATCATCTGGCAGATCGATGGCGTTACCGTCAGGACTCTGCAACCAGCCAATTCAGATAACCAATATCCTCAGACTCCCATGATGGTCAAGTTCGGCGCCTGGAGCGGTGGTGATTCAGCCAATGCCCCTGGCACCATCCAGTGGGCTCAGGGTCCAACCGACTACTCCAAGGGCCCGTTTACCATGCAAGTCAAATCCCTGATGGTTTCCGATTATTCTACTGGTACCCAGTATGTCTATGGCGACCAGACCGGTACTTGGCAATCCATCAAGTCTGTTGGTGGAAAGATCAATTCTGGCGGCAGCCCTGTCCAAAGCGTCTCTCCATCAATCACTTCATCCGGGCCCCTTCCCTTCACCCCGAAGGAGACCTCTACCTACGTCAAGCCCAGTGTTTACCCCTGGGTACCTGAGGCTTCCACTCTGTCGACCGCGGCCGCGACCGTGACTTACTCCAACTATCCCGGGCTACCAAGCGGGTGGACTGTTTCGAGTTCAGGAAAAGTCGTCCCGCCCAGCTCGGCACCTGTCAGTAAGATTCTTCCTTATTTTTAAACAAAAACCCATTGTGCTAACTCTCAATAGTCGACATCCCTTCCCGCTTCCTCTACACCATCTTCTGCAGCCTCGCCATCGGCTTCATCTGGCGGATCTGAGGTAATAATGACTACTGCCTATGACCAGCAGGGCTTCACGACGGTCTATGCGATTCCGGCTGGTATCACAACCATGCCGAAATCGTACGACTCTCGCGGCTTTCTTGTCACGCAAGCAACCGCTACTCCCAGTTCAAGTGCTAACGTTTTGGAGAATAACCAAATCCAATCCTCCTCCGTTGCTCCTGTTCCGTCTGCCTCGAGCGCGCACTCCTTCATAGTTAACGCGGGCCTTGTTTTATTAGCGGCATTATTCGGCGTCTTCTTTACCCTGTAAAACGATACGATAGACCTGCATTTTCGATTCGATATCGATTTTCAACATTGTTTTTTTTGGCATGGCAGGGGCGTTAGGCTTGGATACTGTGGGTTCTCTTTTCGGGCGGGCAAAACCCTCTTCGGAGCACATGCTTCGAGGTAATGATCACACGTTTATAATGGAAATGATAGATGAGATGTGGCTCCTGTAGATAGCTTGGCAGAGATAATGTGGCTGGATGAGTGCATCGATAGCAAACGAAGAATATTAATCAAAGCTCGACCGTTTCGTGATGCTATGTGAAACTACCTCATCTAAACCTACCACAGTATAGACCCTCAAGATTTCTTGCCTCAACGTCAAGGTAGCCACTCAAAATCCTGCCTGTCAGTCTCTTGCTTCTCTACCTGCAGTTTTGGGATAGGCGTTGGCTGTTGTCGAATAGGATGAAAGACGCGGGGAGCTTTTTTAGTGGTCCTCTCGGCTAAGATCCACCTCACCTCTCCGGTGTCACCTACCCAAGTCGCACCTTGATGAGCACTCCCCGCCATCCATTGCTATTCCTTACTACATTGACCCCAGTAGATTCCTTCAGTTTGCTCCCCTCATCTGACGGAAACTGGGTCCTGCATGAGAAGATTGCAGGTCAGGATCTCCAGGGTAGATAGATACGTGCCTTTGCTCTAGCCATTCATTCCTGTGTCGTCGAGCTTGTACTCAGAGGGGATAGCCCTCTTTTCTTTGTTTTTACCGGCCATTTCCCTCACGTCTACAATTCATTGAAGCCTATCTTCTTGTTTTGCGCGTTGGCAGTGAGGGGCTACCCCCACTTTGGCATCACATTCGATTGAAGCATGAAGTCTTTCATCTCCATCTCTCTCTTCGCATCTATAGCGACGGCAATATGGCCACTTCCCTTATCATATGATCACGGAAATACTGTACTTTGGATTGGCAAGGATGTGCAAGTCAACTGGTCTAGCGCAAAAGTAGGCTTCATCACATACCAGAACTCACCAGACTCGTACGTGCTTTTTACCATCTTACCCTCTTTGCTAACGAATCCCAAACTTACAGATTTACAAACGCAGCTACGGGAATAATGAGTCGAATGGTGGAAGCCCGTCTTCAGACGATATGGTGGATTTTGCGATAAAACAGACGTATCAGACGATTTTTGAGAACGGCTTTGTGCCGTGGAAGTTTCATCCGAAGGGTTGGGAGGAACCAAGTGAGGAGGAGGCGACGTATGTCAAGACTATCCATCTCAATCTACTCCAGGCAGATCCGAAGAATGTGGCGAAACCGCTCGTCGGCCAGGTCGATGAGAGCTATACGCTAGAGTTGACGAACGAGGGCGAGGCAACAATCCAGGCAAATTCGACCGTTGGGATTCTCAGGGGTTTGACGACGTTTACGCAGTTGTTCTTCAAGCATTCGGATGGCGGTGCTTATACAATGCTCGCACCAGTTGAGATCATGGATGCGCCAAAGTTCATGCATCGAGGTGTCAATCTCGACGTCAGCAGGAATTGGTTCACTGTTGCCGATATCAAGCGGACGATCGATGCCGTTGCATACAACAAGATGAACCGCTTTCATCTCCATGTCACGGATTCCCAGTCCTGGCCTCTGGATATTCCAGCTCTACCCGACCTAGCGAAAAAGGGAGCATACCGGCCAGATCTGATCTACACCGCGAAAGACTTCAAGGACATTCAGTACCATGCCGCAATCCAGGGCGTCGAAATGATCACAGAGATCGATATGCCAGGTCATACATCTTCCATCTGGTATAGCTACCCGGAGCTCATTTCTGCGTTCAATGTCCAGCCAGATTGGGACACTTATGCGGCGGAACCCCCGTCTGGAACGCTGAAACTGAATTCCTCGGCTGTGGATAGTTTTTTGGAAAAGCTTTTTGATGACTTATTGCCAAGGGTTTATCCGTTTTCTTCGTATTTCCACACAGGAGGAGATGAGGTTAATAAAAATGCATATAAGTTGGATGAGACGGTGAGATCGAGTGATTCAGCGGTTTTGCAACCCCTAATGCAAAAATTTGTGGATCGGAATCATAATCAGCTCCGTTCCTTAGGTCTGACGCCTATTGTCTGGGAAGAGATGCTCCTGGATTGGAATTTGACATTAGGAGAAGATGTCATTGTCCAGACATGGCAATCTGATCAAGCAGTCGCAGATGTGGTTGCAAAGGGACATAAGGCGTTGGTTGGGAACTATAATTACTGGGTTCGTGCTCCGAAACCCCTCCCCTATGCCTCCTCGCCAGATTCGCTAACTGATTGTCAAGTATCTCGACTGCGGCAAAGGCCAATGGCTCGACTTCGACCCCTCTGTTTCCGACCAATACTGGCCCTACAACGACTACTGCGCGCCCTTCCACAACTGGCGTCTCATCTACTCCTATGACCCACTCAGCGGCGTTCCTCCGTCTCTCCACCACCTGGTTCTAGGCGGTGAAGCGCACATGTGGGCAGAGCAAACCGATCCTGTTAATCTTGATAGGATGATTTGGCCGAGAGCAAGTGCGGCAGCGGAGGTGTTATGGAGTGGAGCTAAGGATGCGGAAGGCAGGAATAGGAGTCAGACTGAGGCAAGTCCTAGGTTAAGTGAGATGAGGGAAAGGTTGGTTGCGAAGGGCATTCGTGCGGAGCCGATCCAGATGGTGTATTGTACTATGAATGGGACGCAGTGTCAGTTAGGGTTGACTTAGGAGGAAAGGGATTTTGGGGATCTGGGAGGTCGCGGTATGGTGGAGGGCTATAATCTAATGTCTTAGAAGCAGGATTTGGAGGATTTCAGTACAATTCAAAAACTCTAGGATCTGTATCTTTGTTGCTAATGAGCGCTCTATTCACTCGGGCGAGCCGGACTCAACGCCGCTTTATGAATCTCTAAACAAAAAAAGGGCCACACTATTCATCCTTCAGTCACCTCTACTAAGAAAACTGGCCGATTTCCTTTCCATTATCAGCATTCTCTCAATGCGCAAATATAACAACTCGAAAACACTCCTGAAGCCCCGTTCTCCTCCTAATCTGCTCTAGTTCAAGGACTGATTGACCAATCGGAAGGAAATGTCTCCGACGGAACCCATTCCACCGCACCCAAGATGACTACCCCACCACCACACCTTGGCTCTCACACGACCCAATGTCTTTCCCCGCGTTCTGCCCGTTTGTACGCCAAGGGCGTCAGGTCACCGGCCCGCCTTTTACCACTTTGTGAATGCATCTTGTGCCAAATGGAGCGATGGTTGCGATGTTGATCCTTCGCTTAGTGAGCGAGGTGAGCCGAGGTGCAGTCTATCTTCGCATATGATGGATTTGCGTTGTCTACTTAGCCTGCCTGCCTCGGGGGTGTGAGGTGAGGATGTAGAAGATGTAAAACTTGGCTTCGGTGACATTCTGGTGTTAAATTTTGCTTGTGAATGACTATTAAGGTGTGGATTCCTAAGCTGTGCTTTTGTTCAAAACTTAGATCCAACCCGCCTGGGGGTCTTAATATATCGTACTGACAATCTCATAGAACGAACTCGAGGCTTGACCACTCCTTCCCAACCCTAGAAAATGCTCGAATTCATACGCCCATACCTCACCCTTCCCTATATCCTCCTCGTTCTCTTCATCTTGTGTGTCCTCTACAACCTCTTCACCACTATACATTGCAACCATCGAATCTCGAAACTCGGCTACCGTGCCCCGGTGCGGACGACTTACCTTCCATATGGCGTCGACATGCTATACCGCGTGCTCAAATTCATGCTCGCTGATAAGAACTACGAGCTCTGGGTCGAGATGTTTGAGAAATATGGAAAGGGTGGTTTCACTGTTGAAGCGGGGACTGGAGAGAGGGTGATACTAACAGCAGAACCGGAGAACATTAAGGCTCTTTTGGCGACGCAGTTTAAGGATTTTGGAAAAGGGGAGAAGTTTCGACAGGAGTGGCATCCGTTTCTGGGGAACGGCATTTTCACTACAGATGGGACGCTTTGGCATAATTCGCGTCAGTTGATTCGACCCCAATTCATCAAGGATCGCATTAGCGATCTTGATATCTTTGAGGAGCATGTTCAGATTTTGATGAAGAGGCTCGGGAGGGAAGGGGATATTGATATGCTGGATTATTTCTTCAGGTATCCATCGTTACTCTAGAGCTTCATTAACATAGCTCATGTGTTTGCAGATACACACTGGACGCCGCCACACACTTTTTGCTTGGAAAGAGCGTTGAAAGCCTAACCAATCCTCAAACTGAATTTGCAGATTCCTTTTACCAAGCTCAGCGGATCCAAAGCATTATCGCCCGAATTGGGTAGGTTCAAGGCCCACACATTCTCCATCTTTGTTATCTCTCCTCTAACCTCTTCCAGACCCCTGAATTGGCTCGTGCCTCGCAAGTATCTTGGCTATTACTCCTCCATCAAGGTCATCAACAACTTCGTAGAACAATACATCGACCAAGCGCTCTCACTTTCCCCTGCCGAACTCGAGAAAAAGACCAATCATGACGAGGGATACACGTTCCTCCATGCCATCGCAGCTTACACCCGTGATCGCACCATTCTCCGGGATCAGCTTGTTTCGATCCTACTCGCAGGACGCGATACGACTGCTTGCACGCTTACATGGGCAATCTACGAACTCTCAATGCAACCCCATATCACCGCCCGACTACGTCAAGAAATAATCAGCCAAGTTGGGCTGGAACGAGCACCCACCTACCAAGATCTAAAAGACATGAAATATCTCACCCACATCCTAAACGAAACCCTCCGTCTCTACCCTGTTGTCCCCTTCAACGTCCGTATGGCGCTAACCGACACCACACTCCCGACCGGTGGCGGGTCGGATGGTCGTCAACCCATCGGTATCCTAAAAGACACGCCCATCGGCTACTCAACCCTCGTCATGCAACGCCGTGAAGACCTCTACCCGCCCCAAGTTTCTGGCTTCCCACCCGTAGAGAAATTCGTGCCTGAAAGGTGGGCTGGTTGGACACCTAAGAGCTGGACATATGTCCCGTTTAATGGTGGCCCGAGGATTTGTATTGGGCAGCAGTTTGCGCTGACAGAGATGGGTTATACGCTTGTTAGACTGTTTCAGAGGTTTGAGGGCGTGGAAAATAGAATGAGGGGGAAGATGCCGGGGCTGCATGCGGATATTGTTTTGCAGCCAGCAAAGGAGGTTAGGGTTGCTTTTGTTTGAGGGATGAGAGATGGAACTGGGTATATGGGACCGTATATGGTAACCCAAGTGCTGACGAGCAATTTTCATCATGAAACGAATCTATGGTTCCTAATTTGGATGACATTCATCTAGGTTTTGTCCGTTCCTTCTGCACCAGTTTTCATTATTTATTAATCATCGTGCGGGTCATCAATATTGCTTTCCAAATTCATTATATTCATCCTCGCTTAATTCTTGCTGACAATCCTCACCCGTTGTGTATGAATTCTGGCCGTTTCTCCAGCATTCTTTGAAGGATTGAAATACGAAGGGATGGGTTTCACACCATTATAGGGGTTACATCAGACTTTATTCGCAGCAGCTTCCAACACCCAATATGAGTTATCCATTTCTTCCATAATTCTAGGAGAACACATATTCGGTGGAAAGTGAGGAAAGAGAATCAAAATAAAAGAAATGAGAGGCTTTATATACTAAGACCTTGAGCACACGACTGAGGTAAGGTTCTGTGCACGTAAGTTAGTCGACATACAGAAGCATCTAGAGAGAAGCAGCGACGAGTCGTGCTTATAATAAATTTGACGAGACCCATTAATATTAGCTACTCGTGTTGGTGATGATAACCATTGTTTCCTCCCGTCGAAGCATACCCATCTACTCAGTCACTTCACCTAACTCTACGACCGAGGTTACCTACATACTACGTTTCCAAGAGCATTTTAACAATATTTCCATCAACCCCCACACCAAAATATCGACACATCGTCGACCGTTTTACTGCACTCCGCCTCTACACTCTCTTTCATCACTGGAACCAACTACGTATTTCAGAAGACAGGAACATTCTAGCGTCTTCGGAGTATTTTATTTTGACCAATTGCGGAATTACGGGGGAGTAGCATAGTATTTGAAGCATTGGTCTGTAGTTGCGCCTCGCTCTTCGCATTTCGCAGGGCACGAATGTTCGACTTGGGGGTTTATTTCAGCGGCAAGAGAGAGGGATGCCGTCATGGGTGCGGACAGTTGAATACTTTAATGCTTCCTTTAAGCTGGTGCGAGGGAAAGTCGTGCCGTTCATGATTAGCGTAATATTTTAAGTGCAGTCCGATTTCACTCGATGACTTCCCCATGTTGCTCAATCGAGAGCATTTCTAGATTTAGGAAGTCGAGTACGATTGTCGGTTTTTATGATAGCTCCTTTCAAGAGGGATTTCAGGACGTAGAAACCAGGCAAGAATATGTTGTGACTCAATTACTTTGGAGTAGGATCTTTCAACGTCAACGAATTTTGGATAGCTCAGAGCCCAACATAAGATTGCTCTTGTCGATTTCTTGAGGCTGCAATGTAGTTGCAGAAATGGAAGTCGGTGTTGCGGTAGAGCATGGGGGCTTATATAGATTTTCAGATACGAATGATAGGAGAAGGGTAGCGGGAAAACCCTTGGACGTTCAGGGGAGGGTTGCGCATGGTCAGTTTGGTATTGAAGATCGAGGATGGATACGAGCCGAGTTTCAACAGCGCACGTAACATTCGTGTGGAGATGCAGCAAAATTAAAGGCGTCGGGTGCATTCTTTTAGTCATCGAGAAAGTCACTATGAGCGCGGTTGTTAAGTCTTCTATGTGTTTAAAGTAGGGTGTGAAAACTATCACAACGTCAAGCTGATAGATAGAGGATAGAGGGGAAGGGTCAATTGAGTGGTGAGAAGTAACCTAAGTAGATTGAGCGGCAGTGCAATGTGTGAGGAGCTCGAGGGCTATTCACGTCGGAACTATTGCGTACAAATATGCGCTGTCCCTAATGAGTAAGTAAGTAGTGCGACGAACGGACGCAACATTACGTGCGATAGAACTAAGCAATGGAAAGACTCTGGGGTCGACTGACTAAGGTGAAGATTGTACTATCTCCGTGAGAAAGACCAAAGATACTCGGCAGATTATGTATTCCCTTGGCTGGAAACCTATGTTTCCGCTGTGCTACTTAGGAAATTATGTGTCTTCTTTTATATACCTACTCCAGCCTCCATTAAAGGTATAGTGACACCTAGTTCCCTATGCCACGCAGTGCACGGCAGTGGAGTGCTTTCTTTGGGGTCTTCAACGTCCATACAGTATCCTCTTTAATAAAGCGCCAGCAGTTGTTTGCAGTGACGGAGCTTCCTGAGCTCCACCAACTACTAGCATTCATCAATCACTATGTCTAGCTTAAATATATGTTACCTAGCTCGCCCCCTGAACTATATAGACCCCTAAGTACACTCTTTTAGCTATTAACCCAGTTCCTCGTAATATCTGTGTGCTCCTATAGTTTCACAGCGGTTCGGTGTAGGTTGGGTAATTCAGCGCAGTTGTAAACAAACGCTACGTCTTTCATGGGAGTGTTGATGCTTTTTAGTGCTCTTAGCTTATAAAGTTGTGATCGAGAGTTACCTAGAGTTTTGGGGACTGGGGGCAGCATAGTTTGTGAGAGTCTTGCCCTTTCTCTTCTGAACTTTGCCGTTGGGTTTTTCCTAAGGTGATTGAATAAATTCAAGGTATTAGCCGAATTCTCACGTCATTTCCTCTAACGTCTAATCAATTTTATTATTCATATTTCTTGTCTATTGTGAAGCGCACTGTATACGCTCGTCTACTGTTTCTTCTTGATTCGAACTCGGATCCATCAGCATGTCCTGATACGGGGCTTCATACATTTCCCACTCAACTGTGTCACTCCTGGGTATCTGGGATTGGATATGTGCACTGCTAAAATCGGGTCACTAAATAAATTAGCCTCAAATCTGACCACTGGTATAGGGTCAAACTAATTCTTCAACTGACCTCCACTATCGCTCTCCTCGGTGAACCTTTTTTGGGTCATTCGCTTGCACTTCCATCTCCTTTCGGGGTTTTCGAGGCTTTTGGCTTTGGTGCCGTAAGTTGTACGTGCAGGGAAACGCATTGCTGCTGTATGAATTCGATCTTCTTATCTTTCTCCGCTTTCTCCTGAGTAGCGGTCTGCACTTTCCGCGTCTCAATGTTGAGTTGATTCCGAGTTTGATTGAGATTCAGCCTTGCATTGGCGAGTGTTTCGGTTCTTTCATCGAGGTCATGTTGTAGCGTGGTAATCTGGCGATCTCTATCAGCGATCTGTTGTCGAAAATTTTCGTTTTGGCCGTTTATATCGTCAATTTCTCTTTGCTTTGCCAGACCTGATTGCTCTTTCTCAGAAAAAGCCGCCTGTGATCTCTCAAGATCTACGGTCACTTTTCTAACCTGTTCCAGTGCCCCATTGAGCTCCTCCAGATGCTTTCGTTTCATGCTGTCAAAGAGATTCTTATATTGGCGGCTACTAGCTGTCCATTTCTTTTGGTTTAAATCGTACGCCTCTCTGCAGCTATTCCACTCCGCCCTGAGGTGATGCATATCCTTCTCTACTCTAGCATACTGCTCCGCCGATCTTTGCAGGTCGCACTCCTTTTTTTGTAACTGGTCCTGTAACTTAGCGAGTTCCCTTTGCTTTTGCGTGAACTGGTTCGTAGGTGAGGCCAGAGAGCGCTCCTTTTCTTGTACTAAAAGTTCCAGCCGTCGCAGTTCTAACCCCTGAGCCTGAACAATACTTAAAAGGTCTTTAACTTCGAAATTAGAGACCGTATTGCTGTTCCCTGAATCGACACGAGCAAGCAGTTGCTGTAATTCTTGAATCATGACATCTCGCGTACCGACTTCTAGAGTTCTTTGTTCGGCCGTGGTTCGGAATACACCTAGGTCTGTGTTCAATATAGTGTTCGAGGCCTCTAAAGTTGATTTCTCTTCCTCTAGGTGCTGTATTCGAGTTCGTAATCCCTTGATATTTTCGACATGTCTGGACTCTCGGATCGTATATTGGACTTGTAAAGTATCCAGTTGCTGGGTCAGGTCTCGGGCATGTGATGTCGCCGTTCTAAGCTGGGCCTTTGCATTCGCTAGTTCGTGTTGGAGTCCTGCGATTTCGGCTTCATTTTCTTTGACTTGCTTGCTTTTGCCTAGGAGGCCCATTATACCTGTCCACTCTGTCAAAAATGACTCTTAGAAGATATCTGACCTATTATTGAGGCTTTTACAGGATTGAAGGAGTCATGGGCGAGCACCGCGTTCGTCAAATGTGCCAAGGAGGCTGAAGAATAGTCGGGCAGCTGAGCTTTTTATCGGTTGGAACCTCTTAATTCAGTGATTCAGCCGTTCGGCGCGGTGGCGGCAGTGTTCATAGACAGCCTTGTGGGTGAGTGGCCCCGCTCCTTGCCTAAAATTAGTGCCTGCGCTCCAGTGGCGTGTAAAGGCAATAGGTTCGCTCAAATGCGCTGCTCAATATTTAACTTATGTAAAGCGGCTCGTATCCGCGGCCTAGTAGCCATAAATTGATAGTTTATATACTCATAAGAATACGAGGTAGTTCAAAGGGCGCTTGAGGCCATACATAGGATGTGTTATGCGTTTGTACCGTTCTAGGGCAGCGCCTCCAATCCATCTACCCCCATAGCCTTTGGATACCCAGACTAAAATGAACGCACCAAGGCCGACGATCATTGTGTACTCTGTCATAGCTGCAAGGAAACCTAAAGAAACCCCAGAAAGAGACCACCTGGTAGTCGGAGAACGATATGAATGATGCAGTTCTAGGTCACGCCTTAGTTTTGAAATTTAAAAGAGAAAGGTGGACGTACATCAACGAGGTTATAAGCCATCAGCGACTTCTCTGCGGAACATGATCAATGCAAGAACATCTCATAAGCTTTTAGAAGCATACCGTCCAGAAGTTGTTTACCATTCCAGATAAAACGATAACTTCCGACTTGGTCGGAGATGTGTTTCTCAGCTCCGAGCTTGTCTCGCAATTGCTTAACGCTCCATGACTCAGGTATCCCATGTAACATTAATGTTTTCCCATCTAGGTCTTGAAACATGACATTATTGAGGACTTTGGGACCTCCGGGTAAAGCCGAGGGGGTGTACGGTGGTGGCTGTACCGAAGCGGGCGTATCGCGAGCGTAGAAAATGGTATCCCCCTTGACATATCAATGCAGTGAATCAAACAGTAGAGGAGTAGCGCGTACATCTAATATACCGTATGAAGCGAGGCTTTTGTTAACTGCTATGCCGTCAGTATACTGAGATTCTAGCTTGAGTAGTGTTCTCACGTTCAGTTAGCTCTTTTCCAGATGATACCAAATCAAATGTGCTCCACTCATGCTCGAGTTTCAACTCGGCTGCAATCACACGTTTGAGTGTCTCCACTGTCAGTGATGTCGAAAATTTGATTCGTCGGCTCTCTCCCTCCTCTGAAGTCGCTTCTTCGATATACAGGAAATCGAGATACTCTTGAGCTTCAAGTGCCTTCGCGTTATTCATGTTGATCTCTTTGAACGAGGGAATTGGTAAATCAAGCGCTGGTCATAATAGTATTGTTTTCGAGGAAGGCTAGATACTGACCGGGAAGATACTTTCTCATTTCTTATATTTCGATTACGCTGAGCGGCTGAGTCTCATGTGCAGCCTTTGGCGGCAACATCACAGGTCACTGTTTGCCTTTTCCTCCACGCTTCGGTTTTCTCTGTGCATCGCCGGATAAGTGCAGACCTAGCGATCAAGGCTCTCTCGAAGCAATCTTAGTGGAGTCGACAAGGTTGTGGCGCGATCAAGAACACGCTTCTGGCGCTCGCGACGTGTATTGTGGTGGCAGCGCCAGGCTGGGATCCAAATGACATGATCGCTCGCCAATAAAAATTAGCTTCGAAGATGCGAGCGGCAGCCTGCTGAGCTTGCTCTAGACCTTATGAGAGTACTTCAATCTAGTCTTTTCGCTGCATCAGATCTTGTCGTAATCCTCTCGGCAAAGTCGCGTTCGAAACATGAACGGCGAGGACTTTCAAGCTTGGACGATATGCTGGAAAGCCAACATATGGTTTCATCGACCCATATCTAAGCCGCTAAAATGTGTGGAATGCGATGAAACATTTACATACCCTCAGGACAGTCATCACTCAAACTTCTGGCTTGAAGCGACTCGATGCTCAGTGGGACATCGACAGGCGACAACAGCAGAGATGCAAGGGGAGACATGTGTGGGTGTGTGTTCGACGTGTGACCAGAATTATGTCTTAGATGTAGTAAAGGGGAAGAAAGAATGTAGAAGGGAAGGGTGCAGGCGCATGATCAGGGTCAACGAGGCTACAATAAAGCGAATGATAGGATCGGATGACGAAACTCTCGAGTAAGTTGAACCTCTGATCATCCATATTTACGGCTTCACCTAAATCCTTCCAGACAATTTATATCTCTTCTCAAGAAGTACAAGTCCTATGAATGCGAAATTCATTGTGACGTGGTCGAGTATCAGGGAAACCCAAATCAGGCCTTCAAACCTCCAACACCCGAATGTGACCATGATCGCAAAGTCTGCAATGCATGTTTGAAGCCGATGTTCGAGACTGCTATTAGAGGAGGAAATCTAGAGGCCCTTTTGTGCCCTGATCCGGAATGCAAGAAGCCTGTACCGCTAGAGTCCATTCGTACATATGTCTCTGCAGATGTCTTTACAATGTAAGTGAGAGATGTCCTCTTAGCAGTTTGAGGAATGAACTCACCACTAGTAGATATTCTAGAAAACTGAGCCAGAAATCCCTTGGTGAAAATGCGAAGTTCAGATGGTGCAGTTGTGGCCACGGCCAAAAGCACTCTGGTGGAGGTAAGTACTCGAGAGCATTTTCTAGCAAGCCCTGACCGAGAACTTAGAAACGAACCCCGAATGGATCTGTCTCTCATGCAAGAAAAGACACTGTTTCATCTGCCGCGATGGAACTTGTGATCATCTTCGAGAGATTGACGCACAAAAAGAGAGAAATAAATGCGCCATGAAACAAGCTGCATCCCAATATTTTAAACAAACCAAAGACGAAAGAGAGAAGCAAAGGCGTTTGAGAGAAGCTGAGACTGCCGACAAACGTGAGCAAGCACGGACTTCAAAGAAGTGTCCAAATGCTACCTGTAGAGCGCCAATCCAAAAAGATGGGGGATGCGCGCATATGACTTGCAAAAAGTGCGGTACCCATTTTTGTTGGTGCTGCAAAGTGATCTGGTGGGATAGAGTCCCACTGCACTTGTCTTCATGCCCTGTAGGGATCCAGAGGACAACCTCAAGGGCGAGTTTGGACACCTCTGGATACGCTCCGGACTGGGATACGGACGGTGGTTACGATACGTCTCTAGACGGGAGACTTTGGCTGACTGCCGGCGATCGATAAAGACAGATTTATGGGAACACAGAAACATAACGCACCTCTGCAGCGCTGAGGAAGTGGGGGTAACGGAAAATTACCTCGATCAACCTGCAAGTAGGACATTCTATCTTGGTTGATTTGCTACCTGAACTACTCTAATACACAGAGTAAAAATTCCCTGTAATCCGTTCAAGTACATATTGCCTAGAAAAATGAATCCTTGCCTACTATCCTCACCCGACCCATAAACGTTAAGACACGATTGATTGTATCGACTTGGTCGTCTTCTGCTTCAATCAGAGAGTTTCATGGTGGTAACTCAACTTGCTGTCCCAACAGCCAAGTGCAAGGCTCCAATTAGGTAATTCTTTACATTTCCCCCACTCAACCCAACTAAGCATATCTTTGACACCACATCGTCCATGTCTTCAGGCTGGCTACTAAGATTTAGTTCGACTCTCTCCAGATTCGACCTTCTCAGATGCAGACTGAATATTGGATCATCCAGAAGCCCTTACTCCACCATACTCTGAAATGGATATGAATTATATAGCGGAAAGTTATTCCAAAAGTCTTGAATGGGGTGGAGGGTAAACTCGAAGGTAGTGTTAAAGAGATCATCACACTTCATAAATTTTGGAAGACACAAATTTGCTTCCTCGAATCGCTGGTCCACGATTTCTAGATTGGAGATGTGAATGCACACGCGATTACATTTCCCAAGGCGTAAATACCCACTTTTCCAAGATGTTTCACCTTCCCAAGGTCGGCTTGCTAGGCGTCTACCAACTTAGACTCGTGTAAATACTTGATATCCCACCTGGTCGTGTATCTCCTAAAGCAACTACAGGACAGCAGCATTCACCTAGACATTTCTAGATATCATGCAAAGAAATTCAGAGGCAAGAGGAATTTTGAATTTCATCCTAAAAGTAGTGGGTTTTTGATCATGAATGAGAGATCTTTTGCAATCTCTTCGAGGCTACATACCTGACCTGCTGTACTACGCAGTAAATGCTGAAACAAGGCATAGTACATTGGTGCTATTAATGTCTACCTAACCGGTGACTGAAGAGAGCAGTTTTACTCAAGTAAAAATAAATAGATTTAACTGTAATTAATAACACAACGGAAAAGTATTTGGAAAGTGGCCGTTTTCCAGTTCGATGGTTCAAATTTCTTCGACACCAGGGCCGTATGTTATTCAACCTCGCTCCGGCTGACTTCTGTCACCCAATGCTGCCGGACTGACATCCCCAGATACAAAATTTCATTGATTTCCAGATCTGGTAGGATATTCGATGCCACTATGCCCTCCTACACCCTGAGTAGTTGGATAGTGTTGATCTTGCACTAGATTAGGAGATAGGCTACCGTCTCCTACGGGCGACGTGGATGGCACTGCAAACACCCTCTCAGACCAATGTCCTTTCTGTACTATGTGCAATTCATTCCCATCTCGATCGACATAGACTGTGCTCGTTCTGCGCTTTTCTTCCATTTTCTTCTTGTTGCTTTTGCTTCTAATGATGATGAATGCACATATGCAGGAGAGGGCAATGACGCCTCCGATGGGACCCGCTATCTTGCCTGCCAGTTTGCCGTTCTTATCACCCCCCTCTCCGCTACCTCCGCTACTGGTGGCTGTACTCGAAGAGGTGGCTAAGATGGGAGAAAGCGCATTCGTCGAGAGGATGGGAGATGACGTTGGCGAGGGTGAAGGCGTAGACGATGAAAGGGGTACTGAACGCGTTGCAGCCCAATCCCCATTTGTCCAACTTGGCCAGCATTGGTAATTTGATATTGGTGATGGGTCACCGATGGATGCGTAAATTGTGCCTGTTACGCATGATTGTTGAAACCCGTCTCCAGTACTATTGAAATAATGAACAGAGTACCTTCTGAGGGTTTCGAAAGCACCAAAAATGGAGTTGCCAACGCGAATCAGTGAAAGGAATAGAAAGGAGCACAAGGGATAAGGAAAGGGTAGGACATCATAAAAGAGGGTCAACAAGGACGTTTTGGTGGGAATCATGAGGTGTGCTGTTTTTGAGAGAACTAAGAGTAGATATGACGTACCATGTGGATCTGAAACGGTTATTTGCATATACACTTCCTTCGCACGTTGTCGGCATCCAACAGTCGAGTTTCGTATTATCAGTACAACACCTCCCATACGATCCCACTACACTCCATATTGAAGAAACTGGGCAATGCCATATCGAGTCTAGATTAGAAATGAGACTAGCAGATTTTTGGTGCTTGTGGGCTTACGCACAGGTGCCGAATGTCGAGGTGTATCCGATCACTTCAGGTCCAAGGGTAGCACCATCACGAAGTAAGATACGCGGTGGCGGGGTGATCGTAGCGGGGTAAGCCAACGATGTAGGGAGGAAAGGAATGATGCTCAGCGAAATAGCGACTTCCCTCCAGTTCCTTACCATTTTTGGAAGAGTGGTACTACGAGTCCGTTACTGCGTGGTGTGGTTCACGGCCCCACGGAGAGGCTAGAGTCAGTGAAGTGTGGAAGGCTCAAAGGCAGGAAACTGCTTGTCTAAGTAAGACAGATATACTTTACGTAGAGGGGGGCTCTAGCAAGGAACCCGGATTTCGGAGAGCCATACCAAGTCCTTGTAAGAAGAATTCTCGGAATTCGATTGGAAGCTTTCGGAGGCTGTGTTCGCCTTCTTCGGCAGTGCAAACGAAAGTTAGGTTCCCAGCAAGGCTGAAGTCTGCCTTGTGAGCACGCGATCCATAGCTTTCAGCTCTCTCGCCCATTCAGGATATTGAAATTCCATGGTTCTGGGTAGCTAAGCGAGTGGGAGTGTGAGTGTGATTCATCCTGCGGGTCAGGATTGGGTGTGGCAATTCAGGCTGGTCGACACCTCAACATCGCGCAGATCTAAACATGTAAGCGGATGCGGGATTTCACGAAGGGTGCAATTTCCAGGGATTGAAATGAATAATGCAGCAAGTTGGAGCCTATGAGGCTTCAGATGTCAGAGGGCTGGTCAGATTCTGGGGTCAGATCTTCAAGGCCGGCTCCTGACGGATGTTAGGGAGGTTCTGCCCAATCCTGCCGGCTCTAGTTTCGTGGAGGAGAAGGAGAATACGGGGTGGAGTCGTGAATTGTTGAACTGGGAGAGGACAGACAACATGTTCCAGGAGCGAGGTTATCGCTGTTGCCCCTCCTGCTCAGCCCATACCTGATTCATGCTAGCGCGGAACCGGCTTCGGTCGCCTCCAGGGCTTCAGTGCAAGCGACCCATCTTAATCCGTACATCTCGGCCTTTCACCTACCTTAAAATTCATTGCTAGCAAATGCTACGCTTGGGAGCCCGTAAAATAACTCCCATACTCAATGCGATGGATTTATTGGGCGAGAGAAGCGGCTTAAGACAGGGATGGCATAGCGAGAGACATCCATCAGGTCTCTGAATAGTCGCCAGAGGAAGTGGACAGCGATAGTTGAACTTCCATAAACGATTAGGCTTGAAGGTTAGAGTCCCACTATAGGCTCTGTTGTACGCTGCGAGTTGGCTGGTTTCCGTCCGATTCAAGTTGTATAGTTTCAGCTTGACATTACTTTTGAAGATAGTTAAATCGTAAGGTGCTGCATTTGCCACCTTGTACATTTCTCCTCTTCTAAATTCATTACCTTCTCTCCTTCTTTTTAAGCACCTCCCCGCTGGGCAGCTCGACAGGTGTCCGACTCTCCAACTCATGCGCAAAATTCACGATTTCCCCGCTTCCCTGCATCTCTTGCCTTTCCCTACCGTCTCCTGCTAGTTCGACGGTATGTTCAGAAGGCATCTCGCGGGGCGAGCCTGCAAATGCTCTGTATTGTGGAGGGCCATCTTCGTGCATGTGCTTCTCGGATAATGGTGGCGCTGACTTGACACGAGTCCGACGCCGTATGTAGAGGAAGAGGCCGGCAATACTGGCAACAAGAAGTACGAGGATTGGAACCAAGATTGCGACGATAAGGCGTGTATTATCCTTGCCCTGGTTACCCGGAGCTGAAGCTGCAGTTGCAGTTACAGTTGCCGTTGAGGGTGGTAGCGTGATGGTGGGACGATAAGTTTGGGTCGGAACAACTAGGTCACGATTAATATCAACAAATTATTGAAAGTACAAACTAAAGACCTACGGTCAGGGACCTCTGTACTCTTTTCGCAATAGCTATGGAACACATCCAGCGCACTCGCAACCTCAGGCATCAGGGAATTCGTTGGCAGAGATGTGGGACGTGGAGAATACGATGACATGGAACAGGTTGTCTGTACGGCTGAGGAGATAATACTGGCCATATGTCTGTCACTATCATCAGCAAGAGCCGTAATAGAGTCTTCCAAAGGTGGATTTGAGGCTGAAAAGCCACATACACGCTTGACTGTATGCAAAAACAGCTGAAACTCGTCAAAGCCATATTATCGCCACAACCAGAAGACTGTGCCCGGACAATGGTGCTCAATTGGTCTTGGGCACATCGTGGCAGAGAAGAATACTCAGAAATCTGATCGATGTATATCTGTGTCGGGCCAGTGGAGAGTGCCGGTCGAGCGTAAAGCAACACGATTAAGGCGAACATGAACGAATGAAGAAAGTGTGGAGCATTCCTGAGAAGAGACGTATAAAACGTCATGGCTTGAGTTTCGCGCAATGCTGGACCGAGCTAAGTATTAGTGGAGACTTGAGCAAGACAGAGTACGACGCTGAGGAGGGTGGAATTCCGGGGGAACTTAGATTCATGTATGGACCAAGCCCCGAAAGGTGAGCCGAAGTGTTTTGAACAAGCTTTGGGCGCAGTACAGAACCATCCTTTGACATGCAGAATCGGGAAAGGACGGACGCAGCGGGTTGGTTCACGACAGGAAGCGGGTTTCATCCACGTCGCTGGGTTCCGTGTTTTTGCATTCCGCGGATAGAGCATAGCTCCAAGAATCTGTTTATTGGGTCATGCAGCAGAATCAGTCCTTCATCGCATGCTGAGAGAGGTGTCTTAACAATGTTACGCTGGGCCAATTTTGAGAAGGAAAGTCGGAGGAAGCTAATCCGTAGTAAATTCGTGCATTCGCAGTAAGAATGGAGGATACTCTCCCAGCGGAGGTTCTTCGGACTTCATTCATCCTCGGGGATCAAGTGTCCACGGTCAATGAAACACACGTGGTGTCGCATGTTGGTCGTTCGGTAAGGAATCGGATATCGAAAGATAACTCAGATCGGACTATGATTCGTATCAAGGATAGTGGAACGCAAAAGGATCACGTCTCCAATCAGCCTTGCGATGAAAGCGCCGTTCTGGGGCTTAATCTCTGATAAGCAACATTTCGGCCCCCGTTCGACACCCATTCCTCCTCAAGCTAACCTGCACCTGGTCTAAACTGCAAAAAGTTCTCCTCAGGCGCCCACCTACTAGTGGCGGAAACAACGACTTCGTAATCTGCATCTTCGGCTTCCATTGATTTGCATCCACCTTGAATCTTCTGTGTGCCCATTTGTTAATCAATAGGGACAAGTCTCCGTTCTTAGCCTACCCTTGCAAAGTCACTCCCTCCCTTCAATCCAATATTCTCGATAGCGATGAATCTGAGTAACGTTTAGTGCACCTGGCCATATAAGCAAAGTACCCTGGATTTGTGCTTGCTCTTCCGAAGCCTAAGACGGAGGGGGGGGAATCCTCATAGAAGTACGAGAGATTAAGAATGTGTCCAAGAAAGACATGCGGGGTTAATCGATGCATAGAGTACTGGAACTGATTCAGAATGGATGTTGGATGTATTCTGGTAGTGGTGAGACCCATTAGGTGTCGATTTCCCCTCAAATACGCTATTCCTTATTCATCTAGTGCATCATATGACAATGCGCCGTCCTTGATTATCTCACCGAGCTCGGCCGAGCCAAGAAACTGATATAACCTTCCCCTTGCTAGCGTCCAGCTCCAGCCAATAAGAATTGCAGGCTTAGTTTCGTGCCCAACCGTCTAAGGGGCATTAGTGATCGTTCGTACGGACAACCGATTTTGAACTCCTTCACAATGCTCAGCCACCTAACATATAATAATAATGTTCCGGATATCTTACCTCGACTTTCCTATTGCTAGGTGCCTTCTGCCAGTAACTGGTCTTCTTGGGGAATGGAAGAGAGAAAGGAGAGAGGGGGATGTTTAGGAAAAGGTGCGTCACGTGATACTTAACTTACAACAGTGCTAGGAGGGTGTACAGTCCTCTGTACAATCCTTGCAAAGTAGAGGTAAGGTAGGAGGGAGTAAAAAAGAGTAAGATAACTAATGTGTTTTAAAACTTTTATAAATAAAAAAAAAGTCTTTAACACACTTTTGTTACGTTACTTACCACGTGAGTTCGTCACGTGATACTGGACCGAGATAATATGGGTTGCGGATAGAAGAGTAGCTGTAGAAGAAGCGGGCCCGCAGAGCCTTTATACCTAATGCGAAGTCCTCAGGCCACTCAGGGGCCTAGATAACCGTGACAGCTTCTGTCAACTAAGGTGAGCCTTAGAGGGCGTCCTAATTGCTCCGTCCTTAGGGGAGTGGTTTTTCTCTACTTTATAAGGGATTGATAGATCTCGTACATCGTGGGGTGGCTCGCGCGCAATTGTTTGATGGCTTCTAGGATATGGATGCCTAGAATGAGGAGGTGATACGTGACAGAACAACTATGGGCAGTTATCTGGCCATGTTTTGAGTAGGGGGAGGTTGGCAGCAGGGCCACTACATTGTGGATACGCCCTTCCATGAGACGCGTCCCCTGGGTGGCCCGTGACAGAGCTACAGCTAGATCCATGATCTAAAACTCGGTCAAAATAGTGGGATAGGCCTTACCTATATGTTTAACAAGGCTCACTTGCAATAAAATGCTTTGTGGTTGATTATGTAGGGCGAGATGTTCGAATTTCTGTAAGATTTGTGAGATGAAAGTGGCTACTTGGCATTGCCTAGAATCCGTCGAATTGCGCACACGGCAATAGATTCTGACGTCACGCGATAAAGTACTTCATATATGCGCACAATTCTTTCTGAACGCTTCGCGTGCACCATTCTGCTCCTCTTTCTTCACTACTAAGCTTTCACGCAATGTCTAGGCTCACTCGCGGTCAAAGTTATGCGATACCTAGTTTTCTGCTATGTGAGCAAATGCACCATTTGAAGGGGACCCGTGGGAGCGTACCAAATTCAGACACATGCTTCAATGAAAATGTTTGGCCGGCCAGCCGTCTATTCAAATCCATTAAAATCTAGCGACTGGTTAGGGAGATCCTGTTTTCCTCTCTCAGTCTTTCATAGTCTATCCGAATAAGCTAGGGTTGGATTCCAACGTAACCCCTACTCCCGATTAAAGGCCTTGGCTATTGCTAAACTCACTACAGGGTAGCTCATGATTCGATCATGCAGCCCATGCTTGACTATCTGCTCCCTTATCAACCCACCGTTGGATTTCCACTCGAACTCCCACCCACCAGCGCCGAGAGATGTCTTTCCTTTGTCCTTTTCCGTCTGTAAGTCCTCAAAGCTCAGCTTTGCTGCTAGATTTCTTGTCGCATTGACAGCGTGCCAGAACATAACATCCGAATGGACCCAGGGAATATCGTAATCGTCTTCAGCATGGATAAGTGTGATATCGTATTCCCTCCTTGGGCTGGATTTGAGTTCGCCGCAATGCCTGATAAGGGCCGCTAATTTGTCCTTTGAGGGCCATTTGCTGACAATAAATCTGTTCAGAAGTTCCAAAAGCTTCGGGAAGTAGACAACCGGCGAGAGGAGAGGGATAGTACCGGCGACACGATATGTCTCCGTCAGAAGCGCAACGTCAGCAAAGGGCGCTACAAGAACCAAGCCAGCGAATGATTCGGAAGGTGTTTGGAGTGCGAACTTGTGCGCTACCGAAATTGCAACCGCTGTTCCAAGCGATTGGGCGAAGATAACGATGCGTTCCGGTGGGATACCAGCAGTTTTCATCGCGAAAGTTGTAAGCGTCAGCGCGTCAGTAAGCAATCCGGCTTCGGAGGGCCACCCTGTGCTCGTCCCAAAGCCACGGTAATCAATAGCGAGAATGTGAACTTTGCGCTCTGCGGCAGATATAGCTCGATAGCTCTGGGGACGGAAGCCCGACCCCAGGGTTCCACCTGCTCCGTGGAAATATATGACCAACCGTGCCTCAGGGTCGTCTCTCAATAGCTGAAATCCCAATCGCTCCTCGATGTTCGGGCACAATCCAGGAGATTCATTCCTCAGGGCATCCTGGTGCTTTCTGTAAGAGTCAAGCGGAATGATATGCCAGGCGTGGAGGGTTTCGCCATCAGGCGTATTCAGTTGGAAGGGAGTGACTTGGTTGCGGAGGAAACCCCATTGCTCAGGAACATTGACGTCCTGGAACCAGGTCAACGTCACCCGATGCAAGTAAATAATGTGGTCTTGCAGAGTAGGAACAGTGAGAAGCGCCAGGAAAGCAAGATAGAGGCCAATTCCGGCGGCGATGGTGCCCAACAGCGGCTTGAGAATGACTGAAACCGAAGGCATGGCCGCGGAGAGGTCACGAGCCGATTTGCGGTAAAGGACAGAATGAACCTTGATGTGTATTGTGCAAGTGGTTTGTGGTGCTCAGACGGCGTTGAAGTTTCCAGACACACACTCTTGACATATCAAGCGTGGGATATTAACGTATGCAACATTCTCGAATACCCTGGGGCTTACATTTCGTCGTGGAACCCGGGGCCTCCAACTCAGGTGTAAGCGCCAAGGTTTTCAAGAATTTTGCATCTATTCTCTAATTACCGTGTTTTAGCGTGTAATGCACAGCCTCGCGTAATTTGTTGTAAGGACGGGGCTCCGCACCACTCCGCCAATACAACCAAAAGGTACGAATAATCAACCAACGTTGATTTTCGGGTGCAGAATAGTATATATACCTGTCGCACGTAAGCGCCATCTCGGCCTTACATTTGTTAGGACAATAAATCAGCGTTTTCTCTTAACGTACTTCACAGGCGAGTTGCTTACACACCTAAGTTGCTTACTTTTGCTAAGACCCTACTAAACTACTCTTTCTACACTAATGCATTCCTAACAATACTACTTAGACGCGCTAAAAGAATGTTAGATACAGCTTATACTCTAAGCTTTTAAATAAGACATAAAACTCTTAAAAAAACATGCTGCAGCTATATATAATGTCCCTTAAAAGACAATAAATAACTAAGGCGCTAGACAACCTTTATAAGCTAATTCTATAGCTAACTTATAAAGGCTAGGCAATAATAAGGAGCAGGTAATTGTTAAGACTATAACGTACTTTACAGACAAGTTGCTCACACACCTAAGTGTTACAATCCACAATTGTGTAACAATTCTTATGAATTGTTCCATCTCAGGTCGCCTAGAACCTATCTAAAGGGTCCCTGTATTAGCTCTAACTCTAACTTAATTCTTATAAATTGTCTCTATCTTAGGTTGCCTAGAACTTATCTAAAGAGACCTTGTATTAGCTCTAACTTAACCTAGCCCTAACTCTGCTCTACTCTCTACTGTACTTCTATTCCTTTATGTATTTAGTTGCACCTTACCTCTGTAGCTAGCTTAGTAGTTTTCTAATATCCTTTTATATAAGGCCTATAGGTGTTAATAGCATTCCTAGGTTCTAAGTCCCTACGCACTTCTGTAACGGCGCAGGCAAGACAATGGGTCCGAATGCGGTGGGAATCCACTCAGAGGCATATGGGAGTGCGTGGGGACTCTGAACCTGGGAATGCCATTGACACCTATAGGCCTTGTACGAAAGGAGATCAGAAAACTACCGAGCTAGCTACGGGGGCGAGGTGCGACTAAATACATGAGGGAATAGGGGTAACAGCAGGGGGCAGGGCAGAGTCGGGGCCAGGTCGAGTCAGGGTAGAGCCAGGGTCGGAGCCGATACGGGGACCCTTCGGATGGGTTCTGGGCGACCCGAGATGGAACGAGAATCGTTACAAGTATGCTGCTCTAGATAAGCTTTATGTGTGTAATATTTTATATTATTATGTTTACTATTAGCTTAGGGGTAATGCAGGCATTAATATACTATAGGGCCTCTAACACAGTAATCTAAAGCGCTTAGCTAGCCCTACTAAGAGTAAGTTAATTAAAAGTGTACATTAAAGGCAATGTAAAAGAGCAAAGGCTGTAAGGTATTACTAGCCTATAAGGACTGCTCTAGCAACAAAGGCATTATGTAGGGTAATAAGGAGATAATTAGGACATTTAGGCCTAGCAGCATTTAGTAAGCTTTGCAGAGTCTGTTGTTAGCTTAGGCACTAGCTAATTACAGCATGTGTAGCGTTATCTAATGTAATATGCAATATAGTAAAGTTAATTTAATATAATATCTAATATTATATCGCATGTTATATTGGATAAGCAGATGTGATATCTGATATACGTATCCAATGTGGCAAGTCTGTCATGGAAAGTACTGAAGACTGTGGCGGTCGGTCGTTTGAATGACGATGGGAAGTGACCACAATCCAGGAATTCGGATAAAGGTTAGAATCCCATTCGACTAAAATGACTAATCAGCTACCTAGTATCTTCCCTTGTGGTGAAAGTCTCTTGTGAATCAATTTATGGCTCGTCACTGAGCATTAACAAAGCAACACTAAGGAAAATGGAGGGAGTGGTAGAGTCTAACGACTACATTTTATGATTGGCCAAAAGAGAGTAGAAAGAAGAGGGAGAGGAGAGAAATGGATAAGAGGCTGAGGCTGACTCCGTCTTAAGAGCTAATTCTACTGGAGAGTACGACACCCATACTCGCACGGTCCGATGGGCCTTCTCTGCATGTTTACATACAGAATGAAATCACATTGTCGCAATGATGCAGAAAGTGAATTTATGACACAAAGACGACGTCCTGGTCAGCAATTTGAACTCGTTCAGCCCACGAGCTTGAATATAGCAGGGCAGCATTAACTTCAATCCGCTGCAGAGTAAGATGTGTAGTTAGAGTGTCCAACATCGCCCTTGCCCAATACCTTCCAGTTAAGCCAAGTTGAACATGTCTCCATCCATACGCCCTGTCAAGCCTCCGTCCAAAATGTCGAGTCCAAGTGAAAGGAAGTTTGTTGCTAGGATGAAGCCCATGAAATGGAATACTACGTTTAACGTCTAAGCTATTGGGCGGAAATTGCCACGCGGAGCTGTGAAGCCTTCGTGCCGAGAAGCCAGCGGATATCATAGCGTGAAGAAAGTCAGATCATGGATTTTCCCCAGCTTTGCCCGGTGAGTAAGGGGAATGGAATAAAGTCTCGAACACCTTATAAGCGCGTTTGTTGATACTGTAAGTAATCTGGGGACCAGAAGCTGGTTGATGGTCTCCTTTAGTTGCTGGTACTTCTGCGTGGGGGATACCACGAGTTTTTCCTTCGGCTTCATAGGAGACGGAGCGCTAGTCAAAGGTGCCCTTGATTTGGCTCGCGCGATCATGGTAGACCCTAGAGGTCTGGTCCTGGTATTCCGGCTACAGAGCTGTAACAGTTGTCCTGGTCCTTATGGCCCCACCCATGGAGGGGTTCTCCGTTAAACGCGTCCTGGCAAAAGAATATCTTTGATAATATGATAGGGAGAACGTCCAGCTTATCCCAGAAAAGGCCAGACGTATATAAATAGCCTATTCAGAACCGGTTCTTTCTTGAATTTGTCGTTGATGGGGTAAAGCACCCTGTTAGGATCTTGGTCATAGGGGTTGTAAATTAGCCAAAGTTGAGGGGGAGACTGGGAAACAATTCCTGAAACGCATTTGTGAAGCCGATACTCACACTCTCCAAAAAAACACATGCTTCAAAGAGCGCTTCAGAATAGATCTCCGGAAGATCGCTCCTATGGCTAAACTGTTTTGCATACTCTCCGGACAATTGATGGAGCTTTCGGATTCGTTGACAGGCTTTGTCCTAGATGAAGAAATAAACGTACGGATGGGTTATTAAAGGTCTCAATACTTTACCAAAGAGTAGGATATCCATAGCATGCTTGTGCTTGTGTTTGTGTCAGTTAGAGCTCAGGAGAAGTTACAGCTGATTCTCCTTGCATTCTTGGAGCATATCGGCAAAGTATCCGAGGTCTTCCCGAAGGGACCATGAGTGGTTCTCTGCTTTGACTTGATGAGAATATACAATATTCAGCATTCATGCGAAGTCCAACCGCGCCGGAAGGTGATACGGGGTTTCTCTGGCTACAATGCCCAGCGTACTACAGCAAACTCATTCTCAGATGGAAACGGTGGCTCCAGCGGCATTTCAATATCTTCCGCTACCAATACTTCCCTGCTAAAGTCTTGCAGTATTAATAGAGCGCAGCGTAGTACGAACTTCACGATTTTTCTCTGAATACAGAGAATTTGTATACTATGATGCACGTGTACTCCAAGACTTTCGTAATGGAGCTGGTAGCCTCACACTCATTTGTCCACTAGATCATTTCCCCCTTGCCCCTGAAACGAGACTCCTAGGAAATATCATGGTCTAGTTATTTGGACCTAGATGAGGAAATATTTCCTTAAATTGCCCACAGGAGCAAATTCGAGGGTTGAAAGTGTAAACTCGTGGGGTAGATGACGGCCGCACGAATTCAAGAAGTTGAGAAGAGCTTTCTATTGAAGAGGGTCCTCTAGATTAAAATAGGGCCACATGTTTGCCCCCTCATCTTTCATGAGTGCCACCGAACTAGGGCTTGTCAGCTGGTGAATTCCTTGTAAACAGAAAGTGAAAATATCCCTTGCGAGCTTTGTAGACTCGACAATTTCGTTGATGGTCAGTATTGAATCTACTTCGTCGGTCATTTGTTAGAGACTCCTGCTCACGGTTGTCTCCTAAGAAAAAGTGGTTTATTGACTCCAGATGCTCTTCTATGAAATCGAGAATCTGTTCTAAGTCTTCATCTGGCGGTTACCGTGCCCATAGCTTGGACATTTGCAGAAAAGTCCCTAAAGCGTCCATTTCGGAGGATTGATCGTTGTTTCCAATGGTTACCGATAATCTTCATTTGATGTCATAGATCCATACCTTGACGTTGGTATTGTTATCGATAAAGGTTTCGAGGGGTAGAGGGGTCGAGAAAATTACTGCTTAGCTGAAAAACTTACCAGTGTATCAAAAAAGTGTCGATGAAATGCGGCGCTGGGAGCCTCCTAAATTCATTGCCCATATCACAACTACGGTTCTAGCCTTTGCCTGCGTGAAAACTGTAATCATGACTGGAGTGAATGTGGCTGAATTAACTCCCATAAGCGCAATCCTTTGCTAGGAAACCAGGTGGACCTATCACGAACACTCTCCTGCTCACCTGGTTCATCCCTCGTAGCTACGAGTGCATCGCCGTGCTAATGCAGCACCTTTACGCCTGCTCACGCGTCTGGATGCAATGATGGGGATTCTTCCCCGGACCTTCCCAATGTCCTTTATAGCGAGAACGGAGCGATAACGAAACAACGAAAGCGAGGCTCTGGCAGCCATTTCCTTCACAGGGTGGTTATTTCAATGGACGAGGAAGAGCGTGCTTCTGACGGGCAGTCGCTAGTGCTG
The DNA here is from genome assembly GCF_010093535.1 of Lindgomyces ingoldianus. Classification (NCBI taxonomy): domain Eukaryota; kingdom Fungi; phylum Ascomycota; class Dothideomycetes; order Pleosporales; family Lindgomycetaceae; genus Lindgomyces; species Lindgomyces ingoldianus. Next base: position 2,452,700 of record NW_022985162.1, on the reverse strand, counting down.
GAGTGATGTCAGTTGGAATACGCTTTCACGTCCCAGCAGAGGTGAGGAATGGCCGCCAAACCTCTCTTCTGAGAGCGGGGCTTCCTAAATCTTCACACAACAGAATTGGTGCTGCTGATTTGTGTAGCATTGATCCGGGCATTGGTCGAGACTCAAATTGTCCGTCCCCACCCACCGATGTCAAAGTTAGAGGTTATCTTATGGCGAGAGAACAGTTCTGATCGGTGAGAGAAACCAGAGATTGAAAGGCAGAAGTATGCAAACAGTCGGGAAATGAGGCTGCAAGGTGTACAGCGTAAGTAAGAGATGGTCCTCACCAATGGGATACCTATCCGTTGGACCTCGAGCCCGCTCTGTCGTACCTCATTGTCGTGCAGCAGTCCTTTCATGTGTTAAGATCCGACACGGCACTAGCAAACACAGCTTGCACAGCATATTCGCCCAAGTCTCGACATCCCCGCCACCACTGTTACGTTTCACAGCCTTATAGGGAACGTTTCAAAAAAGAGGGATCCGGGGCAGGGCTTCCCCGGATCTAGAAGCTGTGGGAAAGCCAAAATGTCGCAACACCCCAGACTCCAATTAAGCCGTGATCTCAAACCACGAAGTGCTTCTCGTAGAGCTGAGTAGGGATGAGGTTGATGCCTGAATCATGTCTTCCACTAGATCCTATTCGACGTAGGGTTTAGAATGACACGAAGACAGGGGCCTTGGCTCAAGCCTTCGCGAACCTTGCACGACTGGAGAACCGAGGCGAATCGTGGCAAGCAATCCTAATCCATAAGCGCTGTCACTGGCCAGGCGACGTAGCATTCCCAGGTCCAGGATTCAAAGCAATAGGCTGTTAGTATTATGCGGAGGGACGTGGAGGGATGATGAGGTAGGAGTCGCTGTTTTCGTCGCCAACATGGTCCGTTACATGAGCCTATACGCTCGCCAATTGCGACCAGATTTTGCCAGACAGGACACACGACACAAGCCGGCATTTGGATGCAGGTCGGATAGAGAGTGCGAGGTGTCAGTTTCTCCCGGACATCTGCCGGTTTCCCTGGCGGCTGCGAAGATTTGGCGCCGGAAGGCAAGCGGAACGTTTGAGAGCTGAATCGTGGATCTCTGCCGAACAGAGTCAGGCTGCTGGCGCGAGCGTCCTTCCAGAAGCCTTCGCACTGACGATCACGAAAGGAGAACAGGTTCCGGCTTGCCGACAAAGGGCGCCTGTTATGAATCGCATTTAGGTGAATTGGGACAAATGCGGCGGACGGGCCACGCTCATCCTTCAGCTTCTGAAGAAAATTGATGGACCGCTGTGCCGACGGGTGCAGCAGGAATGAAGGATCGTACATCCGACGATTGTGCGCGGTGGTGGATCAGGGCGGAAGCAGTCCCGTTTGAAAGTGCCTCCAGGCTTGTCCTGGAGGCGTTGGCAAACGAGGCTAGATGAAGCAAGGGGTGGGTTGGTGGATGTGGATGCACTTCCCCGGCCGCAACCACATTTCTGGGCCCGACTCAGCAGCCCGGCGTGGGGAAGTGCAGGAGACTGCATAAGGCGGTCAGTCATGGAAATTCGCTGCAGGTAGACGGATGACGGCGCTGGCTCTGCTGTTTGATGCGTTTCCTGGCACTGCCTGCGTACTTTCGCGTGGTGCACTGGAGGACATCGTATGTAAGACGTACGTCGCGTCGACGCTGCCCACGTCAGAAGCCCTCGCGGAGGCCAAGGGAGCCCTGGTAGGGCCGTATCCGGACGGGACTGGACGGCTGGCGTTTGCTTTCTTCTTCCCGTCTGGGAGGATAGACTGCGATATCTATCTCTCGATGCTGGATGGCGTGGGAGCGCGCGACGGGAGGCCACGGCTGGCAGCGTGCAGGCTTCCTTCTGCGCTTCCTTCTGCGGTGCCGTTGCTTTGTCTCGTTTGTGCGCCAGCCATGCCATGGCATGCCACCCATGCTCGCATCCGGACGCATCGCCAACGGGGTGCATCGAAGTTGCATGCTAGCGCTGGGTAGAGGGAAATCCCCGACCGCCAGCGTGGGCAAAAGCTCGCAGAGGGCGTGGGGTGCGCACTGCTTTCTTCTCCTTCTGGAAAGCCTCCTCGCTCCGCTTCATGTGCAACGAACGGGGAAGCAGGAAAGCAAGGAGCGCGTTTGCCCGCTGCCCCGTGGTTGCTCCGACGCTTTTAATTGACGATGCCTTTTTCTTTTCCTAACAGATCCCTGCGAGTCAGGATTCAGGCGGTGAATATACTAGCCGGTCTATAAGAAAAGCGCTGCCCTCCTGGGTTCTTTCATCCTTCATTCCACTACAGGCCCAGAGCCCCAGCTCCCCACCCGATAACTCTTAGTACTCCTATTATTGTCCCTCGTGTCCTACCCCATAAAACCAAGCCCGCCTTCCTCGAGTTCTTAGAAACCTATCCAGTTCTCACGTCTTCGCCTCCAACTCGTCGGGTAATTCGTACCAACACCGCAAGTAGCGACACAGGTACCATCCAACCACACCCACCACTCCCAGCGCCTGTGTATTATTGGACGTACCCGCTGCACTCTAAGAAAAGTAAGTAAGCCTCAATGGCAGCGAACCCCGTCTGTTCCATTTCCACATTTCCACATTCCCCAATCCGGGGCTCCGGCTTTGCCCTTGCAGTGCCAGCGCATCAGCCCTGCCTGTGGCTCTTCGTGATATTAAATCTGACTCACAGAAACCAGGCTCTAATCGTTTTGCATATCAGCCCGAGTCCTGCTTTGTTCGCACCGGATTCAGCCATACCGATATTGCCAGCGAATTTATTAGTTGTCCGAGACAGCTCATAATCTCTTGCGCCCCCGAGTCATATCCGTCTCTCGACCATACATCTCACCTTGCAGTTACACTTGAACTATCGGCCAACGCAGTAGCTCTTTTATCACTCATCCTCCCCACAGACGTAAATATCGCCCTGGAATCCGCCTCAGTCTTTACTTTGCCCCCCAAAGTACGATCAGAATTTTTTGGCCTGCGGCGTTTATAAATTAATCTCCGCGACCACCACATAAAAATATTCGCCTTGCAACAACCACCTCTACACGAACACCGCTCCTTCAAAACTTCACTCCACCGACATTCCACGACATTCACAATGCCTCTCTACCAATCTACTTCGTCAAACCCCCGCCAACGCCTCTCCCTCTTCACTAACTCGACCCTTGGCCACGACGTCGGTGCCGCCTTCAAAGCATCCGGCATCACGACTCGCTCAGTTCGAGAGGTTGGCGAGACACCCGCTCCACCGCCATCGCCCGTTGACTTCTCCTTCCCCAGCACGCCAGAGGAGCAAAGCCCCAATGGAAGCAAATCGAATTGACAGCCCTACTCCTCCCAGAGTTGACGTTGCACGGAACGCGAGTTCGATTTTGCTTTTATCATGATTGTGCATTTAGCGGGTGGGATCGGGCATCGGCAGGCTTCAACTTGCGGTTTTGGGTCGGGCACGGTCTGGAGCACTAGGGGATACACAAAGACAGATTAAGATTTCGTTTTCCAGCGCAAGCAAACGAGCAGAGGAGTTTCCTTTCAGACACGTTTACTCAATATCGATTATTGGATTGGATCGGACTCGATCTCGTCGCGCGTTGACCGCTGCCTTCAGTTTCTTTTTTTTTTCCTTTGAGATGCCCCTTCATGCTTATCATTATTGGTTTGGGATAGATATGGTTGTTTCTATGTTGGATTTTGTGTGTTATCTTGTATTGCCTATCTTCTGTTCCAGCTAGTGCAGCAAGAGAGAAGTTCGAATTGGAAAGCAAGCATTTGGTAATAATACGTTCACACATTCTTGCAATTGCCGCTGGTCGGGCCACCCCGTTGCTTCGGTTGTAGATTTCCATGTGCCAGACATGTGCTCAACCGCTTAACCTCGTTAGTAACCCTCGGCCTCCTCCACGCTTCGTGCTCCCTCACACAACACCTTAGTGTTCCTCGGCCCAGTCCATCCTCGCCTCCTTCCATCCCATCTCATTCCCAAAAGACAACGTGATACTCCGTGACAACCACCCAGCGGACCAACCACCCTCCGCAGAAACCGCCTCTCTGCCATTATCCTCCATCAGCTTACCATCATCCGACCACTCTACCACTCCACCTCTCCCCCAAATCACTCTCCACCAGCTCCTTCCAATCAGGCGTACAACCAACCAACCAAACACCAAAAACGCCGCATCCGCATCTACATCTGCATGGAACAGCATGCATGATCCATCCACCATGAAACACTTTGCTCACGCACACCAACGCATAGATACACGCACATCCACACACACACACACCACGACAATCCCTTCGGGGGCCGCGCCGCTCCCGTCTCTCCCGAACGGCTTCGGTCCGCCGGGCGATTGCGGCGTAGCACAAAGCATCTCAGCATGCGGATGCTAAGCACCAGAGGGGGTATATTAGAAATCCGTGGTATAGTATAGATGGAGTGATAGCGTCAAACATGAGACCCTGACGTTGCTTATCCGAAAGGAACGGTATCCTTCCATTATACCATGCCCATTGCAGTGAGTCTTAGACAGGAAGACAATCGTGCGTGTGGTGTGTGACACGACAGACTCCAGTCCGTGGGTTTGCTGGCAATAGCAGAATCCGCGCCAGCGCATAAGACATACTTGACTCTTGTGAATAAACTTTTCCCTCATATTAAGCCCTGAAAACTCTATTCCGCCTGCTACTCAATGAGCAAGCAATAGGAGAGAGAATCCCTGATCGACAATTTCAGATTTTGCGGGGTGCATTTCGGAGCTCCACTATTTTTCAATGTTCAAGACGAGCAAGGCGTCAGGAACCGGAAGCGCGAAACGCTGATCGTGCAGGCCAGCCCTACCCATCCGCCCAGCCAGCCATCTTCCCGACCACTGCCTTTACCTGCATTCTCCGTAAAACTTAATGCTGCTGCAAAGTCAAGCTGGACCAGACATAATTGATTCTCGAACCACCGTCGTTCAAGCCCGAACTTTGCTGTAATGACGCTGCATCCATTCCATTCCGATTGGGTCAAAAACTCAAACGCAAAAATAACCTCTTCCCCAAAGTAACCATGCGCCGACGCACCAGATATTTCTAGAACAACGCACGTTGGACAGCGGCGCTGACTGGGGACATGCAACACGCCCTAGGCAGCCATTTTCCCACGTGTTTTTATCCGGCTACCAGGGTCCGGCTTTTTGGTCTCTCAGACCCCCTAAAATAACCTCCAGTCAGCCCAGCTTCTTCCATTCCTCCAGACCGTCCTTGCCAAGCCACGCCTAGCCACGATCCGAGGTGGACCCAAACGGCCAAAGCGTAGGGTAAGGAGGAAAAGTTTCAGCGTCGAGGCGAGGTACCAAAGGCAGCGTGGAGATTGTCATTGTCATGTGAGATGATATGAGGAGACGATATGGGGAGGTGATATGGGGAGATGATATGGGGAGACGATATGGGGAGATGATATCAAGGCCTGATAGTGTAATATTAGAGGAGCGTTAGTCCCTTTCCCATTCGAAACATTCTGTGAATGTGATGGAAGCAACGACCACCCGCATTCGTTCATGGAGAGATGTAGCCGAAGGTAAAGTCATCCACACTTCGCTTACATTTATTCCGTGTTAAAACTCAAGACATGAAAGCCGGCTATCTCGATCAGGAAGGTTGAAGCAATCGCATTCCCTATTAGCCACGGAACGACCGACACAATATCTCGATTCTTATCAGCGGTGTTAAGACCGTTTTCTTGTTGCTTTACGCCACGAAATTAGGTATCGTTGGAGGAATTGTGGGCCGAGATCGATTCGCATTCGTGTTGGTCCTTGGATGACCTCTTGAGTGCTAGCAACAGCATCTTGCGTGATCCAGTCAGATCAGATCAGATACGACCCGTAACGGGCATGGCGGACGGCTTGGAAGAATGTCCTGCAGCTGGTACAATACGTATTGCGCATCTCCCGGCTCGGCTGAATAGGCTGGATGTTCATCAGAGCTCCAAACCGTACCATACACGACTCATGAGACGAGAGAAAGAAAAGCTAGTAAATGCTGGAAGCAGCTAGGGCAGAGGACCCTGCCACAGCGCTCTCGTCCAGTCTTCGAAATTGTTGTCGACTCCCCTAATCATCATCATCATAATCATAATCATTGGGACTCGCCTCAAGCTCGTCTCAAAAATTGTCCAAATCACCACCATCCTAGTTCCGAAACCTTCCAATACTAGTCTACCTGTTCAGCCATGGGCTGGGGTTCTATCTAGTCAATTTTGTTGATACCCCGGTAATCGCGATTTCAACACTCGACTCTCTGTCTCATTCGATACCTTTTGCCTCCAAATATTTGTCAGGCTTGCTGGAACGTAGCTCGCGCAGCGCAGTTGAGATATATCCTCTGAGAAACATGCTCGGATTGTTCCGGTAGTGGGCCGGTGTTGAAGATTTAGTGCAAACTCCCTTTTCTGGGACCGAACCGCTGTTCGCCATTCCCTTCACAGCTTTCCAAGTCATCTTCACCTCATTCCTTACTATGGCATCATGCTCGATGCATCTGACCAGGCCGATCCTGTCGGCTACGAAGCTTTTCCATGGGTTGGACGTCTTGAGCGCCTTGCAAAGCAATGTTGAAATGGGCGAAATGCACATCGGAGTCGCTCCGAACATCGAAGAACACCCTGGGGACCTCTGGCGCTTCAAGCATATATTTCAACGTCTTATCACACTTACTCGGGGTACTGAACGCAAGGTGGCCTAGGACCTGAATACTGATGAGACAGCCTATCCTCATAGACTCGAAAAGATAGGATAGGGCAGGAGCATGAGGGTAGATATAGATCCTTCATAGGATAGATTGACCCCTTCAAGGGAGACGTATATCGACGGTGGGTCTGTCCTCAGTGGCAACAGTCTGCCCACTAGGTCGGAGACTACCTCCGTGGAGTCAATGATAAAGCTAAGTCGAGAAATTGTTAAATCGCAATTTGCGAAACCTCTTCCTACGGAGTAATTTTGGCAAATGGAACCTTTCTTGGTGGCATGCTGTAAAGCGGATCTGAAGTGTGGAAAATGAAGGTTCCGCGCACCAAATATGCTTTAGATTGTAAAAGATTTTATGTTTCAAGTAGCCATTGCAAGAAACTACTGCCTGCTCACGTTATACAAAGTGACTGGCTGCAGCGTCCAAGTTGCCCCAGATATCGCTGTCCAGGAAGGATGACCCCTCCTTACCTGGAGGCCATTGCCCTCGAGAAGGTGGGAAAAAAACTCCTTCGCACAGTTGCTATACTGGTATTGCATATGGAACATGCCCCCTCTGTAAAGAATGACCTGATTGCGGAAGGACATGGCGCGTTTCTTAAAGAAGTTAGAGGAATGAAAAGAGATGCGATGATCTGGCCGTTTGACGCGAGATAGATAACTTCGCTTGTGATGTGATGCGATGCAATGCAATGCAGGATTTCAACGGCGCAATCTATCGTATATGCAGATAGAATCTATGTATACACACAAGACGTTCGTGGACGGGTATAAAATGCCGTTATTAAATTCTGTGCCTAGTCATATCGACCATCTTACAAGGTAGACCGGAACTGCGATCATCTGTCGCTATTTTGATTGGTATTGAACAGGTGAATTACAGGCGATACTGTTGTACAGTGGGTATCTAAGAAGAATTGCTCGCCGGTAAATGTCTGGGAAGGCTTCTTTTCGGCTTGGCAAGTGGTCTATGTTTGAGACTTGTTGGACTTGGTGCTGGAGCTTTATGAGTGGATTCAAGAGATATATATGGTTTGATCTGAGGCTTGACAGAGATGACTGGCCGAATTAAAGGCGTGAACCGCGCTTCAGCGTATGATACATCCTCATTTGAAGGTGAAGAGGTGGTGTACTCGGCAGTGATGCTTGATTTCGCTGCCGAAGTATTTTTGGTACTGAATTCGGACCCAGATTGGAAGATAGTCTTATACAAATGACTGCTAGAACTTTTCGCACCGGAACTGGAGGGGGTATGGATTTCTGTGACGACTTTGCGAATATTAGTCGGGGGAGCCGGAGAAGAGAGGGGGTCCCTAGATGCTCGCAAGCGCCTGATAGTTGCTCGAACCTCGTCTCTAGAAGGAGGTGCACTGGCAGCAAAGCCTCTGATAGAGACGTTGTCTTGGGAGGTGTGTCCACTCTTACGAAAGGTTAGTATGTGATGGTTTTGTTTAAAAGGTCTCCCTTTAGCAATAGCTTCATCTAATCGCCGCTGAAACTCAAGTTCAGTGGCTTCGGCTTCACTCATAAGCTCCATGACGGTGACCCAGTTCTGGAAGCGCAATTCATCCAACGGGATTCCTGTGGCACTCAGAGGGATTGAATGCTGTGGCGTGTGTTTTTGAGGTGGCTGATAAGGATCAGTACTGAGCTCGTCGTAAACGGCCCGCAGATCTTTCATCAGGCCCAATGATCGCCTTTCCGGGTCAAGGAACATGGGAAAGGGGGTCTTCAGAAGGTCCAGGGTTTGACCGGACATGACGGCTGTAGCAATATCGTTAATGCGAGCTCGAATAGTCCCCATCATAGAGATAAAATTTGCTGGATCCATGAGCGAGAAGTTCTCGGCCGTGGGAGGTTTCTCGCTCCAGTTCAGCTCTTGCGCTAGAAGCACTTCCTCCCGTGGAGTAACCGAGTGTTTGAATTTTTGAAGCTGTTCATTGAAGAAGTCTTTAAGGTCCGCTTGTCGACATGCTCTTCCGAAAGTAATCCAATCGGAATAAGTAACCTGCCTGCCTTCTGATTCTGCTTGGGAAGCAATGGCTGTCCAGAAGCGTTCTAGCGTGGCCCTATCTCGAAGATGCCCGGCAGAAATAAGCACGTTCCTGCTCCCTATTGCGCCAATGTCAATACGAGCAGTTTCGATATCCCTGAGGGAGACTTCGAGCAAAGAAGGGACCCGAAGAGTGCCGGCCAATTTGATAAGCGATATGAATAGCTGAGGCTGCGGAGGCACTCCCGATTGTATAAGAGTCTTCATGATTTCGTGGGCTGTGGTGACGATAATATTCCGGATCTTTCCCTCGTTGCCTTGGTAATCTTCTCCGAAGGGCTTGCGGGGAAGCAGATTACCGAAAGCATTGAGAATGGAGCCCACGTGCGGGCCTTGAATCATGCCTCCAGCTTCTAGATAGGCATACAAAGCATTAACCATACCCTGAAGAATCACCATCCGGTCGTCGAGAGAAGGACATCGTCCCATGGTGTCGCTAAGCATAGACAAAAGACTGGTCAAGTGGTTCGGCTTGAGCAGAATCCCTGCACGACATGCCAGAAGAAAAACTGTGTATCCCTCAGACATGGGCCTTTCGTTCATAAAGAGCTCGAAAAACCGTGGGGGTACTTGATGCGGGTAGAGCCGAAGGGCGGTGTCTAGGGCCAGATATGCCTTCTTCCAGTCGCGCCAGCACATTCGAGCGGTCAATATACCCTGGAGGAGGATCAAGGGAATGCCAGGGATGGTGGTGGGTTGTGTTCGGTCAGGTACGATAGCTTCAGGAGAGAGGTGGTACTCTGCAAAGGTACCTGGGAAGCGTTTGAGGCCATTGATGTACAGCTCCTCGAGCGTTGCAAGACTGGTGCGCCCTTGAAAGGCCAGCATCTCGATCGCGGCCCCGTACACAGCCTGATCCACATAGGTGTCGTCCTGTTCCTGCAGCCACAGCCAGAATGCATAACCTTCATCATATTTCTTACACTCTTTGTAAATACCCAGCAAGTGCACATGGGCGAATGTGTGCGGCGGGAGCTTCCTCGACTGAATGTCTTGGGTTATTCGCTCGAGGAACATGAGGACAAATTCCGACTGGCTAGCAGGGTTAGGATGATTTCTCAGGTAATTGTGAAGTTGAGTCGCAATCGCACGAGTATCCCTGGGCTCCAACGGGATGGATTCAACGAGGGCAGGATACAGCTCCACCACAACTGGCAAATTTCGGGCGTCAAGAGCGGAAACGAACCGCTGCATCAAGGGCAGCTAGCAATTGTCAGCTGCAAAGGAATCTAATGGGAGTTGCGGGGTCCTGAGGTACCTCTCGAAATGACGCAAGAGCTTTGCCTTTTAGATGAGAATTTCCCGCATTGCGATTCCATATATATCGAGCTTTAGCCGATTCTTTGCGTATATTTGTTGCGTATGCGGCACCAAGGCGGAGATGGAGAGTTGGTAGCCGGAGGCATGGTGAGGACCGTCTGGGAACGCACAACAGCCGAGGGGCGAGAAACGGAGCCGACGGGCAAATTAGCGATGCGAGGGGCCTTTGGGGGATAGAGGTGGGGAATGGGAGAGGGAGGGGGAGGGGGGGCATATCCAGAAGCAAATGCGGTGTCGCGGAATGCTAGCGATAGAAGCGTCGAGATAGCTTTAGAGGACTGCACTTTTTGCATGTGCCAAGGCTACGTGCGATTGGCCAGAGGTCCGCTAAACGAATCTCCAGTAGACACCTAACGAAACACGGTCGACAGCTACCTCCCCAACATCAACACAATGGCGCCTCCACTGTCCCTCTTCAGTGTCTCCGCAATCCTCATTCTTGGTACGCAATGTCTTTGTACCCATTGTGAGGACCTATGCTGACCCGTGCAAATACCAGCTATCGACGATGGGTCCCGCATCCTCACCAAGTACTACTCCAATCCACACCCACCCTCCGGCAACCCAACAGACTACCCCGGCCAGATAGCATACAAGACAGTGAAAGACCAGAAGGCTTTTGAGAAAGGGTTATTAGGTTGGTTCCCGGAGCCGATCGCTAGCAAAGCCCATGTCCTGACTGAGGACCAGAGAAAACGGCGAAACAGACAACAGATATTATTTTATATGACCAGAAGGTTATTGTTTTCAAGATGGAGTCAGATGTGATGCTCTACGTCGTTGGTGGGGCTGAGGAGAATGAGGTTCTGTTATACAGGTATTGGCTATGAAGCTCGAGTCGCCAGAGTGCCCATCACTAATTGCGCCGTAGTGTTGTGCTGGCACTACGAGATTCTCTCAACATTCTACTGAAGTAGGGCATGCCCAAATGAGCCAGATCTTGCATGCTTACATGGTACAGAAACTCTGTGGACAAACGGACCGTCATTGAGAACTATGACCTAGTGGTAAGTACCCATTGTGGTGACGATGGGCTTTAGTCACTCACTGCGCTAGTCGCTTGCTATCGATGAATTGGTGGACGACGGCATCATATTAGAGACCGATCCTGTCATTGTAGCCTCACGCGTTAGCAAGCCGCCGGCCCAGGATATGACTTCGATGAAGAACATCGATCTCTCTGAGCAGGGTTTCCTGAATGCCTGGGAGTTTGGAAAGAGGCAGCTAGCAGAGCGGATACGTCAAGGCCTATAGTTTTCGGGCAATTCTGGCGTTGGTGGGAGTTCTCGTGCAATGCTATCATGAGGAAAAGTCATGGTTAGGTGTAATGTGTGGGTCAAGGAATAAGTTAGATTCGAACGAAGAGGATAGGAGTCCACGAGGGGTCCTATTGAATCTTACCGCACTTATTCCACGAATAACGAATAACGAATGAAGTTAGTGAATGACCTCGAGAAGCTTACATAAGAGGCAGGGTATGTCCGCTTGAATTTTCAGCCTTATGACCAGCCCCACCACGATTTGGGCTTGGCAGACGACTCCGTCATTGCGGCTCTCCGGACCCAGCTCGTTTCACAAACTTTCGCTTTCAACTACGAAATGAAGCAACGCTTCTCCTCCTTGGATGTCAAGGTCAGTCTAAAAGTTATTAGAAACGAGTAGAGCTAACTTCATTCACAGGTCATCGCCCACGAGCTTTCCAAGACTCTTTGTCCGCTTCGAGTCAACAACATCTACGACCTCAACTCAGTATGTGCAAAGTTTTGGGAAGGTGGGCACCAGATACTAACCTCGGGCCTAGCGGATATTTTTGATCAAGTTCCACAGAGCGGACCAACGAGAGCAATTGATCATTGAGTCCGGTTTTCGCTGTCATCTCACCAGCTATGCCCGCACCACTGCAGCGGCCCCCTCAGGCTTCGTCGCCCGCCTGCGGAAATATCTGAAAACAAGACGAGTGACATCAATTTCGCAAATCGGCACGGATCGCATAATAGAGTTACAATTCTCAGATGGCCTGTATCGGCTGTACTTTGAGTTCTATGCAGGTGGCAATATTGTCCTTACCGACGGGGACCTGAAGGTTCTAGCGCTGTTGCGGAACGTGGACGAGGGTGCCGAACATGAGAAATTGAGGGTCGGGCTACAGTACAATCTCTCCTTGCGGCAAAATTATGGTGGGGCGCCGGAGCTAGCAAAGGAAAGAGTTCGCGAAGCTCTGCAAAAGGCAATCGACAAAGAACAAGAACCTGTAGCATCGGAGAAGAAGGCAAAGAATAAAAAGAACAAGGATGCACTTCGAAAGGCTCTCGCAGTTTCTATTACAGAGTGTCCTCCACTATTGGTGGATCACGCACTCTGTATTGCCGGCTTTGATTCTACGCTGAAGCCACAGGAGGTCCTCGACAACGACTCGCTTCTAGACAAGCTTCTTTCGGCTCTACAAGAAGCGCGGAGAATTTCAGAAGACATCATGCACGCCGACCCTATCAAAGGCTACATCTTAGCCAAGCCAAATCCGGCAATCAAGACGGAAGACCAAGGCGAAGGTACATCCTCCGCAAAGTCAAATCTTTTCTATGACGACTTCCACCCGTTTCGCCCACAGCAATTCGAAAAATCGGGTTATACTTTCTTGGAGTTTGAGGGATTCGACAGAGCTGTTGACGAATATTTCTCCTCTATCGAGGGGCAGCAGCTGGAGTCTAAACTGACCGAACGTGAGATAGCCGCCAAGAAGAAATTGGATAAAGCACGAAACGAACACGCCAGTCGAATTGGCGGTCTGCAGAAGGTGCAGGAACTTAATTTCCAGAAGGCAGAAGCGATTTTAGCAAACGTTCATCGCGTTACAGAAGCTATTGCCGCTGTAAATGGGCTTATTGGGCAGGGAATGGACTGGGGAGAAATTGCACGTTTGATTGAACGCGAACAAAACCAAGGAAACACGGTCGCGCAACTAATTCGCTTGCCCTTAAAGCTTTACGAGAACACTATCACCCTGCTCCTTTCGGAGTCAAATGTAGAGCAAGAGAACGGGGACGATGAAGGTTATGAGACCAGTTCTGTCAGTGGGGAATCAGCTGATGAAGAGGACAATCCGCCATCGGCCAGGAAAACTCCATCCTCTCAGCCGCCCGTTATTAACAACCTAGCCATCGACGTCGACCTCGGTTTGTCTGCTTGGGCAAATGCAACCGAATACTTTGATCAGAAGAGGTCGGCGGCAGATAAAAAAGAGAGAACAGTCCAAGCATCCACTAAAGCACTACAGAGCCATGAGCGCAAAGTTGCAGAAGACCTCAAGAAAGGCTTAAAGCAGGAAAAGGAAGTCCTCCGACCTGTTCGAAGGGCTCAGTGGTTCGAGAAATTTGTTTACTTCATTTCATCAGATGGATATCTGGTCCTCGGGGGTAAAGACGCCCAACAGAACGAGATAATCTATCGAAGGTACCTACGAAAGGGAGATGTCTACGTGCATGCCGATTTGAAGGGCGCCGTGCCAATGGTAATTAAAAACAACCCAAATACTCCGGACGCGCCGATACCGCCATCGACACTCTCGCAGGCTGGCCATCTGTCCGTCTCTACATCCGAAGCTTGGGATTCGAAGGCTGTCATGTCCGCTTGGTGGGTCAATAGCGACCAAGTTGGTAAAACCGGTCCGACGGGAGAATACTTGGCACCAGGTTTATTCAACATCAAAGGGAGGAAAGAGTTCTTGCCTCCGGCACAACTCATTATCGGCCTAGCAGTCATGTTTGAGATCAGCGAAGCGAGTAAAGCAAGGCACCAAAAACATCGTGTGTTCAACCAGCCAGCTACAGAGACCATTCCCAATACCGAGCAAGATAATGTTACAGAAGAACCAAAAGCTTTTGAGGCGAGCAAGCGAGAGGATGATGAAAGTGATAGCGATGAGAATTTCCCCGATGCGAAAATTGGATCGGACTCAGATGAAGATTTCCCTGATGCAAAGCTCGAGTCAGATGAGAGTGATGCAGAGTCGGAGGCTGAAAGGCATAGCAACCCGCTGCAATCAATCCGGGCGTCTCAAAATGAAGATCAATTAGTCGATTCTGGCTCTGAAGGCCAGACTAGAGGACCTCTCAGAAAGGGAGCACTTTCTACAAGGGCTGAGGTGGCACAGGAAGAGACGCATGACGATACCGGGTCCATTGCCGACTCTGAGCAGACTCGAGGGATAACAGGGCGCCGTCACCTATCTGCACGAGAACGCCGTCTGCTTAAGAAAGGACAACTTTCTGAAACCACTCCGATCTCGTCAAACACCCCTTCAGTATCTGGAGCGGCGGCAGACGATGAAAATGATTCATCTGGGGTTGACCTTACAGTTCCATCCACTAAAGGTCCAGGAACAGTCACATCGCATGCTTCCAAAGTGGGAGGGAAGGGTCCTCTACCGAGAGGCAAACGCGCAAAAGCGAAGAAGCTTGCTGCGAAATATGCCGACCAAGACGAAGAAGAGCGTGCATTAGCAATGCGTCTATTAGGCTCTAAATCTGGTCAGCAAGCGGCGGAGGCCGAGGCACGGGCGAAGAAAGCTAAGGAAGAAGAGACGCAGGCAAACAAGCAGCGCCGACGCGAACAGCATCTCAAAGCACAGGCTGCTGGAAAAGCTGCGGAAGATGTTCGACGAGCAGCCCTCGAAGGCAATGTCCAAGATGATGATGGCGAAGATGAAGAAATGATCAAGGCTCAGCTCCTAGCTCTTGATGCATTCACTGGTCGCCCCTTACCAGGAGATGAGATTCTGTCCGCCATCCCGGTATGTGCGCCTTGGTCAGCATTAGCAACCTATAAGTACAAGGCTAAGATGCAACCTGGAACACTTAAGAGGGGCAAGGCTGTGAAAGAGGTTCTAACAAAATGGGATGCGGCTGGGAAGGATCCTCGCGCGCTAGACAAGACGAGTCAAGATGTCGAGAGGGTATGGCCTAAGGAGATCGATCTCATTCGGGGTTGGAAAGAGCCCGAAGTCGTTGGGATCTTGCCTGTAGCTAAGGTCAGGGTGATGATGGGTGGTGGTAGCAGCGGTGGTGGAGGGGGAAGTGGTGGCGGTGCAAAGGGGAAGAGCAAGAGTTCGAGAGGCGGAAGAGGTTCGAAGAAGCAACGATAAAATTCTAAACCACATCACTCTACTCCAAGATATCCGGATACCGGCCCGTACTATTACCACATCATCGGACTACCGATTTGCCCCTGCAAGGCTGAAGTCCCAGACAAGTCACGTGTTACGAGGAATTCGAACCTGACCAATTACGGGATGAGTGTAAGGCTTAGTGTGCGTTACTGAGATATACTGAAGTCCGGATACTGGGTTTCAATCTAACACCAGTCTTCTAATTATGAAGGCCTTAGATATTTTTTAATTTGAATACTGGTGATACCCTAACGAGAATTTTTCTTTCGTTCTCCATAACTCTTAGGTCTGCTTCCTTTATTTCTCCACATATCTGAACCTAGCTCGCGAATATGTTGATACATGCCTCTCTCCGGTCAACACAGATTCTCTTTTTGCCGAGTTCCTATGTTGATTCTGCCACTATAACAGCCCCTTCTCCACTGCTCGTGAGGAGGCAGAGTGGTCTGCCGCCAGATCTCATTGGATACACATACATATCTGGCGAATGTATGTAGACACTCCCCGATTATTCTACCTATGCCCACTAATGTCATTTTCTAGTCTCTCCCTACACTTGTCGCGAAAGCTCTGCATGGCAAACATTCGGTTTATACGGTCAATGCTGCCTCACCGCAAAGCCCGATTGCTTTATGGCTACAACATGTTTGAGGGGAAGTGTTATGGCAAATGATGTTTATCAACGTACTTGGTTCGTGCATACCTGAATATCTACTATTATTCTTGATGTTTAAAAAACACAGTTCGTCCGGCTATTAACTCGGCACAGTACCGGTTCTAAGGCGCAAACTTCTTGCGTCACTGGAACGGTTTATCATTCTATATTAGATCAGGATCCGATTATGAATTATCAGTGTTGGCCTGAGTGGGATGGAGGAAATTGGGACGCTACTGTTGCTACTACGACGACGACGACGACGATGTCGTCAGGCATGACCACGAGGACAATTTTATCTCCGACGTTCTCTTCGATGGCACCCTTAGCTAGTACGATAGCTTCATCTATAGCGTCTCCTTCTGCAGCGTCCTCGTCTACGATATCATCCTCTGCGATATCCTGGTCTACTATCTCTTCATCAGCAACATCCTCATCATTACCACCTATCTCAGGATTCCAACAAACCCAAACCCCTCACACTAACCCATCACCTTCAAAAGCCTGGATTGCCGGACCCGTTGTCGGATGCATCCTAGGCGCTACGTTCTTTACACTCCTTGGAATGGTCTTAAATAGACGTCATTTACAGTATCGGGTGGGAGCTCCTAGTCAAACATTCACTATGCCGGGTGGAGGAGCCCATGCTCTAAGTGCTGACTCTGGGTACGGCTATGGAGACGGAATTCATACAGACCGTGTTGGAATGATCAGGCTGGACCATGGACTCGTTGAGGTGTCTGATACTATGTGTTGCGAGATGCCGGGCGGGAGTTCGCGTGTGGCTGGCGCTATGGAGGTTGATGGGAGGGAGGTTGGTGGGGTTGAACGGCGTTTCTGAGAGTGAAATGAAGGGAAAGGGAGTTTGAAGGCAGCAACAAGATGGAGAAAGTATGTATTACTTATATATTCAAGTTTCGTAATCCATATGGACGATATGAACAACGTGAGGCTGCGGCAAATCCCGCGTCAATCTATGCTGCGATCCTGTGACTTGGCTGCATGCACGCCACTAGTGTCTGTCTCGCGAATGATACCCAGGATTTCAATATCGCATTTGCGCCTCAGTCTTGGTTCGCACCGCATGCAGCAGCGTGACGGGATGTTTATCGGCTCGGCACGCCATGTGGAAGCACACAACCTTCCTGGAGTAAAGCGCACCTCAGCTGCCCGCGCTTCTTCACTTACGCAACTTACTGTCGCTAAAGTCGGTATACTACTCGTCAGAAGGCTAGGTAAGCTTTCCATCCTTCACTCGGCAGTTATTTACTATTAAAGCGGTGCAGTACCGTTCAGCACTCATGCATCAAAATGAGCCGTGTCCCACATTTCGCCTCTAATCTTGCCTCCCGCTAAAGCCAAAATATCGGCTATGGAGATGAAGGTTAGAATCAGATACCTAGTTCTCATCGCAACTTTATCATTACTCATTTCTATCTCTTTCCAAGCCCTCACCCCGATAACTTCTGCAGCTCAGCACACCATCGAGCCTCGCGCTGAGACTACCATCCCGCCCGATATCATTGGCTATACGTCTACTCAAGGGAAGTGTAAGTTATTCCCACACCAAGGCTTTCTCCTAGACCTCTGAGATTCGTATTCTCACTCCTCAATCCCCACAGATTCTCCATTCCACTGCCTCACGCCTGGAGAAACATGGCTTTCCGCTTCAGCCCTTGGTCGTTGCTGCCCTACAACAGGAGACTGTCCAATTTATACGGCCTGTGTTAATGGGAGCGTTATAAGAAATGATCAATTTAAGACAACATGGTATACGCCCTGGCCCTGCTCCCCTCACTCTCTCTTACAAGAAGCATGTTTGCAATCTTATCACTGACACGATGGTGTAAATTAGCACTGGAACTGGCACGCAAACCGTCTGCGTCACAGGGACAGTTTACGAGTCTGTGGGCGATCTGAACCCAATGCTGTATGTTAATTGCTGGCCGAATTGGACAGGTGGGGACTGGGGAGCTACTAGGACAGTCTCTTTGCCTATTACGGTTGTGACGTCGAATTCGTCGAGTTTGACTTCTAGTTCGATTTCTAGTTCGACTTCTAGTTCGACTTCTAGTTCGACTTCTAGTACGACGTCTCCTCAAACGTCGCCTACATCACCTCCAAGTACGGGCATCTCTGGAGGGAAGTTAGGTGGTCTGATTTCTGGAGCTGTTATTGGTGGTATTTTATTAGGAGTTGCAGGGCTTCTGATCTATAGGAAGTGGGGGAAGGGGGAAGCTGCAGGGCCGACGACAGGTGGTGGCGGTCTTCCTCAAGAAGCTGGGGGTCAACAGGGGCTGATACCAGTACCAGCAGGGCCGCAACCAGCACTGCCAGCGCCGCCACACGCGGCAGTCGAAGGAGTACTAATTCACGGACAAGGCCCGCGCCATCCGCAACCTGGGGTGGCAGCAGCAGGAACACCAGGGGAACAGCAACCCGAGCAGACGCACGAATTAGAAAGTTTGCAGCAGCCCTCAGGACCTGAATACGCCCCAAGTCCGTTGGTGGATGAGGCGCCCCAGAGGCCGCAGCATGGAAGGAGGGCGTCCGAACTAGAAGGCTGTAACCCTGCAGCTGAAGTAGAAGACAACGGAGAAGGTCCCAGTAAAATAACAGGACCCAGTAGTCGAGCTGGACATGACAACGAAGTGGGAGCTAGCAGCATGCGTTCTGGAAACGAGGCTGCTGCTAGCAACGGAGAAGGGCCGAGTAGCACTAGAGAGCCAAGGCAGAGAACAGAGTAAGGGAAGTAACGAGAAATTCAGGTATTTTGCTAGCGTCTTTATTCTGCCTTAGTTCTATCTCTGCGCAAAATTTTCTATCTGATTGTCCCACCCAGCCCCAAGCGTTCAAGCAAATATCGTTACGCAAGTTCCCCTCCCTGATCTCATTACGCAATCCCCCATTCTACCCTACCAAAACGCTCTCCTCGCAGCACGATCGAGCCTTTGCGCTCTGAGAAGAAGCCTGTTCCAAGCAATAAGGCAGTACCCAGAGCGTTCAAAATACTCACGCAGCTGAGGTAATGTCTCTAAAATGGAATTGCAGTGAGTACATGGTACTTCTTTCCGCACCTCGGTCCTCTGAAAAGGCAATGTGGACTCGCACGACAAGGGGCTTCGGGTGAGAGTAAAGAGCGCGTCGGATCAGGGGGATGGTGTTCTGAATAACTAAAATTATCTACACATGGCTCTTCCCTTTGGTAGGACGCGAAGAGAGGTCAAAGATACACTGGCTTGGGATTATGGATATATTACGGATACGCCTTTCACAAGTCTTTGCCCACGCCAAGGCACTAAAAAAGCCACATTTCAAATTGGGCGGACAAGCAAATGCCTCCTCTGGGTGTGATCTCTTCCCTCTTTGTACTCATTACCACCTTCAAGCCTAATAACCTCCTGGCTAAGCTCGCCAGCAAGGTCAGCACATGTCTTCTCACGGCCATATCGGTCAAGGCGTACCTTCTAGGTGAGAGATTGCTGAACCTTGCTTGTCTGCTTATTTGGACGGCCAGATCGGGGAGCATCTTCAAGATATTCGTCTTTTATAACAAGAGGGACGGCGTTAGGATCAAACCCACGCTTGATCGCTCGGCCGTAGATGCTATCGACAGTGCGCTTTGGTAGTCCAGTAATTGACACGACCTGTTGGGTAGTTTTGCCCACAGATGGCGATTTAAGGGCAACAACTAAAGCTCGAGTAGCGATATCGTGATTAGGCGCCATGTAGAGATGAAATAAGTCGTAGTATAGCTGGAAATCTATTGAAATTTGATTGAAATCAGGGATTGAGGATCCCCGATGTTTGCGCCAAGATTGTGGCGTTTTTAGCGCGGGCAAAGACTTTTGAAAGGCTTATCTGTAATGGAGACGCATATACTAAAGAGTTTGAGAACAAAGAGGGAAGACCCGAAGGAAGGGTGTTATTGGTTTAGGAATGATGATTAACATTGGAATTTGGTGGTGGAATAGTGATTTCTGTCATGATTTTGAAGATGTTGACGCCTCAGTAGATAGTTTCGTGCGCTCTTCCTCAATCGCATCCCCTACTCGCTTAGTCAGCGGCGCCTCTGCTCAAGGGATGCAATCTCGTTTTCTGAGCTTCCACACCTCTCTTAGCCTCCAGAGTAAAATTCTATAACCCTAAAACCTAAGATAAGCTTCAGCTTGTTACGCGCTTAGATTTCTGGATTAAAAAGGAATTTCTTTCTGTTCCATCACTCTGTGTAAAAAGGTTGTTCTTCCAATTTTATGTGCGGCGGCTGCAAATATTCGCAACCAAACAAATTGAATCCTAGCCGGACTAATATAATGTGGCATTAAGCCGTGGGGGATCTTCGATATGGAGGAACAAAATACAAGGAACCGATACCCAGGACGATGGTCACTTGAACGTCGGCAAGACTGGCCATGGACGAATTTAGAATACGGAAAAGCGTACTTCAGCGTCTGGTTGGCCTTCCAATTTAATTTTCAATAACTACTTCGATTCTCCCAACTAAGTTCTAACAACAGTTACAGACCTAGGATGGGAGAACCTAAACGGTAGTGAGGAACAATCTATGTTCTTTCCCTTCTCTACCGAAGGATCCCACGAGAGCAGCGATGGTGGGCGACCTGAAGTTAAGAGAGGAGACTAAAAGACGGAACATAGTCTCTGGTGCTTTCTGCACACCTGGAGGGGCCCTGGGGCATCGATTCTCTTTGGTTATTACTTCATAGCCGATTCCAGATGCCCTAGAGGCGCCTGTACATGAGCAGCGAGCTGCTCTCCAATAAGAAAGAGCATATCCATGTTTAGAATATCGGTGGTTCTTTTCAAAGGGGGCCTAAAAAGGATAGACCAACTCATCTTATGGAGGGTCGCGGGAGTGTCGCGGGAGTTCCGCTACTCCGAAAAGCCTACCTACACAAACTCGCGTCTTGTTTATTAGCCTTCAATCCACAGGAACTAGATTGAGACAAATTCGACCGATGGGGTGTCACTATTCTCTTGCTGCTCAAAAATCGTCAGAGTCAAGCAGACATTCGTCTAGGCCATCAGTCGCTTAGTCCAAAGGAACAAAAAATCGACACAAACTCAAGTAGCGACGTGTTGCTGATCTCCCGCCGCTCCAAAAACACTAGCGTTCCAACTCATGTCTCAAGTAACCCTCGCTCGTTCTAAAGATGTAAAACTGTGAGGATTCCAAGTTATGGGGTTTCCGGGCTCTAAAACTTCGAGATAGCACCCGATATGTCGAGATTCAATGTGAGAATAAAAGACCAAGGGGACGAACAATGGGATCCCTGCTCTTACTGCTGTTCTAAAATTCACCGGCGGATCTCGTGACGTCTGGACTGGCAATTTTTCCAGAACTAAGCCCAAAACGGCGTGCATGGAGTCTACCTGCCGTTCTAATGTTCTAAAATAAGATAAGCTAGAAGCCCTGTGCAGGATCACAATAATTTGCCAATAATGTGCATGTTGATATGGAAGAAGAAACAACAACCCTGATCGATCTATGATCAGTTCGGGGGTTGGAGTTGTGGAAAATGGTAGGGGTACGAGAACTGTTGTATGTGTCGCAGTGTGCCCCTTTTCGTTGTCGTGGTGCGTATTTGTGTAAGATTATGGTGAAACTTTGTGGAAGTTGGTAGTGATGATGATGATGGCTAGGACTGTGATGAAAACTCTGAGTATAGATCGAGAAAGTAGTTGCTATACTAAAGATAAGCATAATGTGAAGTAATAAAATCTAAACCAACAGACCAAAATTCCTCTAACGTCAAAAACTCGCGTAACATTCGTCTATCTGGTATCGTTTGCTTGATTCTTTCGAACCCTCCTTATCCAAAACGCCCTCCTGAAGAGCGGTGATTCGTGACCGTAACCGTCTCGAAAATTACAATGGGCTTACTCTTTGTCATATATACGGACTTTCTCCGCATACTCCCTAATATTCGAATGGATACTTTCTTCAATGAGCTCGCCTCTCCCCCCCGCAACACGGAGAATCAGATCGTTGAGAGACGAGCGGCCGAGAATATCGACATGATCGCCTTCACAAACGTTAAACCCATCGTCTTCACATTATCTGCAGGACACGCGAAGAACTAGATTTATGAACTTACCCGTATTCGGTCCACCCCTAGGCGAAAACCTATCTGGCTCATGCGGCATCTCATACGTCTTAATCTGCACACCCGCTGGATTATACCTCTTCATCCTCCACCCCTTCGTACACATATACCCCGCGGACAGCAAGTTCACCGTACCATCTCCCTCGCCCATTACCACGCCGTGATCTGTTTTCCCGTTGCTGTAGCTCGTGTCGATGGTCACATTTGTCTTGCTAAGTGGGTCAGTATCTTCTTTGTAATAATACGCACGCTCTGTCTCCTTTCCCACGCCGTAGAAGCAGTATATCTTCAAATGAGGGGCAAGTGGAAGCCGCGTTTCTAGTGGATTGATCCATTTGGCGGGGATGCGCTGATTGTCTTCGACGACTTTCGCCGTGTGTGCGACACCATGTGAATAGCTCGATTGCACCATATCTTTATACCAATCCTCGCTGTTGCGGAATAAATACGGTAAGCTATCTTCAATGGTGAGGTTCTGGCTCGCTAGCGTAGAATTGCTATCCCGAAATCGGATGAAGTTGCCAAAACTGGTGTTCTGTCCTGGTTCATCATCAGGAGCCCAACCCGCGTCGCCCCAGACCGCGTTTCCTCCCATAGGCAGCATAGAGGAGATTCCAGGCATTGCGCGGAATATTTCTGCGCGTTCGTGACGTGAAAGGAATTTCTCGAGACCGTAGACGGCGAAGGCGTTGAGTTGGGCCGTGTCTTTCATTTCGCCTGAGAGGACAGCAGGCAGGCCTTTCACGGCGCCGAGCATGCAGCCGCTAATGTTGATCCAGGAATCGACGTGAGACTCAACCCAGGAGGGGCCGCCGTTTCCGTAGCCCTCAGCTTCGACCCAGTGGAGGAAATAGTACAGGACTTGGGAGCCCATGGAGTGGGAGAGAAGGACGACCTTTTTGTTCGAGACGCGGACTTCGACTTCGATGTGGGTTTTGAGACGAGTGAAGTATTGGTCGCGGTTTTCGTAATTCATGTACGACATGCGCCAGTCGTATGCTGCGGTAAAGGCGTTTGTGGGATCGTAGCCAATGGTGGCGAGGTTCTCGAGGATCTTGTTCCATATCCAGTATCCGGTGATGAAGAAATCAGTGGCGTCGAAGCCCTGTGCAGCGCGAAGCTTGATTCCTGGTGGATCCATGCCGGTAGTTTTATCTAGCATGATATGCTTCTTCCAAAGTGCTTTGTCCAGCACCAGCGCCCGCATCATTGTCCACGAACCCCAAAGCCTCTTGCGAAAATACTGCCTTGACGACTCCTCAGTTCCCCAGGACTCAAGGCCGGTGGAAATGACTCCGGGAATCATTATAACGGGATGTGAAGCGTGTACACCTTGCGAACGCGCATGGAGGCCGACGGCAAAGGAATCGTAATTCACAGCATCCCGTTCGTGCTTCTACTATGCCGCAGAAATCAGCACTCTTTTCTCGTTCCCCCCGCTTTTATACCATTAAGAAACCACTTACCTGTAGCTGCTGCGCATCGCTTATTAACCCCGCAGGCAAAGCATCGAAAATACTCTCTAGATTCATTCCCTCCAACCCGGACAAATCAATCATGTCATTACTCCCGGCAAAAAAAGCCGCAACCACCAACCCAAAAACACCGCCCAGCCCGAATATCCAGAAGTTCCTCTTTTTGCTATTCTTTGGCTGAGAGAGGTTGTGCAACTTCTTGGCCGTGATGACCCGGAGATCGTCTGCTTTGTCTAGGTCGGGGGTGGGTTCACGGGAGGGTTCTGTGGAGGAGCCGGTGCCGCCGCCGCCGAAGCGGCGTCGGAGGAAAGACATTTGCGGGGAGTAAAGAGGAGAGGGGAGGGGGAGGGGGAGGGGGAGAAAGTTGGTGTTTACACCAGGGCCTGAAATGCTTATTGTGAAGGATCGGCGTCATGGGATGTCATTGGCTTGGCGAGGGTCAAAGCTCCTGTGAATCTCAACAGCCATGTTTCGACCCCGCCCCCGCTATCCCACCCACATTCTGCAGAGCCCCATTGCTATCGGTGGCGATGAGCGAGGAAAATGCTCAGGCCCTCACATCTGCTCCCCCCGTCGATGAACTTCAATATGTGCAATACGAAAGCTCGAAAGAGGAATCCTACCTCCCCGCCATCCGTCTGCTGATATCGAAGGATCTCTCCGAACCCTACAGCATATACGTCTATAGGTATTTCCTCTATCAATGGGGCGACCTTTGCTACATGGTATATCTCACCCCATAGGTTCTACTATCCTGATACCTGACAACTTTACAGGCCCTCTCCCCTTCGCACGACCTCATCGGCGTCGTGGTCTGCAAACTCGAGCCCCACCGCTCAGGAACGTTCCGGGGCTACATCGCGATGCTGGCTGTCCAAGAATCGCACCGCGGCCGCGGCATTGCCACCAAGCTCGTCTGCATGGCTATTGAGGCCATGGCCGCGCGCGAGGCCGACGAAATCGTGCTCGAAACTGAGGTCACCAATACCGCGAGTTTGAAATTATATGAGAGGTTGGGATTTTTACGGAGCAAGAGGTTGCACCGGTATTACTTAAATGGGAATACTGCGTTTAGGTTGGTGCTGTATTTGAAGCAGGGGACGGCTTTGAAGGTGCCGGACCAGGCGGAGGTGAGCATGGGTATGGGGCTGGCGCATGGGCCTTTAGCCCGGGAGGGGAGTGATGGAGCCGGTGCATTTTATGTACCATGAGGCTTTATCATGGTATTGGTTTCTGGAAACACAAGGCAAGAGGAAGGGTAGCCCGCGAACCAATTGAGCGGACATCTACAGCGCCAGGCAAGCTAGGCTACTGGAGCGGCTACCCAAAGCGAAGAGGCAATATGCCGATTATTAAGAGCATCTCAGGTCGAAGAATCGAGGTCGGGATCGATATGAATAGAAAACTTTACAAAACAAACCGGTGAGAGGGTATCTGCGTATTACTCGAGGAACCAGTCCTTCCAAAAGTGAAACCATGACCTTCATCCAACTCATGATATGCGTCGTTATCTCGTCCGTCATATCTCATCTCTCATGTCTCATCCCTCATATCTCATCCCTCATATCTTATCCCTCATCTGTCATCTATGATCTCTCATTTCCCACGGCATCTGCGATTCCAGATTCACAGGCGAATCTGTAACCGTCCTACCCCTGTCATCTCCCAGTCGCTTTACCGGAAGAAGCTGAATCTCGTAGTCGTCATTCCAGTTTGGCGCCCGGTTGCTCTTCTCCGTCTTTGGAGGGCCCTTCGCTGTTCCCTCCGAATTTGAAAGCGTTGTCCACCCTTGATGGCCCGTTTCCACTCCTCGTAACTGCTGGACCCATCGTGTTGTGTGAATGATAACTGGTTTCATGAGAGGGAAGCACGCGCACATAAAACCGGCTGAGCTCTCCGTTGCGGTGAGGACGATATCGAGGTAGTTTGAGTAGGCTTCGTTGAGTTGGTATTCGCGGTTGATGAAGAATATCGTGCCTCGGATGATCGAGACGATGGAAGCACTTGACCCCAACTTGTCAGCGTATATGTCTCATAATCAAAGAACCATCTTACTCACATTCCCCCAACCAAGAAAATTGATATAAGCGCAATCTTCTGGTTCTTTCGTAGCTTCATCCTCGTAACCATGAGAATCGGTAGTCCCAATATCAGGAAATCAGTGAACGCGTTGACTATTCCTGTGATAGATATGCCGAGTCGCGAGAATCCACCTTTCGGAAGCTTGTCAACACCTTGCAATGCTAATAGAATGATACATGTAGCGGTCCACAATAGGGTTAAGATGAAGGTCGACCACCAAGCGTAACGAAACCAGGTCGTAAGCATAGTAAAAGTTCGCCGGTAGAGAAATAAAATTGAGGATTTGATGAAGGTAATGGAGAAAACGTAGAGCACCGCCAGTCCATCGTAAACCTGAAATAGTTAGATAGAGCACTAACAGAAAACAATTTCGGATCTGCATACAGATCTTACGAAATGCTTCTCATCTTCTGTTTGTGTGGTAACGGATGATAGAGAGAGTGCTCCGTGAGCGGTGACTACTCTCTGTCAATTCCCGTTCCCGATGGGCGAAAGTGCAGATAGACTCACGAAGTAGACCTGAGACGAGTAGCCCGAGATTGGCCGACTGCTCGTATTCAGCGTGCAACCTCTGGAATCCTTTAATCGATATACTCACATAAGCAATATATGCCAAATAATCGTCCGTGGCAGGTCGTGCCTTCATCATTTTTCGTGACACGGTACGACCAGCCAACGCAGCTGTCGTCAGAAAGATGTCCAAGACCAGAATTCCGTACGCAGGCGCATTGTAGTCCGCTGGTACGGAACTGTTCGCGCCCATGTTGGTTGCAGCGGTTGGGCACCCAGGAGGAAATGCAGGATGTTGAAGGAATGGAGGTGCGAAGACCTCATTTCTCATTGCAAGAGTCCCATGATCGGCCCAAGCTGAACCTTGGAAGTTGTACCAAAAGTTGAGGTGAGCTTAGACAGCGTGGCAGCCAGGCGCAGGTCGTCAGACGCAATATTATAGGATCCCACACGTCGGATCGTGGAGGGTCCAGCAGGGCGAAGTAAGATTGAGGTGAGATTCATATCGGTCCCGACAACATGCGAAAGCCACAATCTGAAACTTCCTCGATAATTTTGCACCTTACCTTCTAAATGGTTCCGGTGCTTCAATTCGGGATGAGTCTGATGACCGAAGAACAACGCATCAATAAAGGCTGAAAATGAAGCTCCAGGCGGACTGAAGAGGAAGAAAAGAGATAAGTGTCCTTACATGGATGGTGGCCTAAATTAGTGACGTCTTACAGGTCTCTCGATATGTCGAAGCGGGAGGGCCGATGTCGATCCAATCCGAAGTCCGAGTGGATGAAAACCCGGGCGCTTACTAGCTGAGCCACAGCTGGGCTGCATTGCCGTGTAAAATTCCATGCAGGGTAATCGAAGGAAAGAGCTGATCATCGCGAGACCTGGAAGAAGCCTATTCACTGCAATTCATTACAGGGAAGAGTGATGAAAGAGAGGTGGTTGTGAAATCTAGATTCAAGGAGTGTTTCCAGAGGAAGTTGCTAACTAAAACAAGTGCACTAGTGACTTAGCACTGGCTTCTAGTTATTTCGGGACACTCCTCGACGACTTCTTTGAGCACATCCCCAAGAGCCCAGCACAGCACATTCTTAATGGGGTATAGGCCCTCAAGAGTCTCTCGACTTCGATCCAGTACGAACAGAGAAGGGAAGGCTTTCTCAGCCTTATCATGCCCACACAAATTCTCCGATGCATCAGTCCCGGTGATCTGAACTGAGACATGCCCCACTAGGCAGGCCTTGTCCTCATATACACCCCGGTCCCGAGACGGGGCCTTCTCATCGCATCGCCAACGTAAGCTTCACGTCGAAAGGAAGCTTTTCTACCACAGTAAAAGTCTTCTGCTCCTCCCATTGCAGACCACCGGCTTTTGTGTTTGCTTTCTCGATATCAAATTTCCACACCATCTTCGCCAACACAAGTCTTAATTGAGCAAGCACAAGGGGCCTTCCAATACAGGATCTCGGGGCGATGCTGAACGGTTCGATGCGGCTACGGGCGTTATTGGACTTTGAAGATGAAGCTTCTCTATAAGCTTCGGGTAACCACCGTTCTGGTTGAGACTCCAAAGGGGTGTGAAAGTAGTCCGGTGAGAATGAGATTGTCAGAGGGTGCGATTACGAACATGTGATAAATTGGGATTAGTATGACGAACGATCGCAGAGGTTGTTCAGTGTGCTTACATTTCCCGGAATCCAATGTCCGCATACCGTTCCACCGTCTAGGGGTGTGAGGTGCGGGAGTCCGACAGGACTCATTTCTATCAGCGCCACTTTCCTGTTCTTCAGGCTTTTCTTACCTACGGGATTACAGGTCCTAAAGCCTTCCCATAGCACTGAATTTAAATATGGTAGTTCTTTGAGCACAGCCTAGTTGCTCCGAGGATACGAATAACACAATGCCCAGAAGGAAAAAACACCATCATTGTCTAGAGGCCACCGAATCATATGAGACTCTTGGTAGCCATTCTCGTGCGTTTGTTCACCTAACGTGGAACATGTCATAATATGCTCGTGTTCTACGTTCTGTAATAGCACGCTGCTACACTAGACGCAGTAATTAAAATCTTGCCTCCCGACATGGAAACTAACATGACTTTTGCGACAAAGCCCCGCCCTAGGAGCAGAACCCCCCCAGCAGCTGCCCCTACCCCGATTCCATCCTTAGCCCCCACAGAGAGGCCGTTTTGCGGTACTTGAGTAGTGGACGCAGTAGGTGTTACGGAGGTTACCACAGGGCGCATTATAGAGCTGGAAGGGGTGGCGGGGGACATTAACGGACGAAAGAGAGGAAACAGTCAAACTTAATGATACTCCAAAAGTTGGACTAAGATCGCTGGCCTGGCATTACTATTGGTGCTACAATTAGTGATAGTGCCACAGCACCATTTCGTAGACGTGGCGAGGCGTGTGTCGAGTGTAAGTTAACGCACCGCCTTGTAGGAAATAAAGTCAGGTCATGCCCAAGTCGATGTCTTGCCAGAATTTGGGATTGCTCGGGAGATAGTCTATCATTCCCTGGGTAGAATCAAGAGCCATTATGTCGTGGGAACCATCATGTCACATGTATAAGCAAAACATGTTCCACTCGCCCCCTCTAAACACGCTTCCAAGCAGTCACCACTGTTCCACTCTTTATCGGTGCAAGAGTACCTCCAATACGTCGTTTCCCCATTTTTGGTGTCAGTGAATAAGCATAGAGGTATCAATATGGTCGACATTGCAGCATACGGTATGCGAAGGGTTCGAAGGATCCATTGAACAAGGCGAATAATCACTGGTTGTCTGTGTGCCTTTTGAAAGACAGCATGCAAACGAGGCTGAAATGAACAGGCTAAGAATTGTGAGGCTGAAGAACATAACGTTGAGCGAATAAGTCGACCGCTTTGAACTTCCGGATATTTTCTGCGCCCCTGGCGTAAGGACAAGCCTTAATAGAAGAAATCAAGCTGGTGGAAATGACACCGAGTATTCTTTTGAAGGAGGAACGATAAGTGCGGGGGTCTCGCAAGCCACACTCTCGTGTAAGTATGTACAGAGTGAAGGCCTTGGGACTAGTTCAGTCTTGTCGCATTTGGTTGGGAAGACTAGCACCGTTTTCTTTGCACTATAATTTTTAGTCTTTCATCATCTGTACATCAAGAGAGCAACATCTTAATTGATCAATCAAGCTCCTATCTGGTTCCACCTGCTTCTCTTCCTTGAAACCTCCTCATCCTAAAAGTCAGACATACCAAACTTTAAAAGGTTCGGCCCAGCCTGACCAGTGCCTCAGGAAACAGCTTTCAAGTTAGATGAGGAAAGAAAGCCCCTGTGGGTCTTGCGGGTCCCAAACCTCCCGTTCTATTGTGAGATATGATATAAGTAGTATAGGAAAGATACTTACACTCTATTGACGTTCTCCCTTATTCCAGCAAGAGACTCACCAAATAGACTCTACCCTAGTATTTTTCAAAGTTAAGTGAGAATATGCAGTATATACCCGAAGGCATGCGTTAGTGGACAGGCGATTTTATCAAAAAAAAAAAAAACAGTAAAGCGTATTATTCCGGTACTGCGCCCAATTTTATCATCAATCATTATATACAAGAAGCCATAGTGAAAATGGCAAAACTGGGTATTTTGGAATCAACTTCGACTCCTAGGAACCATCAATCTGCCTCCCAATTTCACGTAAACGAGTTCCTTAGATTGGAAAGCGAGTGATTAGGCTGGATTAATAAAGGGAGGAGGAGTAGGGAGCAATACAATACCATAAACGGGACCAAAATAAAGTGGAAAGGCCAGAGCAGTGGCATCCGAGCGTTGCCGGTCAGTTGAAGGGTACTAGAATTATGACTAGAGAATTCCAACGAAGAAAGTGCCTTTACATCCGCCTCCTCATCTCAATCCTGGCCCTCGGATCTGCAAAACACATTTCATCCACCGTCCAGGTCCTAAACCCCCCTTTCCCTTCCGACAGTCTAAACTCGAAATCCAGTAAAAGCCTCGCGACGATAATCTTAATCTCATTGGCAGCGAAAAACCGCCCAGGACAAGCTTGCTTCCCGTGTCCGAAGTATAAATGGTCTTTTTCGGTAGATACCATCATGTGCATCATCGATTTACCGGGTTGTTCGCGTTTACGGTAGGATCGGAAGGCGTCGAAGGTTTCGGGATTGGGGACGAGTGTAGGGTCTGTCATGAGGTTGGCAGAAGGGAAGGCGATGGATTGGTCTTTGGGGATTACGAGGCCGTCACGTAGGGTAATATCTGTGACGGCGACGCGCTGGGGTGATACTAATATGGTTAGTGTTGTGGCTCTTGGAATACGGGACGAAGGGATGAGATGACTTACGAAGAATAGGCGGGTTGAAGCGCTGCGACTCTCTTAAGAAGGAGTCGAGCTTTCGAAGGCGGTTTAGGTCTTGTTTGGAGAAGCCCCTCGAGTCCCCCACTACGTCCAGAAGCTCTTTTCGTAGCAGCCCGATGTATTCTGGATGCGTGCAAAGGTCAAATATAGCAGCGGCGATTGCAGAAGATGTGGAGTGAATAGAGGCCATTGAGAGTATCATGAGTCGTGCTGAAAGAGTTTCAGGGTTTCCTTCCTGGCCTCTAGCATTTTCAATCATCCACTCAAGAAGTGTGCCCTTTACCGTTCTATCATCAAGATTGGATGTAGCCTGTATCTGATGATCCTTGATGATTGGAGTAACCAGTTTCTTCGCCAATGTCAAGTTTTGGCGAAGCCAATATCGTGTCGGCAGGAACCATGAGATCATAGGGTGAAGGAAGGGCGGAAATAGTCGCATAACGAACGCAGTAGCAAAAATGTTAATAGGGAAGTCAAGGCAAAGTTTGATCCAAGTTGGATTCCTGCAGGCTGAATCACCGACGAAAACTTTCAAAGACGCTCGCGCTACCATTGTTCGGAGGATCCGTTGTATATCGACTTCCGTCCAATCTATATCCCAAAAATCAGCGAATTCGATACCGAAAGGAATGCCGTGCGCACCTTCATTCTGTGGAATATCCGCCTGAAAGGAGTAGTCCAATTCCTCTTCGGCTCGTCGTAGGAAGGTTTGGAGGTTTGGGGTGAGGTGATTTTGGAGAACTCGGACATGTTGATCGCTCTCGAGAAGAAAGGTGGTATAAGTGTACTTGCCAAGCATATTCTACCAAGTCATATTAGTCTCTACCAAGTACCAGTGAATGGTTTGTTCAGCTTACCTTGACCTGCGCGTGGACATTACTCAATTTAGTATTAGGGAGAAGTCGAAGCTCATCTAAGTATTTGTTGGATAATACGAGAAGATCCGAGTCAAGGCGTTTTACCATGAAGGCACTCTTCTTGGACTGAGAAATGTCAACAAAGTGTTCAGCTGTGTACGAAGATGCGCTGAACCAACCTTCTCATATCCTTCCTGTATTATAGACTTGGCGCTCGTGACGAATCGATATCGCAGGAGAAAGGTCGGCTCGAAGAGACTCCGGTATCCAACAGTAGGTGCCGGAATCTTGATGAATGCATTTGTGAATGACGATACAACAAGGAATGTGAGAGCGATATATAGAAAGTAGCTTGTGTTGAACGTGTCGAACATGCTGTAAAATGTGCTGATCGCATTTCTGCAGCTATTCCTCTTCGAATGTATTTGGACTGTCCCAAAAATTGCACCCTCGCACGACAGATTCGTTGAGAGGTGAGAATGTATGGATTCTGGTAGTTCAAACATGATGATAACTCACCTTTCCAGTCAGGAGTGCAGGAAAAGACGTCAAAAAATATAGCGTAAACGACCTTAGTACCTTCGTTGGTCTGCTACGCCATTTGCGAGCCGAACCTCACCGGTACATATATAGCCAGACACAGATGTCAACAAGTACCATCCATGCCCTATTTGATTCTGATATCAACCAATAGACCTCTCGGTTTCAGCTCCCCACATTCCACATGCTTGGTTTTCTCCCAACAAGCCACCGAAATTCTCCTCGTGAAGAGGCTCACCAATCACCAGATCCTAGGAAAGAAGAATTTAGCAAGTGACAGCTTGCAGGCCGCTAGATTAAAGAAGGTAAGATCCCACCCAGTTTAGCAAGTGTCTGATGCGGACCATTCCATATGCCGGTAGAGGATTCCCCGGGGAACATGGCTCCATGGAGCCGAGTGGCATGGTTGCCAGGGAGGCCCAGACGCGCACCTCCGGCAGCTATTGTATTCGGGAGCGCGGAAAGCGGCATGTCCCTGACAGATAAACATCGAGATCCACATCTGTCGTCGCACCTTGGAGAAGCAATTCTTCTGGACGTGGGATTTTGGGGTGCCACTCGCGGGCGTTGCACAAACGGTTCAAGCCTAAGAATGGGTGTACGGTGTCGAGCTTAGGGAATGAGCTTAGGGAATTCGACACCACATCTGTTCCCTAAGCGGAGCTCTGGGCTTCTCCAGATATTGCTGTGGCGTTTAGATACGATAACCCGAGAGTCCGAGGCGCGACCATTAAGACCCTAGATGATGAAGAAGGTTGGGTCTCGCTTTTAGGCATTGCGCAATCGCGTCTCCCTTTGGCTGGCGACAAGCTCGTGCACCTGTACGAGTAAAAAGTGAAGGGGTTCATACTGTTTGATATCTCGGAGTTATATCGGTTCTGAGAACAGGGATAGCAGCAAGTACGATTTACCTTTTTGGGCCCACTGGCAATAGACTGAAGCCTGTTGTGAGAGTCGCCCCTGGCTGCGCACCCGCCCTTTCTCCCGGAAGCGGCTTGTTCCTTTTGTCGAGAGTTTTCTGTGGCGTCGAACACATCGGAATGAGGCGCGCTGCCTCTTGATAGTCGATCCCCAGTCTCACCCACGAGCACAGTCTGTTACACAACAGCCATTACCGAAAGCGAGAAGGATCTCCTCTCCGTGCAACTCCTGTCCCGAAAACATGCAGCCGGAGCATACATGAGAAGTGGAACCTCAATTCATCCGAAATTTGCTGGGCCCAAAGCTTGGCTAGCTGCCTGGTATGTGATGATGCACGTTCATCACAGTTAGCCGGGGCTTTGTATCTGAGGGTTAAAGAAGAAATTATGAAGAAGTTATGAAGATTCAGATACGGAAATAATCATTGCTGATAATGGTAGGGCGAATGCCTGAGCACGATGAGGTGAGAGGGAGGCGGGAAGGATCAACAGGGGTTGGATTTAAGTGTAAGCCAAGGGTTCAGGCTAGTGGGGGGTTGACGCTTGGCGTGAAAGCGAGTGCGGACTCTGTGCGGGTCCATAGATGCATCGTGCTTATGAAGTTGTAAACATCAGTCATTATTCAACACGCTCCAATGCAGAGACTATACGAACGCCTTCCCCTAACTCCATCATCGGTCGACCGTGTCTATTATATACTTTCGTTCGAGGACCCAAACAAAATTGTTTCCTCCTAACCCTTCCAAACCCCCAAAAATCTTTTCAATAAGATAGCCACTACGCCGCTGCTTGCACAACCTTGAAACCCTCCGCAACCATCTTTTGAATATCCTCGTCCTTATGCTGGAGTAAGCCTAATGCAAACGCGACATCATTCCACTGTCGCTCATTCTCCGCTCTCGGCAACCTAGCAGCGAGTTTGGATGACAGTTGTTTGGCATGCTTGTCCTGCACGAGGTCAGCGCCAGGTTCCAATAGGCTTTGATAAAAATAATGCTCAACGCAACGGCGAAACATACCTTCTCGATAAAACCCGCCAAGAACTTGACAATCCTCTTGAACGCCTCCTCGTCCAAGCCGGTATCCGCGCTCAACACACTGAACATATCGACAAATTGATTGTAGACGGCGTTATCTTTCGTCGCCAGCTCACTGAAGAACATGCGCGCCATGTCCGCAATCCTCCTGTCGCTGTCTTCGAGGCATTTCGCCATTTCGCCGAGCTGACCCTTGACTTTGACTTGACCAGCCAAGATGAGGAAAGTCAGTGTCATAAGACATGTGCGCTTGACGCTAGGATCCCCATCGTTTAGACGGCGGTAAAGAAAGTCGGTGTTTTCGTCAATGAGATGATTAAAGCAGACAGCCATATCTCCAAGGGCCACGACAAGGTTACTACGGACAACGGCATCTTTGCTTCGTTCGAGGATAGTGAGAAGGAGACCAAGGTTTCCTTCGCAGTACTCAGAACTTACACACATAAGCTTCGCGAGGCAGAGAGCTGCTTGGGCTTGCAGTGTAGGATGGTTGTACGAGGTATTGTTTGCGCAAATGTCCGATACCAAAGGGCCGAAATTTGAGAGAAGTGATTGCGGGCCGTACAGAAGCTCGCGTTCGCGAATGTGTGCAATCGCTTCGGTGAAGTCGTCTTCTGTGGTACCAGCCATGAGATCCAATTCGTCGGCTTCCTCAGGGGCGGGTGTTTGTTCTTTCCCAGCAGACTTCTTCTTACCTTTTTTCACCGGTGATACATTCTCAGGAGCAGTAGATTGGCAAGGAGTAGTCTTCTTTTCTTTCTCGGCTTTCCGTCGCTTGAACTCTAGCTCACAGAGCTCGAGGTGAACTATCTGCTTGATGGCGACGTGACCGACGATGAAGAGCAGCTGGGAGAGAGAGAGCGCAGAGTTCTGTTTCTTATTTGGAGCTTGAATTTCCACCGGAGCATCTTCCGGGGTTGTGTCCTCTTTGTCCGTGGTAGGCAACTGGCTGGCTTCTTCTACTCCCAACCCGCTGGATGAGGGTCGTGGCTGAGATTGGGAAGCAAAAACTTGCTTGGACTTGCGCCTCAAAATCTCCGAGCAAAGGACATCCGGATGCTTTGACAAGACATAAATGGCGCTAATAGCTTGTTCAGCGACTCCAAACCACTCCTTGCTGTCCGACATGATTTCAGTCATGGCAGCCAACCGAACGAGGACCGCATGATCATTTGGTAGCTTGACAACTTGCTTTGGGGCAGCACCCGCAGACTGCTTTCCTGGGGGTGGGCTGATGCGGCGAAGAGCGATGCAAGTGTATCTGGCTAATCCAAGGTCGCGTCGTCCAATTTCTCCAAGACCAATGCGTAGGCAAGTCTCCATCTCTTTCACGATAATGTTTGGATCCGCAAGCGCAAGCATACTCAGCACAATGATAGCTCCACGGCGCTGACTCTTGGATATCTCCCTCCTTTGGAAGCCGTACACCTGCCACAATTTCTCAATGACGAGGTCATTGACCAAGCCTTGTTTCATCATCATGCTGAGAAGTTGTTCAAGGGAAGTCAATTCAGCAGGGGTAGTGCCGAACGTGAGACTAATCATGTTTTTGGCAATGTAGTTGGCCGCATCGTTAGCGTTAAAGTTCGGTGGCGCATCAAAGAATAGGCCTTTGTAGCACTCGATAAGATGCGTTTGTACACCTTTCCCTTCGTCATTATTGCCTTTTGTCCAGATTAAGCGAAGCATTCTTCGAATCCCGAGTCGAGCATTTTGGATCTTATAGGCATCAATAATGGTGAAGAAATCCATTGCTTCAATGACCTCGCTCTTGTTCTTGGACGACAGCAACTGTGTCACAATCTCGGCTGCCTCATCAATGACTTCGATGAATCGGAGAGCCTCCAGGAAATACTTTCGTGTCGTCTTGAAGCTCACCAACTCTTCTGCAGTGGCGGCCTTTTCTTGTACTTTCCGAATTGCGGCCAGCTTTTCTTCGTCAGTCATTTCACCGGGATTTTTGGGCTCCGGTGCATGCTCATTCTCGACTTGGGTGGCGTCTTGCAGCAAAGTCTCATCGACGGTTCGTTCATCTGGCCGGGGGTGTTCCTGGAGTTCCTGAGGTGGTTCCAGCTTATTGATCTCTGCCTCGCATAATTCCAGCCGTTTCTCCCATTCCTTGTTTGAGAGCAAGCCGCCATCTTGCATAGCAGTGAATGGATGTGATGAAACTAACTTGCCGAGGAGTTTGATGGCATTGCGACGAACATTACTGCTCTTATCCTCGAGGCTCCTTGCCGCAAGTTCCGCAACAATCTGGCGACGCTTCGGGAACTTTTGCTCGAGATCGCAAAGCTTAACGTACACTTGCATAACTCGACATCGGCAGTAGGGATTCACGTCTAGAAATCGTTCTTCGAGAACCTCGAAAAACGCTTTCATCTGTCGCTTATGATTTTCACCTTGGTCTCCTTCAGGTTGTTTCGTAAGCATGGCAATGAGGTTGCCGCAAACTTCTAAAATTGCGCAGCGGAGAGTCCATGACTAGAATACAGTCAGTTTCCTGATAGCAAAAGCTGAAGGTCCTTACCTCGCTATCGAGAAGGTGGGCAAGCAACGTCATTTGCTTGATGACCAGATGCGGTGTCAACTCCGATATTTTAGTCAAGAACGTCGACACCGACTTTGGTCCTTTCAGATCATTACTGTTAAACTCTTTGCTGCTCAAATCCCTGGCAGGGGTCAGATCTTAGATCACTCAAGATGTTGAAATTCAAACCTTAGGACCTCCTCGGTGAGTTGTGGGTAGTCGTATTGCTCGGCCAGGATTTGCAAAAACTCGGCCATTGGCTCTGACAAATGCTCGAAATACGAGAGGTTCTGGTTGATGGCAGTTTGGGCGCCAAAGGCATGGCCATGATGCTTGATTGCGATGCATAGTACCCTGAAGCAATGCATCCGAATGGCTGTGTTCTTCACCCGAGCTTCATTCTCTAGGACGTGGTAAACCGGCTTTGTGAAAAGGCTAATGAAGGTGTCCCGCTCCGACGTTGTGACAAATATCCTCGCCAGCTTCAGTTTCAGTACTTTACTCATGATATCGAGAGCTGTCTCCAGCTGTCGTGACGCGTCCCAGTTTCCGTCCTTGTTTGCGCCAGACTTCGCTTTTGCGCCTTTGCCCCGCCCCCTCGCCGGAGCAGATGCCGACTTCTCCATCGCTCTTGTCTCGACCGCCGACAGCGTCCATTGAAGTAGGAAGCCATATATTTCCAGTAACTGCTTGTGGTGTTGTATCGTCTCTTGCTCATCGGCTTCCAAATCGGAGTGCACAATGTCGGCCTGCGTGGACAATGCCGAAACTAGGAGGTCGAGAATTTTACTGAGAGTGGTAGGGGGTATCTGAGAGGATGTTCTAGAGCGGAGGAAAAGCTCACAGTCAGGATCTGCCGTAGGTGATCGTTCATGCAAAGAAATAACGGGAACACACTTGAGTAGAAACTGCAGAGTATCGAAGTACGAGCTGCGAGTAATTGCATCTGGGCTCTCCGCGACCGCATCAACAACAGGATTCAGCTCGCTGTTAATCAACGCGGGCGTCAGCGATTCGGGGTCGTGTTCGCACTCGACAAGCTCAGAGGGGGCCTCTGGTGTCGCAATCGACGCGGGGTCGATACTATAGTGCTTGAGCGACTCATTTATATCAAAATTGATGCGCGCATCCATTATAGCGACGATCAGGAAGAAGAGAAGATAAAAGACAGAGAAGAAGGTATGAGAAGGTGGGTTGTTTGCTGTGTGTCCCAAGCCGCAGGTGATGAATGTATGTTTCCGCGCTCGGAAGTCGCGACTTGTTTTGAATTAGCCTTTTAAAGTTTAGCGTTATTTTCGCCGCGGTGGTCGCGACTGAACCGCCCGCACTCCCAGGAGCCCAGTCACTGCAAACACCTGCACAACACCACCTCGTACCCACGACAAGATATGGCAAAAGCACGCGCGCAGTCGCGTCAGGCCGAGCAATTGGTAATCCACGAGGATGAAATGAAGGAAGAGGAGGAGGAATTCTTCGACGAAAGCGGCGATCCGCTAGAAGAGAGCGGCCGCACCATGGACAGTAGCGATGAGGAGATCGAACAGGCCGTCGCAG
Source organism: Lindgomyces ingoldianus (assembly GCF_010093535.1). Taxonomy (NCBI): domain Eukaryota; kingdom Fungi; phylum Ascomycota; class Dothideomycetes; order Pleosporales; family Lindgomycetaceae; genus Lindgomyces; species Lindgomyces ingoldianus. The sequence goes on along the minus strand of NW_022985162.1, from coordinate 2,414,778 downwards.
AAGACATCGTACGCTTTGAGGACAGCTTTGTAGGAATTAACAAGCGTTATCGACTTATAAATCGCATCGGGGAGGGTAAGTTGCAGCAATTGGTTCGGATTATGCAGGGATGCGTCCCAGACTCACAACATACGCAGGCACATTTTCAACTGTGTACAAGGCCGAGGATCTGGAGTACAATAGCTTCGAGAATGAATGGGACATCGACGACCGCGAGAGCAAGAAATGGTCATCGCCTGCCCGCCGGAGACGGCCATCCAAGCGCCCGCATTATGTCGCTATTAAAAAGATATATGTTACAAGCAGTCCCATGCGAATATTCAACGAACTCGAACTACTCCATGACCTCAAATTCTCTGATTCGGTATGCCCGCTGATTACTGCTTTCCGTCACCTGGATCAGGTCGTAGCGGTCCTGCCATACTTTCAGCATCGCGACTTCCGCGAGTACTACCAAGACATGACAATTGCCGACATGCGTCTCTACTTCCGAAGTCTGTTTACCGCACTACGCTCTGTCCACGCGAAAAAGATTCTCCATCGCGATGTCAAGCCAACAAATTTCCTCTACAACCCTCAACAGGCGCGTGGTGTCCTTGTTGACTTCGGTCTCGCCGAGCGTGAAGAAACAGATTGGCACCAATGCGCGTGCACTCTACCACCCGAGGAGCGCCGCTACAAAATATCTCATAGCGTGTGGGCCCAGACTCTTCAATCAGGAAATCAGCCATCAAGTTACCCTAAGAGCGACGTACGATCCAGTCGACGTGCAAACCGAGCCGGCACTCGTGGATTTCGCCCACCTGAGGTTCTGATAAAATGCACGCAGCAGAACACATCAATCGACATATGGAGCGCTGGTGTAATTCTACTAACTCTATTATCCCGCCGATTCCCTTTCTTCCACAGCGCCGACGACATCGACGCGTTATTAGAACTCACTAGCATCTTTGGCAAGAAGAAGATGCGGGATATCGCACTTCTTCACGGCCAAGTCTTCGAGACCAATATCCCAAGCTATAGTGACGGTGGCCATAGTCTTGAGAAGATTATCCTTTGGTGTACCGGTCGCACCAGTAGCGACAAGACACAAAAGAAAATCGAATTGGGAGATGACGAGAAGGAAGCCGTGCAGTTTCTGTACAGGTTGTTGGAGTGTGATTCCGCGAAACGAATCACGGCGGAAGAAGCGCTGCGTCATCCGTTTATTACTAAGGCGTTCGAGGATAGCGAAGCTGATGAAGATGCAGTTGACCTCGTTGCAGAATAAAAGGGGTTTGATGACTGTCATGCGTTGAAGTGGTACGACCTGGTCATGTTTAGCGCCATAGGATGGTGTATGCACACCCTTGGGTTTGGCCGGAAGCATGTTATTAGGAGTCTTGATCTTCATTTTCACGTTCATATGACGGCGGACGGATTGTGTTACTACGATACCCTTCAAGCTTGTATGACATAGATAGATGCGTTCAATATCTTGCCTTTTTGGAGTGAATACATTCACGTTGAATATTGTTTCCGCATACTGCAAATGTTAGGTCGTATCATACAGGAGTGTCTCCGCAAGAAGACCATTCCACAGCTACACAATATCCTACACAAATAAAACGCTCCGCTGTGATCCTATATTGTCTGTTTCTTAGATCGCTTGGCCTCCGCCTCAGCCTTCCTCTCCCCTTTCGCCCTCTCTCTATCCTGCCTCCTCCTCTCCTTCGCTGTCAACACCTGCCCAACCTGCCCAGTATGGGCTTGCGTTGTACCCTTGTTCCCCTTCGCTGCCTCCTCCGCCTCCCGAATCCTCACATTCCGTAACGCAGCCTCCAAATCCGGGATCTCATACCCCTTTTCCTTGGCCGCCTGTAACCGCAGCTTACTCGTCCTCCGCCCCCGCTCCGCGGCCCTGACGTCCTTCTCCAAGCGTTGTGTCACGCGGAGCGCTATGCGCTCTTCCTCTGTGGGGATAGGCGGACGCTCGTTGATGGGTTTGCCGAAAGGCGAGACTATCGCGGTTACAACGTGACGGATGGATTTCGAGGTGCGCCAGCCGGACGACATGCGGATTACGTCGCCTTCGACGAGGGAGGAAGAGGGGTCGGCGACAAGGTAGGTCTTTGAGGAAGGGAAATACTATTCGTACATCAACACATATTCTTTGCTAAGTTGGAGAGGCACGTAATTGGGGGTAGGGAAGAGGGTATATGTACTTTTCGAACATCTTTATTCCATTCCTGTCCCGCGATGCGGACTTTTACCGCCTTCCGCATTTTCCCTGCGGAGATAACGACCCCAACCTTGGAGCTTGATATTATCTTCGGGACAATCGGTTTTTGTAGGAACGGGTTGAGCATTTTGGAAGCTGTGGATGCCATCTTGAGTTGAGTATGAAGGCGACGGGTGGGGGACAGAGGTTGCGGTGCGGTCGTGTGGAGATTGATGACGCTGAGCGCCGGTAGAATTGAGGTCTTCCACTATTGCGGGTGAGATAATAGCCAGCAAGTAAAGCTATTGTGAAGACCAGGGGTGTGCGGAATCTTCAATCATCGTCAATTCACCTGTCAGATAAAAGCTCCCCGGTTAACCGTTCACACAAAATAGACACGGACTCTGGCATTCCCGAAGATACGCCGATTGGCTGTGGCGCGTGTACTTGGTTATCTGGCGTTTAGGTTCTCTCGAAAGTCGCAGCTACCACAATTTCAACACATAAATGCCCACTTCCCCGTCCCCCCCTTCCTATTTCCGCCAGTTCAAAATTATTCTTCTCTCGTTCATGTAGCATCCGCTTACAAGACTCTTTGGGATTTCCGTCCGTTCTCTTTATTCTTCAAGGCTTCCGTTGCGTGGTGAGAGGCGCAATTGAGCAAGATGCTCTTGAGGATATTGCTGTTTCTGGGGTGCATGGTGGTGGTCGCGCTGTGTGCTGAGGATTTCTACAAGGTGTGTTAGAGCTTCTCGTCAAGTTTTGTGGCTATGCTGCTCTTCAGCGCTGCCTCAGGCCCTCAAGGATATATCCTCTGACTGATCTGACTTTAGCTTCTGGGAATCAACAAAGATGCCTCCGAGCGCGAGATCAAGAAAGCATACCGTACCCTAAGCAAGAAGTTCCATCCAGACAAGAACCCGTACGTTCCAATCGCCCTTGTTCTTATTCCTTCGGGCTCAAAGCGCCGCCACATTACCTCTGGTTCTGATATCTAACAGTGGAGACGACTCGGCCCACGACAAATTCGTCGCCGTAGCTGAGGCATACGACGTCCTCATCGACGAGGAAACCCGCCGCATATATGACCAATACGGCCATGAAGGCATTGAGCAGCATAAACGTGGTGGAGGTCGTCCCGCCCAACACCATGACCCTTTCGACCTCTTCTCTCGCTTCTTTGGCGGCTCAGGGCATTTTGGACATGGCGGTGGTGAGCGGAGGGGGCCGAACATGGAGGTCCGGGTGGCAATTCCACTGAGGGATTTCTACAATGGGAGGCAAACGGAGTTTACTGTCGAAAAGCAGGCCATTTGCTCTGCATGTGAAGGCACAGGATCGGAAGATGGACAAGTCGACACATGTGACTTATGTGGTGGACGAGGAATGCGGATACAGAGACAACAGCTTGCACCAGGCCTGTTCCAACAGGTACAATCCGTTTGTGACAAATGCGGAGGCAAAGGCAAGACGATCAAGCACCCATGCCCCGTCTGCGGAGGAAGCAGAGTTGTCCGCGAGCCCGAAACCCACGAACTCCACATCGAAAGGGGCATGCCGAAAGGCATCCGCATCACCTACGAAAACGAGGCAGACGAAAGTCCCGACTGGGTGGCTGGCGATCTCATTGTTCACCTCGTAGAGACCGATCCACAACTAGGACATCTAGACCACGAACGCACTGATGGCACATTTTTCCGGCGCCGCGGCAAAGATCTCCTCTGGCGCGAAGTCCTCTCTCTTCGAGAAGCCTGGATGGGCGACTGGACACGCAACATCACGCACCTCGACGGCCACATCGTCCAGCTCTCCCGCAAACGCGGGGAAGTCGTTCAGCCCCACACCGTCGAAATCGTCGAGAATGAAGGGATGCCGATATGGCATCAGCACCTACCAGAAGGTGTGGACGAGGCGTTTGGCGCGCTGCACGTGGAGTATGTGGTTGTGCTGCCGGATCAGATGGATAAGAGTATGGAGAAGGAGTTTTGGAGTGTTTGGGAGAAATGGAGGAAAAAGAAGGGTATCAGCCTAGATAAGGAGAATGGGAGGCCGGAAGGTCCGATGCCTAGTAAGGCCCATGATGAGTTATAGTTATGACTTATGCGTATGGACTGTAAATTATTAAACCCTTTTCTTTAGCAAGGGTGGTGTGTCTAGTCACTCTGTACTTGCAGACGCGGCGATGAGTTGTGGGAGTGAATACCCATTTTGTTGTGGGAGTCGCGGAGTTTTGGTATGTAATAGATGGTGGACGAAAGATGAAGGCGCAGGGGTCATAAAATTAGGCGTGGAGAGTGTATGTGAGTTCCCCAAATCCGAGCTCCCCAGTCATTCAATGGTTACCAATGCAGCTGTCTTATATCCTATTTGAGTTTAGCTGTGTCCGCTAGGACACTCCTTATTTCCCATTGCGGACGCTCATTACATGTATTGACTTTGAAATCGCCTAGCAAGCGTTGAGACCTGTTGTGCACGGGACATGTGGAGGCGGGTCTTCTACCATCCCCATGGGAATCGAAAGTATGTTCCAAGTTGGAGGTTCTGCATGTTCTCTCCAGGTTCCAACCTCCAGGCGTACTGCAGCCTCGATGCATTCCAAGACTACCCACCCGTAGAGGCAGGGGTAATTTACAACCTTTTAGACAGTGTAGTGGGAGTACCACAGACTTTGGACCTCACTTAACTACAACCCTTGAAAACACACAGTTAACATCTCACGCCATAAGTCTAGTCGACGAGGAATTGAGCGTGTATGATAAGGCTCACAACTCAGACTCTTGACATAGCCATACCGAAGGTCTCACAATTACACCTTCCTCAACTGGGATTACCATGTTTAGAAAGCATGGCCTCACGCAATTCCAATCGGCCTGAGTATCGCCCACAGGGCCTCCAACTGTACTGCGCTCATTGAAATCACCTCATTTACTGGGCCTTCTCCGACAATCGCTCCTAAGTGGCCAGGGTTTCCTTCCTCTTCACATCTCGACACTAGCAATGTTCGCCCGTGATAGTGGAAACTCTCAAACTACCACTACCACCTAAAAATAAGGATAAAGACATTGTTCATATCAATTTCTCCTCGGAGTTGGGCTCACACCTGTCCATCTTTCTGCAATTGTCAATGACGTTGACACAGCGAAGATACTATTTAGGCGAGGGGCATCTATAAGCCTGCAGGACCGGCCAAACAGCTGTGTATTCTCCGGCCATATGTTCCAGTTTTGAAGTATTCGAGTATCTAGCAAGTTTAAATGCTCCTTCTGAACTTCAAATACTCGACATTTCATATGCTGACTATGGGAGTCCGCTTCGCGCTCCACTGGCTATACCTCGGTTGCATATTTACACACCGGTCAAGATCCATTCTCCACGAGTAGGAAACTCTGTATCTAAAATATGGATGAACTAACTAGAAACATATACCATGCTGAAGGTACGGTTATAAATTTTGAGTTACTTGGACAGACCGATGAATTTGAATGGGATGACTTCATTTTCCTACTGCGAGAACTCAGATGGCAAAGCCTGTAGTCCAAAAGCCATATATGTCCTCCTAGAGTAACTGGACGACCGAGCTAAGCGCGAGGGCCACAGAGGGATTTAGGCGACCGAGTGAGTTCAGTCCGAGCCGGGAGTAGGAGCGAAAAACTATGATCTGATGAGACAAGATCTTTTCAGGCGAGCTGAGAAGAGGAGGGAGTGGAAACCTCTGATCGATGAAACAAGATTTTTTCGCCCTCTCAAAGAATCAACTTATCACTAAGGAAAATGGCGTATGATTCTTCTTTTATTCTCTTCGTTAAAACCAATGAAGACAAGGACTTATTTCGACCTCCAGCTGATAGCGGAGTAAATTACACTATTTCTTGATATATGGAACGGTACTGAACTCTACGTATCCCTATTAAATGCCTTCTCCGCCACGAATTCACCAACTCTGTCCTTAGACTTGGGATCATGCCCCGTGGAATATACCCTCCGGCTATGTCTCTTCATGCATCTAAAGTCCTCGTTAAAAAGCGGGAAAATTTCAACGAACAACTAGACTCCATGGAACCGCTTGGAACTCCTTCAATTAGTTTGAATAGAAAATGATATTAGCAACCCGCTCTGTATCAACCCTCGCCGCTATTATCCTCACGTGCGATGCGTATCATGTCAAAGGGAGGGAGATTCTATAGGAAATTACATGCAATTCCCACAACCGAAATCAAGATGTTGTTGGTCATTCTTTAGCATTCGCTCGTCGTGTTGTCTCTTCATACGATGGTGATGACTCATTTTCCATATCACACAACTCCACGTTTTCGACACTAGCTTTCTTCTCCATCCTAGCCCTCCTGACCAGTCTTTTCCTCTAGATTGTGCCCAAAACCACCAACACTAATAGCCCCCAACTCCCCAAGAGGAGTCCCAAAATTAAACACAGATTTGCATGCTATGTCGAATAGCTAGATTTGCAGCCATTCGGAACGCTGGACGTAGTGTCAAATGTTTGGGTGGAACTGTATACGCGCGGTGTTGGATGGCTTTGTTGATGACGCTAAAGGTCGAGGTAAGGTAGTAGGTGGATAACTTAGTGTCGAAAAAGAACAAGACACATATGTCTGTGGCTTGAAAATTCGAAGAGATAGAAGGTGAAAGAATATATGAAGAGTTCTTTGCCTATAACGAGGGTAATGAGAGTGTTATTGTGAGAGGTGTTCGACCGGTGAATGATTGCGCCTGGAACGTTCGAGATCGGGTTCCGTTTCTACCTATACGCTTTCTAGAAGGATTTTTCTTTTGTTTGGGGAATTCCGCATCCTATGCAATGAAATACGTCGTCGCTTACTTATTCCGCACTCATATTGTATAGCTTGAGCCTCGAACCCCGCTTTTGAATCTGTCCATTCCAGCACTATTTGATCGTAGACGTACACGGGAAACGTACCGAAGCCACTCGTTCCCGTTGCATTCTGCGCGGTGAATAAGAGCGACGAACTGACCCCAGGCAGTGCAAGAGGAAAGATTCACTCGAAGTCCTCATTCGGCATCCCACGTCTCCTCGCTATCGATGATACAGTTTATAATTTCTACAATTTTAAGCGCTTAAGGATAACAAACTTCTTATGACAAAGGAGATAATATGATGTGAACAACATAGGTGTAAATTGTGGCTTATATCTATCGACTTCGCTGCATCAACGATCTCGCCGCATCAAGGACTCCTCCAGTAGCACCACTCAAAGAGCTGTATGTCACTATGTTGATTGCGCAGTGAAGGTAAAGCGGAAGGATCAAGTTGGGTGAGGCAAGCAGAATACCTGTGCTTCACATGGGGCAAAAAAAGCCACATTTAAGGCACACTCTCAGTAGTTGTCGGGGATTAATTACAACGGCACAGCACAAGGCTGACACCGGTTCGAGTGTCCACAACCAAAGGAAAGCGCACGTGGTGGAATACGTCGAAGTAATTGACTGATTGTTTAAAACATGAAGGAAATTGCGAGTGCACACACATACGTTTTGCTGAAATAAGGCTTGAGCGTGCAGACCCAAAGTAAGCCAAGATCATGAACTGGAAACCACAGTCGGTTATCTCTTGGACAAGACATTGGCAGATGCAAGCGGAAATCGTCAAATGCTTTTTTCAACATCACCAGAACCTCATCGAGATGTCAATAGCAACCAGGGAGTCCCCGCATCCGGTGACGGTTCTGTTACTATCACCTGGCTAAGATCGAGATCGAGTATACACAACATAAGTTTCGAAATTTAAATACTTTCAAGGACAGGAAGGTCCATCACCAACAGCCTCAAACAAACGAGATGCACAGCCTGAATCATGAGATCACTTCTGTGGTATGATCGAAGGACAAGTCATCCTTCCTGTGGGGTGTAATGAAGAGTCCACTAGGTAGGCTTATTCTCGTATCTCAACAATGTTTTCTTCCGGAGGACGTACTAGGATGTACGGCCTCGCCTAGGAGCCGCGTATCACGTTTAGGAAGAAAACGCCGAAATGGTTCTGAACTTCAATTTAAAGTGTTCAAGGGCAGTTTCGAATCAAATCCTTCACATGGAAGGAAAACACAGCGAGTACGATAATAGAAACATGTTTCCATTGGGTCTAGTAGATAGCAATACTCAAATTGTGTTTCCAATGACTGACTTCAGATGTTCACAATGCCAGATTTAGGTTTTCGGGTACCATGGGAAGAGGCACCGTTGTCGACATCCCAAGCTCCACTCTATTACCCAGCATCGGCTGACCTTCCTAGCAATGATATCTTTTCTAGCCTCCTACGAGACTCTTTCGGTTTTGGTCGGGGATCGTGGTGTAAGAGTGGCGATAATCGAAGTTGAAACGCCTATTCGTAGATTTAGTGCTCCTTGAATCCATCAGGATTTCCAAAACTAAGTTTCGCTCACTGGTAGGTATGCATCCCGTTCACCGACTAAGTAGACATGGAATCTTGTGGGGGAGGATTTCGAGGGATTCTGGGACTTGGAGATTTTGGGGGTTAAGGACCCTCCGGGCTTCAAATGGTCCTGAACTTACGGGGTGTGTTCGGTAACTCTCGAAACATCCCATCGAGCGGGTAATGACAAAGGTGTGAGAAAATCTTCAAGAAATGTATAAAAGTACCCCGATTCCCGAGGTAACTGAAAAAGTATCTGAAGGAGCTTTCTCATCTTCTAAGCATTACCTCGCTTTCTTCCATCAAGTCCATCCTGATAGTCAAGTTTTGTTCAACATGCGCTACATTCTACCACTGATCAGCACCTTGGTACCAGCGTTGTTAGCAGCTCCGACGTCGGAATATCATTCAAGGGCTGCAACGCGTGAGCTTGAAAACCTGTTACTCCCCAACGAGAATGGCGAACTTGTATATGCCACCGCTGCCCAGCTTGCTGCTCGCAACAATTACCTCGATACCCACAGCATGCTGGGAAAGCGGGACGGTTGCAGCGAAGACTTCTTCGATGGCAAAGGCAATGACGGCGGTACCTGCTTCCAATACTGTGAACGAGCCACCTCGACTTTCCTCGGAGCTCCAGTGAAAGGTAAGACGAATACCCCTGAGAAAGTCTAGGTGTCCCCCAGCTAACACATCCATCACTAGTTTCCGCGGATATCAACTGCGATGTAGCCACTTGCGGTATTGCGCACAGTGATGCAGTAACCATTACCGAGGGCTTCAGTATCACTCTTGGAGCCAATTCTCCCGCCGGGGAAGAGGGCGCTGGTGTCCTAACCGCGAGCGCCAGCTTTTCATGGTCAAGAGCCGAAACAACCTCCAACACTTACACTTTCAACCCCACTATTGGTTAGTAACCACATTCAACGTCTCTCCTTGAACCCCTGTGAGCTAGGCTAATTGACTGAAAATGTAGGCGATGTTGGATACCTTGTATTCCGACCAAGATTCAAGCAAAGCTGTGGCATCTATCAGGTGTGGACCTATTACCAGACTGACGACGGCTTCACTTCCGGATGTATTGATCCGATATTTTACCAAGATAATAATGCTTGCGGAAATTCTCCTATGAAATTGGGCTCGGGGTTTGCGGATGGGGAGTTTACGTTCTGCCGTACGACGACTGGGCAGGGATGTTAGGGATCGCGGACAACGGCTAGACATATTTCTAAGTTCTGACCTGTACATACGGTTTGTGTTGTCTCTCATGGAGAGAAGTTGATATGGCTGGGGCTTGTTGTCTTGTTTCTTCCCTTCTTGATTTTGATAGCATAAAAAAAGACACTTGAAGCAACACTGCAATTCATTACTCCCCACTTTCCCGTGCATACTCCTTTCCGTACCGGCCCCCCAATGTTGTACTAAATAAAACGTACGAGGTTCTACCTAGCTCATTATCGCCTTCGCTATTGCCCATAACATTCTACAACTTAAACGTCGATCAAACATGGCAGTCGCTAACCCCTCTCAAGCATACTCGCCCTTTAAGACCAATCCATCATGAAATCATCAATACAATTTATTTTAGAGAAGAAGTGCCCACAGGGTAGCAAAGTCAAGGCTATTAGCCTACCACAACCTTTCTCTATCGAATTCACAAATAATCAGCGAATAAACCTTCAGTTCACCATATCCTTGAAGGATGGATTTTCTGTTTTCTACTAAATGAAACAGGGAACCAGACATCAAGCTAGAGTTCCACGATTTTAGAGCATCCACACAGGGAGAACCCGGGAGTCTTGCGGACTTTATGGTTTGATCTGTTAGGCAGTAAGAAATCATAGTTGTATCGCCGAAAATTTATTAGACTCCTGGAGTCGATGGGGTGTGTGAAAGAAGGATAAAGTTAGAGGGAAGGGATTTCATATCATTGTTTGCGAGAGGGTGAGGAACGGGCGGGCTACGTAAGCTGGGGCGAGGTAACTAGTTAGTTTTGCCTGCTCGTTTGCCTGTTCGAGGTTGTGATGTATGCTTGAAAATATTTCAGCTTGGAGTCTTCGGAGATCTATGATGGGAATGGGTCTTGTTTAGTCCACCCGGGTGATGGAGGACCTAGTAGAAAACTTAGGTCTTCATTTATAGGCCACGTAACTATAACTATACGTCTATACAACCCCTCCAACCTTTCCCCACTATCCAAAAAGTCACACCAAATACGCCATCCCTCCAACCAATCTATAACTCGTCTCTAATCCTCCTTGCATCCTTCTTCCCCTTATCTTCTTTCTCCATCATCGACTCATTCCCACCCTCATCACCTCCATTTCTCACCCCCTCCTTCGTCCGCTTCGCCAACGCCGCAATCTCATCATCATACGTCGTCCACTCCGGTACCTGCCTCCTCGCCCTATCCAACTTTGGTTCCTTCGTCTGCGGATTATTACATAGATCAATCGTCTTCGCATCCTTAAGACTCTCATCCGAACACCAAGTCTCGCACCACAGCCACTCCTGAGGCAGACTATGAATCGGAAGATTGAACTGCATATTATTCGGCAGATCCTGATCCAGATTACTCAAACTGGCTGGATCTGCCGAAAGTGAGTGGTACTGTTGGCGGAGTCTGTCGCCGGCAGCGATCTGCCTGAAACGTTTGAGATCAACGACGTAGAGTGCGGATATGTGGTAGGGCAGGCCACGGAGGAAGTTCTTCCAATAGCCTTGTTTCCAGAAGCGGAAGCCTTCCATTTCGGCGCGAGAGTCGCACATCGGTGTAAAACCATAGGGTGCGCCTTTGAGGTCGTGCGTAACGAGTTCGTACATGTCGGTACGCACGATTTGGTCGGCGTCAACGAAGATGACCTTGTCGAGGTCGAGTGGGAAAAGGACGTCGAGGAATAGAATCTTGTAGCCCCAAATTTCTCTCTGCTTCTCGGTCTGGCCTCGTAGCCAATGCGGCCATTTATACGTCACCATCTCGTAATCAAAGCCATATTCTTTCGCCATGCTTGGAACGAAGGATTTGAAGCTCGGCGACAAGAACTGCTCAATGAACCAGAACTTCACCGTATGGTTGGTATGCTTCATAACGGACAGCATCATAATATTCAGCATACGTTCGTAGAGATGTCCCGAAGCGACAGAAAAGATATTAATATCAGCTTGGACGCCACTTCCACCTGTTTTGGAGTTAGTAGCAAGTCCGGTCTTGGCGAGGATATTGGCACCTTTTGCGAGAACGTTTTCGGGTTTGAGTGACGAAAGGCCAATCTTGTCGAGCCATTTGTTGACCCTCCGCGTACCCTTTTCAACGAGTTCGGAAGCTAGGCTGTCGTCACTGCTCAGAACGTCGGCAGCTTCTTGGCCAGGCTTTCGTGAAAGGCGTGGGAAGAGCGTGGTTCCCTGGAAGCTCATCAGAACGATTTCGCTCGTTTCATCGCCGGGTTGTGGTGCCCAGCCTTTTGGTCCTGCGCTGTCGATGTTAAAGATTTCTTGGCTACGGCCACTCTTTAGCTGGATTTTGAAAAACCCAGGATTGGCCTTAAATTGAAAATAGCCAAGGTTGGCCATAATGATGGTGTCCGCAAAGTGTGGGTTCTTCTCGGTGGACAACACCAGCTCAGCGCCCCTTGGAGGTTGTCCAGAATTAGTGATATCTCGGGAATGGCCTTCGATGAGGATGCTTTCGAGCCCATAGATGGCGTCAATATTAACTCCGTTACTGAGGGAGCTAAGCTTAATGTTATCAAGGTCGTGGATAGAGTCTTCTGGTGCGACAAGCCAAGAAGGCGGCACATCCATACCCAGATTCAACAGGGCTTCCTTTGGAATACCGGAGAAGTGGGCTTCCAAATCATCTACACCTCCGTCTTCGTTGAATTTAGGCTTTGAGTCCAATAGGTATCTATAAAAGCGCTTCACCGGAAGCTCTTGAAGGTTTTGCTTCGGATTTAAGAAAAGTTTGAGGTACACACCATCCATCTCGGAAAGTGATTTGAGAATGGGAACCCATTTCTGAGCTAGTTCAGTAGCTGGATCAACAGAAACCACAATCTGAAAGGTGGCAGTGGAATTATCTCCTTTGATGATCGCAGTATGTGTGTCATTCCACCTAGTGAACACGTTCATCCTTAGAGTCGATGCCGATTCAAACATACCCTCTGGTATGTCAGAAACTGTTGATAGGGAGACAAGAGAAGATATCTTAGCCATATCAAAGGGCGAAGAAATCTTGTCCGTAAGCTCGAGGGCCTGCAGTGCCTTGGCAAGTGGCTCAATTCGCTTCTTCGATTCATAAGACAATAATGTTTCAATGTCGTCCTTTGCAAACGCCGTCTCCAAAGGAATAGGACCAACATATCTCCCGTTAATTAGAACGGCGCCTTGACCCGGTTGCAATCCAAACGCTTCCATAATTGGTGCCGCCGACTTCCAGAAAATTGTCGAGTTGCCTCGTATCGGTGAGAAGGTAGGTTCTTGAGCAAGAATGGCTAACAGCAATTCGATGGACAATTGTTGGCCGGATTTCTGCCACGCTTCTAGAAGGTCCTCCGATGCATTTGATTCCTCCGCATCAGCTTTCGGGTTGTGAATTAAGACGAGTTCAACATTGGCATGATCTTTGCGGTATTGCGCCGCAGATGAGAGAAGAGCGACTCCAGACGGAGAGTCAAAGTCTCCAACGACTGTCAGATGAGCCCATTCCCCTTTGGCTGACCCTTCCCCAGCCTTGACTTGAGGCATTTGTTTAAAAATATCTCCATGCTTCGCTTGGAACTCTGCCATGTCGACGAGGATAATATTCTTCTCGTTTTCTGGAATAATCAAGGGGTTACGTTTAGGCGCAGCCTGGAACAGGAAGTACTGAGGAAGCCAGCTATCCTCCTGGAAGATTTGCTCAAACACGCCTTTTTGAATTGAACGAAGGTCCATGCTAATACGCTGGCTCATCATCTGCAGCCACTCATCGTTCTGCACAATGGGTACGCCATTGACAAACATTGGAGAATTAGCCCCATCCGCCGCCAGTCGTGCAAGATATTTCTTCGACCCTGTCAGTCGCTGCTGGCCTTCTTCGGATGTGAGAACCTCCGCGTACTCCAGGACCTCATGATCCTTGCGAAGCTTGGCGCTCTTTATAATTGCATCGAAGACAGCTTTGTCGGGCGCGGATAGTTTCTTAGCATCTCTGGACGCCGCAAGGTAATTCATCACGGCGGAGAGTCCATAAGTATCGAGCAGATGGTAAACAATTTTAGCTTGTTCTTCAGAAGCTGCAGTCTTTGCCTTGGGAACCAGACCCCACCGAATCGGGATTCCACGTTTGACCATACCCTGAATGGTCTCAACGACCGTGAAAACCTCGTCATTAGATGTGAAGTCGACTGGGAGGATAGCATTATGGATATCGCGACGCACAGAAGGCAGCTGACCGGGATACGTTCGTTGGAGGAGTGCAGTGACGGCTGAAGGCCAGTCTTCGTATCTCTTATCTTTCTCAAGGTCGTTCATCCAAATAATGACATGGCCGCCTTCAACCTCATCTCTGAAGTCATATCGTTGTGGTTCATCCTCAGATTGAGTATCTGTGATAGCAGAGTTTGACAATAGATCAATAGTCTCTGGTCCGGAGAGACCTTGGCTCCGAATTCCATTAATCAGGTTGCGCTCTCGACGTAGGTGCTCAAGAAGCGAAAAAGGATTGATATCCCTGTTTGGAATCTGTACACCGTTTATCCACAGGATGTTGTACCCCGAGGGAAGCAATTGATCGCGGTTCGCAGTGTGCTCCTTCACAAACTCATCGGAAGCGTTGTGATTAACGATCGCAGAGGAGTGCTTTGGGAAATCTTGAACAAGCTTAAGGAGGGTGTCGAGGGGATTCTCGCTCTTCATCACAAAACTAGCGGCATTCAGTCCGAGATTAGAGACTTCGGATGCAGAAAGTGGTTTTAAATCCGCAACCTCTTCATCACCATGTAGTTCCGTGTCGAGGGGCTTTTGTGTAGCGGCATTGCCTCCTTCTTTCGCCGGTCTGTCATCAATGACTATGTAGTCTGTCCGCTTTAACTGCAGCTCAACGCCATACCCATTGACAATTAGTGGAGAGCTTAACCTGCTCAAGGATGGCTTGTGTCGAACGCGGTATGTTGTTTCCCCCTCCCTTGCGGTCTTGCTAAGAAGTTTATGGAAATGCGCAAACGTAGGCGAGGTGATGTCGGCGTAGAGAATCGACGGTATGGCATCTGAATTCGCTCCAAGGACTCGGTCAAACGGCAGTTCAGCGCCTCTATCCCGGCCTTCACTTGAAAGGGCTGCCCGAATGTCGCCGTGGCTCTCCTTCAACTCCGGGGAACAATATTGTTTCCCCTCGAAAGCTACCCATACTCTGCATTCTTCCCCTTGTGCTGCTTGTAGCGAAGGTTCTACCGAAGTATTGTAGAACTGGTAATGTGCTTCTATTCGCGGAGCGGCGGAGCGGACGGAGAGCGCGAATCGGAAGGAGGAGAGGGTCGCGGGATCTGTGATGTGACCATCCGTCTGGAGGAGATCCACGAACGACGTATAGAGCTCCTGATCGGTCGTGACTTTGCTAAAGTAGCCTTCTGCTATGCGGTCAAGGATAGGGAAGTATGCGGTGGAGTTCTCTTCCGCAGCCGTCTCTCTAAGTAGTAATTAGACATGCTGACATCCTCAACTCAGGTGACGCTTACAAAAGCTCAATCAAATACGGTGCCGAATTGAAAGAAGCTCGTAGAGCAACATTGATGCTCGGACTAGCGAATGCACGAAGCGATCCAAAAGCGCTGAGCACCAACAGGCTTCTCAAGCTCAGCGGCAGCCCAAACGCCCGCATAGTGTAAGGCTTTTTGTGAAGCTCCGGTGAAGTGCAATGAACCCTCCGGCGAGGTTTGAAGGAAGGAACTTAATTGCAGGCCGCGGTGGTCAGCTCTGATATCGCCGAAGTTGCAACGTATTGCATTCCGCTTGGGGCGAATGGGGCGCTTTTCAAACACAGGCACGGCGCTTGGCTGGAATTTATGAACAAGACTGAAACCTGGACATGAAAAGGGATCTCAAGATGGAATAACACGCAAAAGAGGGTTTCTAACAAGCGGCTCAGCAAAGTTGAATGCGGAGTTGTCCAAATATCTCCCATCGCTTGGCAGGGACCCTTGCCCCCGCACCAGCCACATTGTGTGGCACAGGCAGCTAGGCCTTGGCCAAGGCACTATCAGCCGAGGGTGAATGCCAAACATCAAAACTCCAAGTATTGGAGGCGGAAGATTTACAATCGATGCCCTTGCCGCATGGCCGCTCCCACTCTGAGTCAGTGTCTCATACTATCCCTAAACCTATCCTCATCCAATTTACTCGCTTCCTCAATTTGCGACATCCACCTCCTATCATCCGCACTTTCCATCTTTCCCAAATACCTGTCTATCCTCATCACCAAAAACTCTCTATTCACATTTTTCCTGCTCTTTCTCCTATCTTTAAACAGGACAACCCTAGTATCACAGTCTAAGACCCCACACTTATGCAAAGGCCATAGTCTACCGTTCTCCCAGCACCACCTTCCAAAACCACAGCGAACCGAGCAGAGTTTTTTGCCAGAGAAGAGTTTCCCATGGCCCTGAAGATATTCCGCGAACAGGGAGAGCCAGATTTCAGCACCGTAGGTATGCATATGCGGGCATATTTTCCAATTCGACTTTTTGACAGCATCCAGGACCTTCTCGCGAGTGAGTTCCTGGCCTTTGTAGATTTCGAGAAGAATAAGTTCGACTTCCACTTTGATCTCCCTGTTGGGTATCTCTCCAATCTGAGACACTTTAACCGTGCCTTCGAATCCTTCGATGGAGTAATGCTTTCGGTTGCAGGAAATCTCGATTGGTCCGAGTCTAAATCCCATGTAGGTGAGTCGGAGATGTGGACATATTTCCAGAACTCCCTGGGCGCCAATGCAGGTCCTTTGTTCGGGGTCCTTCTTCTGCTCCACTGGGGTGAAACACCAACTTTCGCGACTCCTCCGACATATACAACACACAAGATGGTTAGGGTTTAAGAGCCCACCTCTTTCCCGCTCGCAAAGGTCTCGGAACCTGGCGAGGCTGATTAATTGCGAGTAAGATCGACGATCCAATTCGCCCCAAGGTGCGTTCGGATGTGGTCCAGCTGGTAAGATGGTGTGAAAACGTCGGCAAGTTGCTCGTAATGCCATTTTGGAGACATTTGGACCATGTCTGGAAATGTCCCGCAGGTAGCTGTCGATCATAAAGATGAGCTCCGCAGGCAATTGATGGAGGTGGCTTTCGTGTGCATTACGAAGCGTGACGTCTTCATTCGGATGTGGCCGATTAGAATCCCCACTGGGTTTGTTTAGAGTCCACTTTGGAAGAATCCTGGAGGAGAATGAACCCATGGCACAAAAGAGGGTTCTTGAATAATGGTTAAAACATGTAATGGAGGGCGAGCTAGAAACACTACGTACAAATATCTTGGAACAGGATAGAAGACAGATACGATAAAGTTGGATGCCTAGTAACAATGGTGAAGCAGGCAGAATCTGGACGCCTGACAAAGCTAATACTAGTAAACAGTCTTCGAAATTCGCCTTCCGAAGGCAACTAGTCCATGGTCGTCTGGGAGATGGCCTCCAACAAGCGATTTTGTGAATGAGCGATGTTGAAGATCAAAAGCAAATCCGACTCCGCCTCAACCCCAACCTTAACTACGCTAACCCCATTCATGACTAGCCAATGAGAATGCTCCGAGCAATGTCTCGCCTGCACACAGCCGCAAGACCAAGCTTAGCCCTCCACACTTCTGTATCTCGGGTTTTAGCCAGCTGAGACAAACTTAAACTCAGGCAAGCCTTATTGTAATATCTCTCACTTTCAAATATCATGAAGCAAGCAGGCCGATGTGGTCAAAGTCTTGATTTAGTAGCGACAGTCGAGAAGAATGTTTACAGAATAAAACTAAATCAAAGAAGGCTTCTTAGAAAGAAAATTAGAAGCCCCATCGCTATGCAAAAAGAACCAAAAACCTAGTCGCCAAGCAAGATCAGTTATTAATCACGAAAGTCACAAAACGCCGCGCTGTGCCAAAGGATGCCAATCCGACCCAACCCGTACCCCTACCCAATGCTCTTATCTACCGCTTACTGCTGCGGGCACTTCTTCAGACAGTTTTCAATATCCTTAGCCAAGTTTGCAGGAATGGTGTTCCTGAAACTGGCGATGTCCTTTCCGGCAAGGCTTGAAGGAAACCCAAGTGTAGCATTGACGACGTTTGCGTTCAGGCCGAAGAAATTCTGTGCGACCTGGGAAGTACCTGGGTCCTCGGAGTTGAGAGTCGCGACGAAAGTGGCGGGCTTGCAATCGGGATTGATTTGGTAATGGATACTGCCCATGGGGAAGACAGTGCCCTGGAACTTGTCAAGGTGACCGGAGACTTCGGCGCTGTTAGGAGCCTTGACAAGGCCATTTTCGAGAATGTAACCGAAGTCGATTTGACCCTCCACAACGGTGAGGAATTCGGTTGCGCGTGGGTGGATGTGGGGTGTGTTAATACCACAGGCGTCGAGGAAACCCATAGTAGTAGAAATACCAAGGTCAGTGAGGATAGGAAAGGTCTCGATGTTGGCAGCCTTGGCGGCTCCGCCTTTGGCTCCCGGGGCAGGTGTGGCGCCGTTGAAGTCGAAGACTATGAGCTTCTTGAGCTCCTCGGGGGAGAGGAGCTTCTCTCCAGCAGTAGTAAGAAGTCGCTGGAAGCGCTTGATGGCTGTAGGAGCAGTGAAAAGGTCCTTGAACAAAGCCGTGTTGTCTTGGGTCTGCACCGGGGCGGGTGGAGTGGTGGCAGAAGCAGTTGCTGATGCAGCAACAACAGTAGAAAAACCAGATGGAACATACTGCTGGTTGGGAAGGGCTTGGACAGCACCGACAGTAGCAAGGGCGCCAATGAGAACTTTCGTGATTATAGCAGACATTATTACTGATTTTCGAAGCGAGAGTGCGACAACAGCAAGGAAATGAAGAAAGTAAGGAAAGGGGAAAAAAAAGGAAAAGATAGGAAAATCTTCGAGTGTGGTTTTATTGATTGTAGGTAAGGAGATGAGAGAAAAATTATGGTGACATTGAGGTATCTATATACATCACTGGCCGAACGTTTCTGGGCGGATGTGTTTCAACCCGAGGAACTGTGCCTCAGCTAACTAAGAATAAGCTTATTTCTTTGGCAGCTTTGAGAATGCAGCGCTGAAAATACGATTGGATGGATGTCGAAACTTGTTTCTTCCCGTCAGACTGGCACTCGGACGCTGGGGCTTGGCGCCGGGGGCGCAGAGCATGCCTAGACCATCACAGATCGATAGACGTCTTGGGAGGGGTTTGTCAACTCGTTGAGGGCTTGGTAATGACCAAGAAGTTATCATGGACAACAAAGATGTCGAAAACGCAGCAATACGACATAGGGACCTTTGTGTCGGCTCCGCACCTGCGACGAAGGCTGTGGAAGGCCTAGTTATGGAACCCTATTTTTGTTGCAAGATCAGAGAAAGTCTCCTTAACAGTGAGCCCGGTGACGACAACTTGTCGATAAGAAAGGCGCTGTTGCCGGTACGGAACTTTTCCGATGGCCACCTGATGGGTGTTGATGGTGGCTTATTGGCTTTTTGGCGTTTACTCAGCGGGAGGTGCCAAACTCCCCAAAGCTTGGCCACGAGGCGAGTCAGCACTGCCATAAATAGGCCTAGGAACTTTGAAAAATCTTCCAGCATGCAGACGTGGCACTTGCGGCGCGGAGATTTGAAATGAGATGCTTGTGGCGCTTTCGTAGACACCTCAGCGCTTAGGAACCAGAATGTAAAAATGGTTGGGTTTAGAAAGAAAAAACACCAGGTCGAAACCGTCTAATAAATACAATAATGCCCGCTTGCCAAAGAATAAGGAGAAAGATATCTGAGATTCAATCTATGGGCAACACAGAAAAATCGGTTAGGAAGAGTCAAACTCGACATCCATCGGGTCCTCCACCACCCAAAACGGCAGCTCATCTAAGGTAAACCCATCATCAGAAGGAATGGACGGGGGGCCTTTCGAGTGTGCTACATCTTCGGGTTCTTCGACTTCCACGATATTATTAGAATTCGGGAAGCCTTTGTCTTCGAATATCAAAGATGATCTGTCGCCAGGCCCTCTCACTCGTCGCCGGAGCCGACGAGCGCTTGCATCCACATCATCCAACGGATCGTTATCAGAGTAACTGCTGTCCCCTTCAACGCTCTGACTGTGGCTTCGCTTGAATATTCCGGCACTCCACCTTTTCTTTTTTCTCCGATAGATCCGCTGCCGCTCTTCTTCATCAGATGACCCTCCGGCACACCGCAATCCCTTGAATTGGTCGATGATTCCATTCTGTTCCTGTTTATCCGCACTGATGTCGCTTATTGCATCTTCGAAATGATCTGGTCGCACTATCTCTATGTCGCTATCGTAGCCTGGATCGCTATCCAATTCCTCGAGTACAAATTCGGCTTTCTCGACCCTGCGAGCAGGCCTCTCTATTTCCTTGGTACTTTCTTCGTCAGATTCATCCTCATACTCGGAATCTTGAGGGGTTGTAGCGCAGGCTTGACCAGAAGCGCTCGATGGGCGGGATGACTGATCTCCTGACTGTGGACGTGTGAAGTGGAATTGAGGGCCTTGCCCTATTGGCTCAATGAACTCGAGCGGAGGAGATTGAGCGAGCATCGAAAGGCCCATGCGCTTGTAAATTGGAGAGGTGTGGCTAGTTTGAGGGGGGAAGCGTGAGTGCGAGCGCGTGCCAGGTGTCATCGGCGGCGATGTAGGCTGGCCGTTGGGGAAGTAGGAGGGTAGTTTATCGTGTGTCGCCATGGTGGTGTGGTGGCCTTCACCGGTAGGCGGACCGTAAGGCTGGGTATGCACGTTGAAGGTACGTACTCTGTCCAAGATGATTTTTTATGCTTTCTGGTAATCAGGGTATCAGGTTCCAACGGTCGAGTTCTGATCTGGGCTTGTGAGGGAAGAGCTTCGCGGACAGTATCATTTTTTTAGAAGTGATTCGGAAGTGTATGACGGTGGTGTCTGGGGGACGAATGCAAGACGGATAGGCGGAGGCTTTTACAAGAGAGACCCTGCAATGCCTTGGCTTATCGTGCGGGAGGAATACAATGTCCTATAGGCAGCAATGCAGGAATTGCAGGAATTTTAGGTCAACGAGACCAAATTAGCCACAGAGTGCTGGTCAATTCGGATTCAGAGTGTGCAAGGTGGACCGAATGAGGATGGGCGAGAAGAGATGGGAAGAAAAGAGGCGGGCCTGTGGTGCTCACGATCCCTTGCGGCAAGGATTCAAGCGGGACTTGAGCAGATATTCACCTGCGTTTCAGTACTGAGTTGGCGGTAATGGTGCGGGTCAATTTGCAGAGGTTCTTCCTTGCCATGACTCCGATAGCTGCCATGATATGTGGCCGCCGACAATTAGCGGCGGGCTGGCTGCCAGCGCGCAGTGCAGACTCGAGCAATCTCACCTTGCGTCGTGATCGCGGCCAGCAGCCCAATGACCGGACACCCTAATATTACAGATCGTCGGTTAGGGAGGGAAGTGCTGGCAGAGGGATGGACAGCTGGCGAGGAGGGGATTGGTGAGGCGGTGCGGGGCTGCAGCGTGCCAGACCAGGGAAGCCGAGCGAAGGACTACTAAGTACGGACGGGGGCAAATTTGAGTGCGGTGTCGGAGTCGAGGTGAGGCTCTGACGGAGGTAGTGATGCTGAAACCTGGGGCCAGTTTGCGGGAAACGGATGTGTCCAGTTTGCAAATCTCAGGCCTCAGGAGGGAATTCGATATCACGTGCTTGGAGGGGTCTTGGCGAGGATTGCGCACTAGCCGTAGATAGTAAGGCGCAATATCGAACAGACACATTGAACATTTGGCGAATACAGAGGTCGAGGGGAGAGCACAGCAGCCTAAGCCCTTACCTGCCACCACACTGCACCTCTTTTACTTTCTTAATCTCTCTAAGCTTGTTGCCGCAGTCGCGTCCGCCGATTGAGGCTGTCCTAGGCGTGACCGAAGCTGCGGCTTCCCCCGAACCTCCACCATGTCGACTCCATCCATGTTGACCAAGGCATGCAGCTCTCTGCCAATATTTGCTCAAGTAACGTGTTGACCGCCTACAGTTCGAGTCCAAGTCCTCGAGGGCGAAGGGCATCGCATTCCACCCTAAGAGGTACCTCCGCGCAGTCCGCACACTCGCCTCCCCCCGCTGACCGCCCATCAGACCATGGATCCTCGTTTCACTACACTCGTCCACTATCCAATTGTGGGATTACCGCATGGGCACTCTGATAGACCGGTTTGAAGAACACGATGGGCCAGTTCGCGGCATAGACTTCCATAAGACCCAGCCATTGTGAGCAACCCAACTTGAAGGATTCCCGCAAGAGGAAATTACTGGAGCTGTTACTAAGACCAATGGCAGATTCGTATCTGGTGGAGATGACTATAAGGTATGTGTTGGTCCAAGGTCTTAATTATCCCCAGGTTCTACTGTGGAAACGCTCCCACGCTGACTGGCAGCTGGGTGGCAACCCCCACCAGACTGGCCAGGGGCGAGCAGTGCTAAGAATTGTAGATTAAAGTATGGTCATATCAGACGCGGCGCTGTCTGTTTACCTTGAACGGACATCTAGACTATGTCCGCACCGTCTTTTTCCACCATGAGCTGCCCTGGATATTGAGTAGTTCAGACGACCGTAAGCAGTGTACCGGACGAAGAGGTGGTGAACTGCGCTGATTTGGTTTTCTTCTACAGAGACTATCCGTATATGGAATTGGCAGAATCGTAAGTACTTTATCCCTTTTGATTAAGTGAGTCCGCTAATTAGAAACAGGATCACTCAGTAAGTTCATGGCCGCGCCTAACCAAACCCTTCTGACCAATCTAAGTTTGCACCATGACCGGCCATAACCACTATACCATGTGCGCACAGTTTCACCCCAAGGAGGACCTCATTGTTTCTGCCTCGCTCGATCAGTCGGTCCGCGTTTGGGATATTTCCGGGTTGAGAAAGAAGCATTCTGCGCCCACAGCCATGTCATTTGAAGATCAAATGGCACGGACAAATGCCAATCAAGCAGACATGTTTGGAAACACCGACGCTGTCGTCAAATTCGTGCTCGAGGGTCATGATCGAGGCGTCAATTGGGTCGCGTTCCACCCAACACTTCCCCTGATTGTTTCCGCTGGAGATGATCGCTTGGTGAAACTTTGGAGGATGTCAGAAACTAAGGCTTGGGAAGTGGATACGTGTCGAGGCCATTTCCAAAACGCTTCTGCCTGTCTTTTCCACCCGCACCAGGACCTCATATTATCAGTAGGCGAAGACAAAACGATCCGGGTCTGGGACCTCAATCGGCGAACATCAGTCCAATCCTTTAAGCGAGAAAACGACCGGTTCTGGGTGATTGCTGCTCACCCTGAAATCAACCTCTTCGCTGCTGGGCACGATAACGGTGTAATGGTTTTTAAACTCGAACGCGAACGCCCAGCATCTGCTGTGTACCAAAACCAGCTCTTCTACATCACAAAGGAAAAGCATGTCCGCTCCTATGATTTCCAGAAAAACATTGAATCGCCCTCTATGTTATCTTTGAAGAAGCTTGGGAGTGCTTGGGTGCCCCCAAGGACTTTGTCGTACAACCCAGCGGAGCGATCTATTTTGGTTACTTCACCCGCTGATGGGGGTACATACGAGCTGATCAGCCTTCCTCGAGATGCATCAGGAGCCGTAGAGCCTACAGACACCAAACGGGGGTCTGGGAACTCTGCCGTTTTTGTCGCTCGAAACCGTTTTGCCGTCTTCAGTCAGTCAAACCAACAGATTGATATCAAAGATCTCTCAAATTCCACAACAAAGACAATAAAACCTCCACATGGCACCACAGATATATACTTCGGTGGAACTGGCAATTTACTCTTGATCACTCCTACCTCTGTAGTCTTGTACGACATTCAGGGCAAGAAGAATCTCGCAGAGCTGTCGGTCAATGGGGTTAAGGTATGTTTAAATAAAACTCCATTCAGCTTCAAATACTTACCAGTAACAGTACGTTGTATGGTCATCAGATGGGCTTCATGTTGCTCTACTAAGCAAGCACAACGTTACAATCGCGACCAAGAACCTTGAGCAAGTCAGCACATTGCACGAGACAATTCGTATCAAGAGCGCGACCTGGGACGACACTGGTGTCCTTCTCTAGTGAGTTTCCCTTAAATGAACGTCGTGTTTCTTCAACTAACCTCACCAGTTCCACATTGAATCACGTCAAATACAGTCTTATGAATGGTGACAATGGCATTGTACGAACTCTCGAGCATACGGTATATCTTGTCAGGGTCAAGGGTCGAAATGTGTACTGCCTAGACCGAGCCGCGAAACCCAAGGTCCTCCAAGTTGACCCCACAGAGTACCGGTTCAAACTTGCCCTTATCAAACGAAACTACGATGAGATGCTCAACATCATCAAGACGTCAAGTCTTGTTGGCCAAAGCATCATTTCTTACCTCCAAAAGAAAGGCTATCCGGAGATTGCGCTTCAATTTGTTCAGGATCCTCAAACTCGTTTCGAGCTTGCCATTGAGTGTGGGAACCTCGATGTTGCTGTCGAAATGGCAAAGCAACTCGATCGCCCCAAGCTCTGGCAACGACTGAGTACCGAAGCTCTTGCACATGGAAATCACCAGGTGGTCGAGATGACGTACCAGAAGCTTCGCAACTTCGACAAGCTTTCCTTCCTGTATCTCTCCACCGGTGACCAGGAGAAGCTCAAGCGCATGGCCAAAATTGCCGAGCATCGTGGTGATATGACAGCTCGTTTCCAGAATGCACTCTATATGGGCGATGTGCAAAACCGGATCGAGATGTTCCAAGAAATCGACCTTTACCCGCTAGCATATGCCACGGCAAAGGCGCAAGGCCTCGAGGAGCAAGCTCAGACAATATTGGAGGCTAGTGGCCTTACCGAGGAACAGATCAGCATGCCATCAGTTGGTAAGTCGCTCGCACCACCCAGACCCATTGTACCCACTTTCAAATCGAACTGGCCTACACGTGCCGCCTCCTCAACGGTGTTTGAGAAGGCACTGATGGGAGAGGTGGAAGGGGTTGGTACTGAAGAGCCAGCCGCCAATGGCTATGGAGACGAAGACCTCTTGGGAGACGCCGAGGCTCCTAGCGCTGTAGCAGGAGGACTCGGTGGCGAGGAGGATGAAGACGTAGGTGGTTGGGACATGGGTGACGACGGGGACGTTGAAGTCGAGGATGACTTTGTTAACGTAGAGGGGGCCGATGCCGGTGCAGGAAGCAGTGAAGCAGATCTGTGGGCTCGAAACTCGCCTCTGGCGGCAGATCATATCGCTGCTGGCTCATTTGAAACCGCGATGCAGCTCCTTAACCGGCAAGTCGGCGCCGTGAACTTTGTCCCGCTGCAGGAACGCTTTCAGGAGATTTACCAAGCTACGCAGACCTTCCTGCCCGCAACCCCCAACATGCCGTCTCTTGTCAACTATGTGCGGAGAACGGTGAACGAAACAGACTCGCGAAAGATTCTACCAATAATACCTCGAGACCTCGAATCAATCTTGGCGGGCGAATTGCTGGCCGGCAAGTCTGCAATGGTAAAGAACAAATTGGAGGATGGCGTTGCCATTTTCAAAAAGCTGTTCCAACTCCTCATTGTCAATGTTGTCTCTTCACAGGCCGAACTTTCAGAGGTAAGTATTGTGAGCTTGTTCTCATTACTGGCACTTGTTAACGAGCTATGTACAGGCAAAGAAGGCAATCAACACAGCAGCCCAATATACACTAGCCATGTCGATTGAGCTCTCTCGTCGTGCCTTGGTCCAAAATGCTACCGACATTTCTAGCCTGCCGGCTGATACCAAGAAGCGTGCTCTCGAACTCTCGGCGTACTTCACTATTCCAGAGCTCGAAGGCCCGCACAAGTCTCTCCCACTCTCTGCTGCTATGAATTTCGCCAATAAGAACAAGCAATTCAATACCGCGTTAAACTTTGCGAACGCCTTGATTGATAGGACTGGCAGCGCGAAACTCAAAGAGCAAGCTAAGAGGGTGAAAACAACAGCGGAGAGAAACCCATCAGATGGCATCGAAATCGACTTCGATCAATTCGCGGACTTCGAGATTTGCGCTGCGTCGTATACTCCGATCTATGGAGGTACTCCATCCGTTGCTTGTCCATATGACGGATCAAAATATCACAGCAAGTACAAGGGCACTGTGTGCAAAATCTGCGAGATCTGTCAAATTGGGGCGCCGGCGAGCGGGTTGAGGCTTGTTGGGTGAGGAGGTCGACTATGAGCTGTGGACTGGCACTTGGCAGGCAGACATGAGATAGTTGGAACTATGGAACTATGTACATTGTTATCGTATTAGCAAGGTATAATAGTTAGTGAGAAGTATAGACGGATGGTTGCTGCTTTGAGACAAAGCGCAGGGCATGCCGGTGTGATGGGGCTGGGGAAATGGGAGTTTTTGCTATCACAAAATGAGAAATGAGAGAATGTTCATGGTTAGCCACTGTCCCTTTGCCCACAGCATGAAATGTGCGGACAGCAGCCATCAGCAACCCTTGAATTCGCAGTAAGGCGGAGAGTTACACGAAGCAGACATCAGCAGCGTCCCAGGACACCTTTCAGCTTCGTTCACTATCGTTACTCACTTCCCCTTTAGTGACACCTATCTCTGACTAATTCTCGCAGCACACAACCCCGAGGCTCTAATTCTCCATCTAGCAATGGCGTTGAGACGCTCGAATCCAGTGGGATGAGTTACAGCCATTGGTCGGCCAAGGCCACACTCAAACCTTCCTCGCCGAAAACTCTAACTCTTCATTAATACCGGTCTGCCGCCTCCCCTAAAACTCCTCGGTTCGACTTTCCTCCATCCACGCTCTCGCCATAGCCTAAAAACCAAACAGTCAGCCCACCTAACAATCTCCAAATTTCAGCCATACAAGCTCGTGCTTACCTGATTTTACCACTGATGCCTCATCCCCCACCCCACCGTTGCCGTCGTGATATTCCTCACAAAGCCAATATCATCAAGTGTCATATCTCTGGAACACATAATCCCCTGGTGTAAATGTCGAAGTAGTGAGTTTGGTGGGTGTTGACCCAGGCGTGCAGATCTTAGGGCAAGATTACGCCTTCCAAGGATTGGGTGATGGTGGCGTTGTAGGTGTAAACGCTGTAGTGGCCTCGGAGGAGACCCCAGAAGACTTCGCAGATGCCGAGCTAGGTGGGGTGTTAGGGAGTCCGACATGCTGCTTAGTTAGCTTCAGGGATATTTGTCTGAGAGGCCAATCGAACACTGCTGAACGGAAAGGCACAGTGAAGCCAACAGAAAATGCTTGTATGTGAGTTAGATGCTCGGGAAAACAACTGGCAATGCAACTCTGGCAGAAAAGCAAATGAAGGGCTTTCCCCTGGCAGGCTCAAAACGCACCACAAGTTTGATGGCACAGATTTATTATGTATAGCAAAAACAAAACATCAAGGCGAAGGAGAAAAGCTATTAGGTTCAAGGGTTCGACCAAGGCAGTGCTTGGGGAGAGAACTATTTGGTTAGCTAAGAGCTGACCCTGTCCGGAATACAGAGTTGCCGCATACTAGGTCCTGCCCCCGGACTGATGGGACCACCCTGTGATAACAACTTTAGAAGAGTTTCGACTAAATAAGAAATTGGGCCAGAAAAATTTTTGGGATATCAATGAGCCAGTAAGCACTGTAGGTAGTGACAAACTCGATTCAACGTAACGGGCCTCTGACGTGCTGGTCCTGGTGCAATTAGATCACGCCCTTTGATGAAGCTTGACTCCACCCTCGTGAAGTGGGTCCTGTAGACGAATAGACCCCCGGCTTTCTAGGACTGCTTTAGTTAGCGTTGATTTTGGTCTCAGTGATGAGGCTATGTGGGGATTGAAAGCATTGGGAGTAGATTGTGGGGGAAATAGGTGAAGAAGAACGCCAAGCAACTTCGCCGTCGCTTCTATCCTGCCATTTTTATTCGATTGTCCTTCTGAGATGCGTACGGGTAGTATTTGCGGAAGTTCCGCCCCGACTCAGCTGTGTCATAACAATTCTTGACAAGATAATTATTCCTCCCCGTGAAGAGGGGCATGTCATTTCCAGACAAAGCAGCCCCTTAGTAGACAGAAGAGGAAAGCCATCTCGTCGCAAAGATGATTCCACAAATCTAAGCCCGAAATCCCGTCTAGTGGTTGACAATGAGAGATTGGCGATTGGCTACTCTCTTTCTGATCTATACTTTTGGCCCCTTCATGCCCTTTACTAGTCGAGCAGGCCCTCGTGTAAGCGGTTGGTTGTTTGTTGGAGGTGTAAGAGGCTAGTCTATAGAATATCTCCAATTAATACCTTATTCCTTTTTTAAAGACAGTATGAAGTTAATTAAAATCCAGCACCAATTCACCCGCTACAATTGCGAGTATTACTATTTCTTTTAATAAAGCACCTTTTCCACTTTTCAGATCACCTCTCAACTCACCAACGCCACTCACAAAGACAGAACGCACTTCAATACAGCCACTCTCCTCACTCTCCTAACTCCACTGTCCACTCTTGCCAATCTAGTTACTCGAGAGCTCCCCACTCTTGAGTATTTGAACGAAGCCGCTGTCAAGGTAATCAGAGAACTTGAAACTGGAACCTCTCCCGCCAACGCTCTTTTCGTCAGGGGCGAAAACTACCGTGGAACGGCCGTGGAGCAGGTGCTGCTGCACTTTCTGTGATGAATGGAAATGCTCAATTGCCTGTGGTGTTCTTGCATCAACTGGGGCCTTTAATGGTCTTCAGTGTAAGTCCTCGAAGCTCGTGTGAAGCTGAAAGTGCCTTAGCTAACTAGACTCTTAATTTGAAGGCTAAATGTACAAGGTAATAAAGCCTGAGCAAAGTTTCGATCGGGGACCTCAAAGAACAGTGAATTAAGATTTGAAGTGCTGGCAATCTGGTGGCGGGTATCGTTTATTCCTTCATTCGGTCTCTTATGTTCCTTTTGGAAAAGAATTGGGGTCTAGCTGTTGGGGCTGCGTTTTAATTCGCGGGCATGATATATCTGTCATTCCTAAGAGGTTAAACTGGTGTGAAATGCGTGTGCGACTTAGCCGCCTTTTAGATCTCCAAAACGCATCCGAACTGAGTGGTGAGGACACAAGGAATACACCTATCATGGACTATGATGTTACATTTCGGAGTGACCCGCATGGTCGACTTCCGCCTCGCTTAGATCATGTGAAAGAGCACAACTTCGGCGTTGACGAAAGTCCCTGCTGCACCTTGCATGGACTAACTTCCGAACTGCTCTACAATGTATGAGGTAATCATGACATTTTATGAAAGAGCCAGGCGGTGGTGCGGCTTTATTCCGCATCAATATTTTAATTCTTTCAAAATTCTGCCCACACCTATCTGTCCATCATCAACATGTCGCGCTCGTCGATTGAATTAGTTCAATACCCGGAGCCAGTCACACAACCCCCGAGTCTCAGTTTGAAGGGCAGCAACACTCCGCCGTTGAACGACACTCGGCCTATCAACCCACCTGCCAATGCTGTGGTAGCTCAACAGGCCGATGTTCCTGGAAAGGGGACAACCACCATTGTGCTACTTTGCGTCGTTTGTATTACAGGCATTAGCAGTTTGCTGGCTGGCTTGGTGACGGTTGGGCTGCCAACTATGGCACATGATTTGCGGCTCGAACCGAATTTGCTACTGTGGTATGACCATTGACGGGCTAACTTACTTGAAAATACTGATCCTATCTAGGCCAGTTTCAATCTACGCATTGACCTGTGGTTGTACTCTTCTTCTCCTCGGCTCTGTCGCAGATGTAGTAGGGAGCAGACCCATGTATCTCACCGGATGTGTCCTTCAGTCCGGGTTCACTCTTGCCTGTGGTCTCGCACAAGATGGCATGCAACTCATAGTATTCCGCGCTTTTGCTGGGATTGCCATCTCTTTCTGCCTTCCGTCCGCTGTCAGCATCATCACCACTACCTTTCCCGAAGGCAAGAGTAGGAACATTGCTTTTGCTTCGATGGGCGGGGGCCAACCGATCGGGTTTTCTCTAGGACTTACGCTCGGTGGCGTCTTTTCTGATACCATTGGATGGCGCTGGGGCTTCCATATTGCCGCTATTATCAACACGATTATTTTTGTAGTAGGCTTCTTTGGATTGCCCAAGGTCGATGCGGAACAGCACGATATCCTAAATCGTCTGAAGCATGATATCGATTGGTTTGGGGCCATTATTGCCAGTGCATCTTTAGCCATGTTGTCCTAATTGCTTGTAGATCCATTACTGGCAGTACATCAAATATTACCGAACCTGCGACCCTCGCTATGCTTATAGTATCTATTATTCTTATCCCGGTATTCATCTTTTGGGTCGGTCGACAAGAGAAGCTTGGAAGGCCTGCCATCATCCCCAATTCTCTCTGGCGCAACCGCATCTTTACCTCCATCTGTATTGGTGTCTTCCTCACCTGGGGTGTTTTCAACGCTATCGAAACATTCTTAAGCCTCTTCTTCCAAGACGTCCAAGAGATCTCCGCCATTCAATCCTCCATCCGCTTCCTTCCTGCACCGATCTCAGGTGCCCTAGCAAATCTAGTCATGGGATTGATTGCCCACAAGGTCCGCGCTGACTGGGCAGTATTGTTCGGGACCTTGATGACATGCCTTGGAGCGTTACTCATGGCGGTGATTCAGCCTCAGTGGACATACTGGGTGTGTGCTTTTCCAGCAATGTTCTTGAACCCCATCGGAGCGGATGCATTATTCACAGTCTCGAATCTCGTCATTACTAGCGTATTTCCGGCGAGGACTCAGGCTCTTGCTGGTGGCGTGTTCAATACGATCGCTCAGATTGGGAAGAGCGTGGGGCTTGCTACAAGTGCGGTAATTGCTAGCAGTGTGACGGCGCAGAGTGGGTATAAGGATAAAGAGGGGCCTCTAGCATTAATGGAGGGGTTTAGGGCCGCGTTTTGGTATTGTTTTGCGTTGAGTTGCGCGACGGGATTGCTGTTTGCTTGGGGTTTGAGAGGAATTGGGAGGGTGGGCGTAAAGAGGGAGTAAGAATGAAAAACTCGACTACCTGAAAGTGCCTCTGGGAAGGCAACCCGTGTTAAAATCTGACGTTAGAAGTACTCCGATCTAGCCAAGAACGGGATGAACGACACATACAATGATACTCACAACTGGAAAGTGTATACTTCGGAACAATGGTTATGTTCTAACGCATTCGATCCTGTTCGACTCTTAGTCACTCATGGAGGGAGGGCATACGCATCCCCCTCCACTTCCTACCAACATAGCTCTAGCTTTTTCTTTCTTTTTTACCTATGCATCGCCGCTTTTGTTGAACAAGCCCATAGCGTACTTGCTTCTTTCAACGCTTACAACGTTGATTAGCGATCTCTGGACATCTTCCAACCCGAAGTAGCAATCATCGACATTATCCTCGCTCTTTCCAAGACTTTTAGATTGTCTCTTCGAGAATTGCAGCGCCCATCATGCTTAGCTGGCTGATCTTTCCACTTCTTGCTTTGGTTCTTGTAATTCGAGTCGCCCCAGGCCGACGGTTTCAAAGGAACACAAGACGACCACAGGGTAGCATCTGGAAATGTCATAATTCGCAGCAATTACGATTACCTGGTCCATATATGGCCCGTAGGCATTCATTACCTAGGTAGCCCTCGAATTAAAGATATTCCTAGAGGGTTTGGAACTCGCGAAGACGTAGAGATGATCCTTCTCCAATTCCAAGTATATTCCTCTAAAGAATATCGCAGGGCATGTCCCATTCGACTCCGCTTGCAGAAATATTACAAAACTAAGGATGAGGAAGCGGGTCAGGGTATCTCGTTCAAACTCTCCAAGAAACAGACCCCTGAAAGCGACATTTTGTAATTTTAATACAGGTTTTTTTTTTTTCAAGACCCTAAGGGTAGCGATGATTTTATAAGACATAACTACTACGATGTTTTACTGTCCAATTGAGCGGTGAAGGACGGCCTGACGGATATTTAATCTTCTGTGAATCATCACTGTGAGAAGCTATATACATTCTTAGAATATGGAAAACGGGGAATGCGAATGTTGGAATAGTTACATGCAAGACAAATCACGCAAGATGAGGCAAGTCTGACTTGTGACAGGGAGAGTTGTTGGGAAATGGCTGTCGAACTTTGTGTGAAAAATAATGCCACATCGAAGCAGATATGCATACACGGAGCGTGTGCGCCCAATTATTGTACAAAGACTTATGACGGCAGCTACGGGAGGATATAATATGGCGATAAGTATATCTCTTACAGGAAATACCTTCGTGAATGTGTTAATTCTCATAGATAGCAGTGTTCTTAAAGAAGTCGTTGTCATTGTGAATACAGCTATAGCTGTGAGAGTGGGAGTTAGGATGACATCGAGTGAGGAGAAATCTATCGACATTTTGGTGTCTGGGACAGGTATTTTTAATGTGGCGGGAAGTGAATACAGATGCAGGGAAAGGGAAACAGAAGTTCTTCCTCACCGCTGTACCAGCAACACTTTATTGTGGAATGAGAAGTACGGGTTGGACCTAACTCCCCAGCCTGCGTCGTCATATAACTATTTGAGTCTAATGCCGATGGTGTGTCAAAGGTGAATTGATGTTAGATAGATGCAAATCTGCTTGCGAGAACTGCAGGGGGGCGGCTGGGGTAGGCTGTCGAATGTCTGGTTTTGCTTCGAACGACGTTTTTAGATAATGTGATTTGCCCTCTATGGTTTAGAGCCGTAATAGGTGTCGTGGAGGTATAATATTCCCTGGTCGTAGCTGTGGCTGTCTGGGTACTGGGCATGTGGTAGTTTCATCCACTGGAGAGATAAGGGAAGCCTCGCCAGCTGAACTTGAAGCTAGACCCCCATGTAAAGTGTAGCGGGAGTCTTACGAATTGAAGTTGTACTTGGAGGCTTGCCAGTCGAAGATGTGATGGGGTCTCGTGGGAGATGGCTGAATAGAAGTTGTACTCCAAGCATCGTGGGTGGAATATGTAGTGGGAGTCTTGTCAACTGAAGAAGACTCAGTAAAAAGCGGGAGGACCCAGTCACGTAAGGAATGATGCTTGCCGCCACAGTGGACCCTGAAGCTCGAATTCAGAAGGGCGGTGTCGCCATTGCCGCCCAGCCTTTCTGTGTCTGAATCTCAGGGAAAGACAGCCACTCTCCTTCAATGCTCACCCGTCTACAACAGAGCCTTCTCCTGTTTTGATCGCGGTTATGAGCACAGGATGAGTCACCCCCTCTCCCTTCCATCACACCAGAAGGAATTGTGAAGGAACCGTGATTATACAGAACCGGAACCCACTATCCTGGATCCA
The DNA here is from genome assembly GCF_010093535.1 of Lindgomyces ingoldianus. NCBI lineage: Eukaryota > Fungi > Ascomycota > Dothideomycetes > Pleosporales > Lindgomycetaceae > Lindgomyces > Lindgomyces ingoldianus. Next base: position 2,381,685 of record NW_022985162.1, on the reverse strand, counting down.
AACGCGAATACCTGTCCTTTAGATTTGAGCATGGTACTGATAGCGTGTTTCCCTTCGGGGACGCTAGCATCAAGGCCTCAGTCATCGGTACCTATGACATTCACCCTTACAGACGCAGGGAAGGCATATCTCTCTCCACGAGATGAGAATGTGGAAGTTGTGGAGACCGCGATTTGCTTGCAGACCCTCATATCTACATCAGTCGGCAATGCACTCTGTATTCAAAGGTCAAGATGGGGCTTCTACTCAGCTAGCATCGAGTTCCGAGATATCGAGATGAGCCGTCATCAGGCTGCCCATTCTACCGCGATTCCACGCGCTCTTGACTTCTTGGATACGGCGAAATCAAGCCTAAAATCTCTTGATTATGTAGCTCGCTATTCCTCTACCTCCACTACGCCACCACTTCCATCACCAACAGTCTACGCCGACCGCACATTCAGCAGCGAGCTAGAGGTCAAACTCCACCGCAAAGACGGCGCTTGTAAGGAAGATGACTCAAACGGAGGGGAAATATAAATGTAACTGCTCGCCTCTATGCTACGTCGCCGACCAATATCGGTAGCTTTGAGTATTGCGAAATGAATGATGTTGCAGGTACGTGGAACTCGTATGTGGATAACAGGGCGGATTGTAGCTGCAAGGTGAATGCGAATGACGGGGATTCGCTCTTCACAGGAAAGATGTAAGAGATACTTTAGTTTACGTACTATTTGATGGCGTTTGTGCCGTGTCGGGGAAATTGGCCATCACTGTTGAATTGTCCTGGTTGGTTGGAGAATTTTAATAGTTTGGTGTCGAGAGTTACAAAGTCCTTGTTGATACGATAATATCTCATTGTTGCAATGTGTTTTTACTGCACTGGGCTTATCATTCCACCTACTACTAATCCGTAAGGGCATCTGAATGCTGATTTCTCTGCTTCAGTAACACCTTGCATTAATCTCATTCCTGAACCCGTGTGTATGTAAACGAAATCTGCGGCTCATGGTTCTTCTCTTTTTCTCTTTCTAAAATATACTTCTTGTTGATGCTATACTGCTATCCTCAATTATTCCCCAAAGGACGGTGAAGGATGATTGGAGATGAGATAAGGTCAGATTCACGCGGTCGAAAGAGGAAGAATATGTGACTGGAAGGGAGTGCATCCAATAGCGTTTCGTTGGGGGCTCTTTGTCCTGGGTTTCGTATTGTAGTTAGAGTTCGGTACTGCAGCTGTACTGCAACAGAATGATATCTACGGAAATTGATAATGGTATTCTCGGCTGACCTCTCAATTCATAATAATATCAGCAGCACACACAGAATCTAGAGACTGAATTCTAAAGCGCCTACGAAGATACGCATCTATAGACATGACCGTCCAGTTAAAGAGGGTATAATATCTCTAGTATTGACTGTTGGTGTGATAGTGCTAAAAAGTGCAGAACTAACAGAACCATTTCCAAAACGTAGTCTCTGGATGTAACTCCAAATCGACGATCCATCCTACCTCTTCCATGTCGCTCTCGCATTCGTTGCAATTCTTCCTGCATGGTCGTTCGTGCTGACATTCTACCAAGCACCTGCAGCTGAAGTTTCCAATCGCCGATGTCTCTCCGACTGGCCTGGGGCCGTTTTGGGACTCGTGGGTGGAAAATCTGCAACTGATGTCCACAACGGGTGACTCGAACGCAGTCAGAAGTCGCAGTACAGGGCCTTCTCACGAGCGGGTTGCTAGCGCTATCCGTGCGTCTTCCACACAAATCTTCAGTCTTCCATACAAATTATATCTGTGCGGTGGCTCGCGCCAGCAATCTGTTCATGGGGGGGTATAAGTGATAAGAGTCTGACTCGGCTGCTCCCGAATTCCCCGTCTTAGCAGTCCTGTGAAAAAGTCTGTTTGCAAGGTGACGGCGTCGTTGAAATTCGCCGCACGCGTAAAGATATCCAGAATGGGCGCATGGGAAGTGCGCGTGAACGGCAGATGCGGAGTGCGTGTGCTGAATGGAGGCTTTGAGGCAGGGTACCAAAGACGCCCCTTCAAGAGGAATGAAATGCGGGATTACTTGTGCCGTCACATTCCTCCAATGCGCTCGCAACCCGTAGCTCCCACTAGCGACCAGTGCCACAGACATGATTCATCACGCAATTGCGTCACGCAACAATCACGCCATGGTGTTGAGTCGCGGGGTCCACAAGGACTGAAGGTCCGACTGCGCGGTTTGGGAGGCCTTGGACAGCTGTCACTCATACTTAGCTCCCCCCGATGAGAATCCCAAACCCAGAGAATTGGAGTCAGTAGTCGCGGATATGGATGCAGATGAGGAAGCCGAGGGCGCGGTGTGGGGCGTGGTGGAGACGGTCGGCGTGGAAATCGCACGCCTCATTTACCCTTTTTGCGAGAGAGTGGCTTGATTGATTGATTGATTCCCCATTAAGAATTGAATGGAAACCGTGTGTAAATTGCGGAGAAGGTTTGGAATGGGGTTGTTGTTTCGAAGGACAGCGGTCAGGGAAAGAAGACCTCCGAGACGGACGAACGGTGACTTTCCTTGCTCGGAGAATGCGCTGTCCTACCTGTCCGTGATCAAAGCAACGCCTCAGTTTCGAATCGAGTTCCACCGACAGCAGGGCGAAAACCCCCCCAAAAAAAAAAATCACACCATGGTCTTTCAATATCTGCTTCTATTTCGTTTTGAAGAGAGTGCTGTACTCACCGTTCAGGCCCACGTTCAGGCCTCGACCCCGGGTTATCTACTGCGATCACTTTTGCAAAGTGCCACGTTGCAACCTCACCCCCGTTCGATCCGCCGTTTTTGCGACTGCGTGACTCGACTGGTCGTCATGACGCGCAGCTGCTAAAGAAGAAAATGAGGCGCATGAAACAAGCTACACCCTGCGCGCAACCTGGCCCCTCACATCTTCTGAATCGCCATTTGGATTGTGGGAGGAGAGGCGGAACGCTGACTCGTCGAAATCACATCAGGATGATCTGCAGTTTCTGATCCGGGGTCCAGGGGATGAATCCTCTGGAATTCTCGATTTGTCGGAAAGACTTCGGTGAAGGCTGCTTTTGGACGGGGATGATCGGTGAGCCAGTGGAGGTCAGCTTTGGCTTCCGGCTATGGCTACCGGCTATGGCTACCGGCTATCGGCACAGGCGGTGAGGCCTCTGCATCGCCGGTCGGGCTCGGCGCGAGACAGGCTGCATCTGCATCATGCCGGCAGACGGGCGTTTGAGAACGAATCAGTGGCCGGAGCCTCGCTCGCTGTCGACACCAGGAGCGCGCTGATCGGTGATTGCACACTGGATGCGGAGGCGAGGGGTCGCGGAGAATGATGACTGGTGGTTGCGTTGGAGTGCCATGAGAAATATTGAGAAGCAGGTGAGAGCCCACCGAAATTCGCAGAGACAGGACGAATGCCGTGGGTGAGACAGCCGGCGTGGCAGTAGAACTGTGGCTGGCAGCGTCTGAGCAATGTCGTTAACATTATCTCCTTGGGGAACTCAGGAGTTGGAGGAGAGGATCAACAATTGGGGGAAGCATGACTGGGAAGCTGAGATCTGAGACGTGCGAGACGAGAAGATCGGAAGCGAGCGAGAAAGATGAAGCTTAGACTGCAGTCACTTTTTGCGGTGAAGCTTATCAGGGGATGTGGTGATCTTCGTAAAGCATCATCTGAGGACTGGATTTGATATCGATTTTGATAATGACGATGGCTATGCGGATCCGCAGGCGTCACAATTGACTAGAGATCCGACTGTCGTACAATCTCGCAAAGGGGAAAGAAGCGAGAACAAATCAAATACAGCTTTAACCTTGAGTGTGACTGGCCATCACTCCTGCACGGTTCTGAGAGTGGTGATTGACGTTCGCGTAACGGGACGGGAACCAAAAAACTTCATTCGCCGAATCTATTTCAAGCTCACGTGTTCGGAGAACAGCGCAGAAGCCCAACCTCCCGCTCCTGCTCTGAACTTGCACCTCAAACAAGGTGAACCCAAATTGATTTGCAATTTGACAGCTGCCCGCCTAGCGAGCGTAGGTCCGTAATTGGCGACAAGGAGGCTGGCGGGCAATCCTTCAACAACTAAATGCCCAACTGGCCAGGCGATCGCCGTTATCAGGAAGACCAGTGGTCATCTTGAGCATTTGACGCCCAATTGCAACAATTGTTGGGCCAGGGCTCTCAGCTTAGAGACATGGTGGTACGTGTCTAGTCGCGTCCAATTACTCTGTGACATTCTCGGCGTGCTCCTCATCACGATGGCCCACCATCCGTGTGACAGGGGGCCTGTTCTTGTTACGGGGCAACCTTTGCTCAGAGCTCGCCTCGCCGCTCCACCAACTTCGTGCCCCTCGTATCGCATCTCAGAGGTGAACGATATTACACGAGCCCACGACTTGTGCCCCTCCGCCGCCACAACCAGAGCCTCCGAGTCCCCTCTACGGCTATCGCGGCAACCAAATTTATCTTGCTTCCAACATCAACACCAGGAACGGGTGCCTCTGGGGCCGCAGCGGGAAGAGCGGACAAACTGGTTCGCTTCATAAAGTTCACCCTAGTCGGCACCCAACGTTTGCGGCGAGACGATTCTAGTGGGGGGACGGGGTTGGGTTAGAGTTGAAGATTGGGGCTTGAGCTCACGCTTTTTGGGGGAACCCGAAACCTTGGAAGAAAACTTTGAGGTAGGGGCTTAGTGCCAAACGTTCAGACATCCATGGAAAGGTGGGGAGCTGTTCATGAAATTTTGGGCGGATGCTGCGGTAAGACGGGAGGATGGGGTGAGGCCCGCATGAAATTTTGGGCACGTGTTGTTCCTTCAGGGATGAAGCAGGTTGTTGCTGCGCCCAGTTTTGATTGCAGAGGGTTCGGCTCCGTGCTTGCGAAATCGACGCCTCCAGGGGGAGTTGTGTGAGCTTTGAGAAGAGCCGAGCCCCCGCTGTAGAGCGACAGAACGCTAACAGTAGATACCAATAGTAATTCCGATAAACCAATAATCCCAAAATTCAACTGTCTCTCCCAACATTAGCCCATCCAGTCTGTGAAGCTTGCGCTCCAATGAACGGCCTCTCCTATATACCAAATCCCAATTTCCTCCAGCCCAATGCACCAAAATCCTTCCGTAATCGGATCATTGTGGAGCATGTGTCCAATATACATGAATCCCATCCCGAAATGGACGCGTGTATGTGAAAAGCAGATAGCCACCATCGGTATGACGTTCGAGAGGAGCTCGAAGCCGTTTTGCCCGTCCTCCGAATTCAGCCATTTGCTGACCATTGCAATCCAGGCCCAGTACGGGTATAACAACTTCATAAGTGAAGACAAATAACCGCCAAATGCAGTGTTAAATGATGGTGAAATCGAGCGCTAGCCTCCCAATGTGTGCAACCAGAAAAAAAAAAAAAACATGAAAAAAAGAACGCACCGAGAGTAGTGCGGTAAAGGACAGTAAAATAGCGTGAAGCAAGTAAACGCTGCTTCAGGGGTATATCCAACGAATTACAAAGGGTAAAGCTGGAGAAAAGGAGCCGTTCCTGAGAGGGTTTAAGAGTTCTGTTGTCTGCTGTGTCATGCCCGGCCTTTTAATTTAGGTCTGTGTTTTCTAGGTTGAGCAACCTCTGGATATTTTGCAATATCTGGGCATCCATCTTCAATACTGGAGAGTTAGGTGCGACGGTGCCTAAGACTTTGATTGTTCGGTTTAAAAGCTTCGACAATGTCGACTTGGTGAGATTATGGTCTTTCGGATTGTCGTTGGGCAGATGGTATCGCAGACGAGATTTGAAAACCGCAGCGAGGACAATCATGTTCCCAAATTGTCTATATGTCATGAGCAGGAGCAGCTGAGGTTGGCGAGGTGAACTTACGCGTGCAAAGTACCAAATATGTTTGTCAAAATGAGCCTGTGTTTTGCAGTATCCTTATACCTCTCGTATGGCTCCTCGGGAAGAGCCCCGACACGGTCGAAAGCAATAGTACTCTGAATCGCGCTCCGTATGCATTGGAACGCTGCATCGAGAATCTCGCTTTGGTCATGGGTGAAATCCATCAGTGTTCTGTGCATGGTTGTTGGCGTAGCCCTGTGGTCTATGACGGCTGCTGGAGAACTGTGTTGTGATGACCAGGCAGACGTCTGAGACATGGGTGGGCCGGGTGGAAGCTCAATCTCGTGAGTAGCCATGTACAGAAAGTGCCTTAGGATCATGTAGTGCCCTCCGTAGAACTTCGCGCGCAGCCTGGCGATGTTGAGGTCGGTTGATGGGGGATCGTTATCGTCCCACACGAGCTCAGCGGGTAGCACTTTTCTCCAGCTCAATAAGATGTCGGAGTGGACTTTAGCGGCGGTAGCGACCTCTTTTAGATTGTTGTTGTCTAGCCGTTTGCGTTTCCCTTCACCTTTCTATGTCAGAAGGCACTGGAAAGAAATAAACGGGTGACTCACCGTCGGCTCCATACAAGCCATTGTGTGCCTCATTAAGAATGACGCGCAAATGTATCTGGCTCGAATATATCCACATGACTCTTTCGTGCTCTGAGCTATCACTGTACGATATGGTCTCCGGAAACTTCTCATATACTCCTGAAGGATATGAAATTTTGCCTGAGTACTTTGAGATATCACTTGGTGGGAGGTTACTCAATTCAGCCAAGATGTCGCTATGTAAATCATTAGATGGTATCAAGAAGGTGAGGGGCAAACACTACCTTTCGAGTTGTAGGCAGGTCCAGTACACGCATTTGACTAGATTCAACCTGTACTGCTCATGCGGTGGGAATGGGGGCTCCCTTCCCTGATTGAGTACAGATTCCCTGTCGATCCTAGGCATATCGCTGGGAATTTCGTGAGCTCAAGGAATACAGGTGGAAATATGGGATGCATACTCTTTGATAAGAATGAGGCAGACCCTGCAGGCATTATTAATCCAGCTCCAGCTCTCCATAACACGCGCAAACTGGCCCAAGTATAACGCAGCCAGAAGCATGGCTTGTGCGTGGGCCACGGTATTTCCACCTTGCTGGTTGCCCAAGATATCGGTCGCATAACTGAAGTACGCCATTCCCGGTAAGATATCGATGTTCCTTGGCCGATTGTCCTGCCCGTCATCAACGTTGAAGCTAGCGCCAGACGAATGCGGAGAGCCGCGACTGAACAGATCCGGTATGTCCATACCCTTATCACATTGAGGCGCTGGTAATGGCTGCTGATACTGACAGACTTTACCCAAAGCCAACACGAGAAGTACGATCGCATTTCGAAGAGATCGCTCAATTGGATCTTGGCCTGGCCTCTCCCTTCCTGGCGAGAATGTGTCGAAGGATGATCGTTTTCTCTTCTGGCCAGCAACGTGGCTGGGTATGGCGGAGCCAGGAGAAAACGCATGAGCGCTCCTAGAGTCGGGACTATAAGCCTCGCCGAATTCCTTCACCATCTTCCTCAACTTGCTGGGATTTAGAAAAGGGTGCATATTGTGCATATAATCGTGGTAAAGCTTGTGGAGCTCGAAAAGAGTCACTGAATCAAGCTTTAAGTTGCCGTGCGAATCAAGTCCGCCAACGCTTCCGTCGATCTCTCGGGGGGTACTACCACTCGCAGTACCAGGGCTAGAGGCTTCGCCCGTTCCCCAAAGGCCTTCTCTCGCCGCTGCCGGGGAAGGGGCATCAGACTCGTTGCTATCAGGGCTTCCTGGACCCTGGGCTCCGTCATTCAGGTCATGGCCTTCCCCAACACCCCAGACACGAATTAGGCCACGGCGCTTCTCGAGTTCCATGGGATAGTCGCTAATTTTGTGTCCATTGTCCAAAAGCCATTTCATGTAGGGGATATCATTGCAGAACGTCTGCATGGAAGGCCATCCTTCTAGGACCTGGTGAGCAGGAGTGGTATGATCACCGAGGAGGCCGGCCTTCTCTCCTGGTCTCAACGAGTCTTCACCGCTCAGGTTGGTATGATCAGCCCTTATGCTCTCAGCGGGGGTAGCGGGTGCCTGCGGACCAGCCAAGATGGACTCTTGTTTGATCGGGGTAGAGCCCTGCGCAGGAATGGGCGACGTCATTGAGTTTAGGGTGACCGGTGACTCAATTTTCATGCTGTTGACTCTGCGGAGATGTGCACGTCCTTGTACTGGAGTAGGCATTCTTGACCCACTGTGTTCGCTGAAAGAACCTCGTATGCCTTGCATTTGTTCGGGCGAAGGGTGGTTTGAAGTATTTGTCATGTTATCACCCGGTCTCACTGGGGGAAGTCTGCTTTCAACGGTATCTTTCCAGGAATTAAACCCTTCCACAAAGGTCTTTAGCATGTCGGAGACGCTATTCACACTGTCTTGAAGCTGCATCATGGTCCTATCTTGCCTAAGGATCGTTAGCAGGATGATGAATGGTGAAATGAGTGACTCACTTCGGAGGAGGAACATCCTTGTACTGGCACTCATACTGATTATCTTTGCAAAATTGGCACGGCCTCTGTTCGTCACATTTCTGTTTGCGCGAACGGCAGTTATTGCATGCTTGTGTAGCTCGAACCTGCTTCCGCCTCATATGTGCCTGCTGGTACTGTGAGGCTGGGCCGCTCATATACGGTCCTTGAGAATACGCAACAGGCTGAGCAAAGTGTTGGGCCTGCGGGAGAGGGGTCTGATAAGGCTGCTCATGCTGAGGGCTGACCACCGGATAACCGTTGGGCAGACCATTTGGCACATTTGGAATGCTGCCATTATGGCGATGCTCTGGATTGACGGGCCATGGTGTTTGGTGGCCACCATGGTCCATGCCAGGAGGAAGTTTGGCCTCACCACTGGTGGACCGCGAGCTTGGGTGGTCTGGGGCAGTAGACTGAGGAGTCACAGGAGGACGGTAGGTGGCGATATTGTCCTGGCTAATGGTTCTCGCGGGGAGGGTCACGGGAGGACCGGTAACGCCATGGGTGCGCTGGCCGGGCGACGGTATGCTCCTAGGATCGGAGTAGGCGCGAATATCGGTTGAGGGAAGAGATGGTGAGGGTGAAGGGCCTTGGTAATGTCCTTGAGGTGGGTACGGCTGGGAGGGAGGCGGAAGGCTGTGGGTTGGGTAGTGACGGGCAGATGGGGGAGGAGACGAGGCCTGGCCGGTGGGGTGTCGAGCGGGTTGAGGGGGGGGAAGGCCGTTATACACTGGGTTGACCGAGTCCAAACGGGGACGTTTCTGGGTGGGCGCGTCCGGATCACCGCCCTCCATCCTAATATCAGAGGGACCGCTCAGGCCATGCGGCTGCGATGGTCCACTTGAGCTGATGACTACTCAGTGCTCACAGCTCAAACGACCACGCCCAGCACAGTCTCGGGGACGAGTGGTGGAGGGCCTACCTCGGCAGCGGAGGCAAAGGGCGCAATTCACCCAGCACGTCAGTGATGGGAGAGATCGGAGATGTTCAGCAACTGCGGGCCAATCCGCATCATCACTGGGGGGGAGGTGAAGAGTTTGACAAGCGTCGCAGGGCAGCAGTCAAGCAGAGCAGGCCAGTGTCGTGAATAGTAGGGCAGAGCCTGTGGGATGCACGAGGAGAGCGGGAGCTCTGTCAAGCGGCGTGCAGAGAACCCAGCCGACAACGCGACCTTACCATGGAACCGGAGACTGTTACTAGAAGCAGGCAACAAGCCAGCGCCAGATCTCGATTCTAGCGACAAGAGGGCGCTGACACGGAGAGTGTCTATGCGTCGACGTTTGTTGCTGGCCACGCACTAGCACGGGCAAGAACAGTACTGCTGCGGGCCCTGGCTCCTGAGGGCGAGCGAGTTGCGGGGCCAGAAAGAGAGGGTTAGGCGCAGCGAGAATAACCGCGAAGCAGGCAGCAAGCAGCGTGGGTGGGTTGGGGAGTGCTGTTTGGGGATGGGGGATGGGGTCAGTGTGGTCAGTGAGATTGATGGAGTGGGCCGCCACGGGCTGGGCGAGCGAGGACGACCCTCACTGCTCTGTCGTCTCTCGCAGCGCACGATTCATGTGGTGTCGCTTGAGCGCTGCGGGCACTGGGCAGAAAAGCCTTCTCAAGCCATCAAACCCAGTCCCGGAGCTTTGGAAAATAGCGACGACGCTTGGTGTTCAATGCGAGCCGTGCGGAATGCGAGATGCCGGCAAGCAACTGGAGCAGACACCGCGGCCAGACGATCAAACTGCCCTCCGTCACTTCATTGCGCTCGACAGGTTGTGCAGTACTTGCACCCGGAGGCTTGCCGCCGCCGACGACTACTGCCACTGACAGCAAACGCTGTTCCCGCCCTAATACCACGGATGCTCTGCGGCCGGCATCCCGCCGACGGCCGTCAACACCATCATGTCGGGCACTGTGATGGGCCCGAGAGACAGCCATGGCCCATGTCGGCGCACAGATATGAGTTCATTGTTTCGCCATTTGTGCGCGCTCCTCCGCCGAGAGGCCAGTCCAGGAGCAGCATCAGCACATCACGACTGCGCTCGCCGCGTCGGATAATTTCCAGAGCAGCGACTCAGCGCCGCCAGCTGTGCGAGTCTGAGATGAGCGCGTCCAAGCACCGTCCGGGCGTTGAGAGAGATTCCCAGCGCATAAACGTGAAAGTTACGGTCTGGAGACGCCCCACATTGCGATTCTCACTAGGTGATTCAGCATCAACCTCCCGCTTAGCGTCTTACCCGGGCCACAAGTGGGCTTCGAGAAGACATGGGGAAAGCGATGCGCCAGAGATAGCTGAAGACGATGTCGACACCTATTCATCTCGTCGTTTTGAAAATTGAGACAATTCAAGTGACCATGGTTGGAACCCGTCTGTCCGCTGCCACCTGCAAGTAGCAAGATTGTATCATTGGAAGTGACCGCACAACCGTAGCTCGATCTTATGAGCTGGAGCCGTTTCTGGCCGGCCCGAGGTCACCTGTGTATAGCTGGCCCTCGCTATGACGCTGGTATCTCAAGACCTGGCCTATTCTTGTCATCTCAAGGATAACACCCCGGAGAGTGGCCGAAACCCTCCATTAGCTTCGAGAAGATTAGTCCATCATTGACTTTAAAGAATTGGGCAATCCCGTCTTCTCGAGGCCCAAACTCCGCCGTCGAGTCAAGCTGTGACGTCGAGTTTCTGGAATTGTTGATTCAAGCTCTGTTACCGTCACGTACTCCCTCCGTGCCCAGCATCACCAGGTCGGTGCGACATTCAAGCTAGCAATGTAGCCGAACCGGGATTCATCCAGGGCATTCGCGGGTCCGAACGGCAAAATGACATGACTACAGTCCTGTTCTTCCCAGCTCCGGTATCGTGCGGAGACTCAGAAAGACAAAAGCTGGGGGCTGGTCAGCTGCCAGAAAGAAATCAGTGATATAACAAGAGGCGTTGCATCCTAACCCTCATCGGTACCAGAAGACCTTGCTGAGCATCAGGTCAAATAACCAACCGACCTGACCGGGTCACTCAGCTTGCCGAGGACAGGTATATGGATGCGGTGAGGCTGGACTAAACTATGAACTGATTCTCCCCTGGTGTTCATGACAATATTTCCGAGAGACCAAAGAGGAGCAGACCCTCATTGCAACGAATCAGATTAAGCGATCAGCCACCAAGAACCTTCAGCCCCCTGTTATGAAAAAGCAAACCCACGTGGGCCGAAGAGCCACGAGGGGATCGAGGCGCCAGTGAAAGTCGGCTTTGAATCCAATTGTCGCTTTCTGCCGCAATATCCTCGCCTTCCAGAAAACGTTCCGAAACGAAGTGGACGCTTAGACGTTTTCTGACACTCAAGAGTCAACGAGGAAGTCCACTGCCTGTAGACAGCTAGCCTACCGAATTCTATCCTAGGTCTCATCTACATCTTTGAAGGCAGGCTGGAGCTGCTGTGGGCGCTGTGCATCAAGGATGCGATAGCGACTCAATTCGTACTTAAGGTCGATGTGGGACGGCATAAGATTGAGCGGATATGCTCGCGGCAGGCTTCACAAGTGGAACGATGACAATATTTATCCCCTCCTCTCCTGCTGCAGCGGCCATATCTAGCTTCCGCAATCCAGCCGTAGTTGCCGTGGAGGCACTCTTTCGTTCTGTTGACTGGTGAGAAGTTGCTTTTCACCTGTTACGCGGGCGATCCATGGGGATCTTGGTGCCACAGTGCAGCATCCGACACTTCCAGACCGACACGCGGTGTGCGATGCATTTGGATTCGAGGCCGCCCTTGCCGGAACTTCACAAAATGTGACAGCTCTGCAGAGGAGGAATGTGCGGAGAGCTCTGCGACAGCGCTAAGGAGTCAGCAACTGTCACACAGGCTAGTCCGCTCTAGGTATAACTCTTTGCTTCGCCATTAGCTCGCTCTACTGGCAGGTCTCGAGAGCTACTTCTCCAGCCCAGAGTATGTCTCTTGAGATAAACAACAAAACCACAGAGAACATGTGCATCGTAGGCACTTCTTCTCTGAGGCGTCGATAGGGGATTCGATGTTCTTAATTTAGAACTCTGATTACTGAGACGCTCAATGGCCAGTCTGCACCCCTTCAAACGCTAATGAGGCGGGCACGACCAACATTGTCAACGTCACAACAAGTCAGCGCGACCTCACCTCGACCCTCTCCACGCTGCGAGCGTCACTCATCGCCTGCCTTAATTGTATCGCCTCCTTTGAGTTACTTACCTGGCTTAATGCATTTACAGTCTTCTTCATTCACATAATCTCGGAACCCCTTGCCCTCAATTTCCCCGCACAAGCGTGCCACAGCATAGGACGCGATGGCTTCTTCTCTAGCGGTTGGCACAATTGGAGTCGTCATTTGGTTTCTGGTGCACCGTTACCGTAATGTCGTTCGCAATCTAGCTGCCGCAAAATCCTCAGGCTTCCCTGTAGTCGTAATGCCATGGAATGTGTATTCCGTGTTTTGGCTCGCAACATACCCGCTGTGGCTTCCGCTCCTGCAAAAACTTCCGGTATTTTGCCATGGCCTCTGGTTACAGTAGGTAATTTTCCGTTCACATCCACTTTATCTGAGTTGACCACGCGGCAACATAGATTGCTGGATCCAGAGTGGGCTTATCGAGTAGGATACAAGCCATTCGAGCAGGTTGGGTCAGATATCTTATTTGCTGTATCACCCAGCAGAATCCAGGCATTTGTCGCAGATGCTGAGGTTATCACTCAAATCACAACGCGACGAAATGACTTCCCAAAGCCACTTAAGATGTATAGACGGCTTGACATCTATGGAAAAAATGTCGTCTCGACTGAAGGCCCAGCCTGGCGTATGCACAGGAAGCTCACGGCACCAAGTTTTGGAGACAAGAACAATGAGCTCGTTTTCCTAGAATCACTGCATCATGCGCAGTCCCTCCTCAGGCTGTGGACCGGGCCTAATGGCAGTGGCAATAAGACGGTGAATGATCCAGCTACAGACACAATGAGGTTCGCTTTGTATGTCATTAGTCGTGCTGGTTTTGATGTTCGAGTTGTCTGGCCACACGAAGAGAAAGAGCAACGAGCCAGAAGCGACTCTGTCGTTGACCCTCTTCTGGTGGGATCTAAAATCCCTCCTGGACATAAGATGAATTACCGGGAGGCGCTAAGCGTACTCCTGGAGAATATTATGTGGACCCAAATGGGACCACCCGAATACCTTTGTAAGTTTGAGTCTCCATTGCCTCTTAAGTTTTCCCCCGTTCAAGCTAGCCCCCCCCACTTTCTCAATGGGAGCCATTTTCAGACTTCCGGAGCATTCTCTAACCATTTCAACAGTAAAATCACCCTTCAAAATCCACCGGACCGTTGGAACAGCAGTCATAGAGTGGGGCAAGTATATGGATGAACTGTACGAAGCCAAAAAGGCGGAGGTTTCCTCGGGACAGAGCGCTGAGGGAATGGACTTGTTCGGGTCACTCATACGAGGAAGCGGCATTCTTGACAGCTCAACAAACGTAAGGAAGACTGATCTCCAAAAGAGTGACCTCCTGGGAAACGCATTCGTCATCATGCTTGCAGGTCATGAAACTACAGCGAACGCACTTCACTTCTCTTTAGTTTACCTAGCAGTGAACCGGAAGTCTCAAAAAAATCTACAAGAGGACCTCGACAGGACGCTGCAAGGAAAGCCGATTAGTGAGTGGACCTTTGAGGAGGAGTTTCCAAGATTGTTCAATGGCATGGCTGCAGCCGTTATGAACGAGACTTTACGACTGCTACAGCCAATCATCAACATCCCGAAATCAACTGCTCCTGGCCGACCGCAGCCTGTCACGGTAGGTAATCGGACCCATATATTCCCCGAGAATACCCATATATCTCTTTGCTGCGCTGTTCACCGAAATCCTAAGTACTGGCCTTCACCGTCTGACAGTAACCATAAAGACGGCTTACACGACGTTGATCGATTCAGACCAGAGCGATGGCTCGTAGATACCAAGGAACCTCCAGCTGCTGCAATGGAGAACACAAAGTTCGACGACGAAGATCTTCGGGGGCCATCTGGTGCGGACACCTCAGCACATCTCTTCAAACCTGTGAAGGGTTCATATATTCCTTTCAGCGACGGCTACCGGTCCTGCATCGGCCGGCGATTTGCGCAAGTAGAGATCCTTGCGGTGTTCGCTGTCATATTCCAGCATTACAGCGTTGAGCTTGCAGTAGATGAATTTGCGACTGATGCAGAAGTCGATGCGATGCCGAAGGGCGGAAAGGAGAGGCAGGAGGTTTGGCAAAAGGCGGCAGATCGGGCGGATCACTTGCTCAGGAGAACTATGGGGTCGATTATCACACTGCAATTGAGAGGGAACACCATCCCAATACGCTTTGTCAGAAGAGGGAAGGAGAGATTTGTGTTTCAATAGAGAATGTGCTCTCCAAAGGATGCAATCCTAGCTATACTAGGATATTGGATTACTTAGATTTCTAGTGCCACCTGCTTATTCTACCACTAGCACCTGCATGTCTCATCCTCCACTGAATTCTTACACTTATGTGGGGTTGGATATATGGAGCGGTTTCGGTTTCGGTCACGTGATCTAAGAGCCGTAAAGAGAAGGCGGTGAAGAGATACTAAGGGCCCACTTCGGATCCGTATGACTCCTGGGAACCCAAGTACAATCCTACTAACAGCTCTGTGCGCGTGCTGTGATTGTTCTCCTGGAACACCATATAATTCCACGTCCCTATCGTCAGGCGCTATCTCCTCCTTCTTTCCAATTTCGGAACCCTCAATTGCAATCGCAATTTTCAACCCAGTTGCTTAACCCCACCATGGCAGAAAATATGTCCATGGAGCAGCAGCTGGCTCTGATTACGACGAACCTGCAGGAGGTGCTAAATCCCGAGATCATAGAAGCCATATTAAAGAAAGGCGAGCCATTGAAGATTTACTGGGGCACCGCGACCACGGGGCGACCACACTGCGGCTACGTACAACTCCCTCCTCTTCCCCTCCCACACATACAACATACCCTGAACTAACCACAACAGTTCGTCCCCGTCCTCAAGCTCGCACAATTTCTCCAAGCGGGATGCCACATCAAGATTCTTCTCGCCGATATCCACGGCTTCCTTGATAACCTGAAAGCGCCGATCGAGCTCGTCAAGTTTCGCGCCGAATACTACCGCTTCGTCATCACCGCGTTGCTGAAAGCCGTGAAGGTCCCGATCGACAAACTGGAGTTCGTGTTCGGGTCGTCCTATCAACTCACCCCCGAATATACCATGGATTTGTTCCGGCTGAGCTCTATTGTCACCGAACACGATGCCAAGAAAGCCGGCGCCGAGGTCGTGAAGCAAGTCGAGAACGCGACGTTAAGTGGACTCATCTACCCGCTTATGCAGGCACTAGATGAGGAGTACTTGAAGGTGGACGCGCAGTTTGGGGGGGTGGATCAGCGGAAAATTTTTGCGCTTGCTAAGGAAGTGCTGCCGCGTGTGGGCTTCAAGGAGCGCGCCCATTTAATGAATCCTATGGTTCCGGGACTGCAGGGTGGTAAAATGAGCGCGAGTGACCCAGATAGCAAGATTGATTTGCTGGATACGCCCGAGGTGGTGCGGAAGAAGTTGAAGAAGGCGTACGCACCGCCGCAGACGGTCGAGGGTAATGGCATTCTGAGCTTCGCTGAGTATGTTTTATTGCCAGCGAGTAGTCTGAAGTATGGAACGCAGAAGTTTGTGGTCGAGAGGAGAGATGCGGAGCCCCTGGTTTACACCGATATCGAGCAGATGCAGAAAGATTATGTCGCTGATGTGGTATGTTCTTCCACGCTTCTACTCCTTCCTCATCCAAAAAATTTCCACGTCTCAGATACTTATTTTTGATCTAGCTCACCCCACAAATGCTCAAACCCGCCGTCACAGAAGCCCTCATCTCCCTCCTTGAGCCCATCCAAGCCGAATTCCAAGCCTCCCCTGAGTGGAAGGACATAGAAACAAAAGCCTACCCGCCGCCTCCCGCTCCACCCAAAAAAGAAAAGAAGAAGAAAGACAAAGGATCTTTCTACCCCAAAAAGGTGACAGCCCAACTAGATGGCCATGTCGAAGGAGGGGACAAGGAGAAGGTAGATGTAGGCGAAGATGGTGGTGCGAAGGCGATTGAGAAGTTAGGACTGGAGAACAAGAAATAGTAGTAACTAGAAACATTTAGAGCATCTGGTAAGGATATATGGACAAAGGGTGTGGGTGCAGATGTGGTTTAGAAAAAGTATATTTTAATTCTTTTCTTATTTTTTACGGTTCGAGATTTATAGGTTCAGCGTTCATGCATGGTTGGCGCTGTAGAGCGAGGGTATGGATATACCTAGGCACGCTTTTATGTCCACTGTAGAAAGGGATAGGTCGAATGGATTGGTTGGCTTTCATGAACCCGAGTATTGGAAGGGAGTCAACGTGTGAACGCATAGGTTAGGAGGAATTAGATTAGGTTGGTGAAAGGTAGGCACTGTAGCTCCCAGAGTTCTTCCTTGTTTTCAGTGTTGAACATGTGATCACACACTACATATTACTGAGGTGAACGACCCTTAAGAAGCCATTGCCACGCTTTGTATCAGGGCTAGTCTATCCAGAAGGCCCAATCTTTCCATACTGCACAACCGAGTTCCCAAACACAGCTCGCTGCAACACCTCAAAAAGCTGGAACAGAAGCGCTGCTTGCCCACAGAGTCGACGCGATGCCAGCAATCTACCTAATTTCCTACAGTACTCAACTTCTCCAAATACACCCGTACATCCACCTGGACCTCGAACATGCTATTCCACCAGGGGTTCTAGTCACCCCCTTAATCCGCCGTATGAGCTAGCTTCCCCCGCACCACCATCCCAACCCAAGTACTCCGGAGTCCACCCGACAATTCAACACTATATAATGCAGGACGCCGTTCATCGAGCTATTAGTGAGGTGGAGATGACCGCCATAACAATTTATGTTCAGGGGACGCATAGGAGAGTCACTGCTGTGGAGGTTATTACACAGCAGATAGAGTAGAGAACGGAGGGCGGGTGTGAGGGATTTGCGGAGGATGGGGATTGGGATTAGGGGGGAGGAGGGAGAAGGGTGGGGTTAGATGAATGGTGAATGTTCATGGGAAATTGAGAGCCCTTTGGAGTTTATATAAGGCTGTGATGTGGCTGACTTTAGGGGGGAGATGTGCGTGAACGTAGGCGTAGGTGTGAGGAGAAGAGATGGAGGTAAATACACACAGATCACTAATTTCCTAATTTCCTAAGCCCAAGGTTAAGTATCCCTGAATTAACTTATACATGGCTTCCCCAGGGAAAACACCACAACCCTAAAAATCTTTACCCTGTTCTTATAAGCAACCAAAATTGTGGCGACGACCACGACATATAAATATCTCTCCCAAACGCAAGACTAAGATTAAGATTAGGACTAATGCGTGCACTGAGACCAGAGATAGGACTAAGATTAGAGCGTGAACCATGACCAGGGCGAGGACTAAGACTAGAGATAGTGTTGCAAGTGGCAAAAGGTCAATCTCCCTACAAAGCATAGCAGAAGAATATATATAGGCGGATAAAATGTACGCGCGACAGATAGGATTAAAATCCGTCAGCCAAGTGTCCCAACCACCGACAATCTACATCCTCTCTTCTGACACCGAGCGCCATCGCCGCAACTGCACTCTCCCGCCCGGGACCCACGTCTTCCAGCAATTTACTGCGCGCACATAACGCCTCCTTCTGATCGCTTTTTAACCTGATTCAGTGGCGCTGATCCCGAACTCTAGGAATATGCGATGCGAGCGAGCGAGATGCACGAGCTTGGGTGGTTGTTGAGATGGAGGTACGTGATATTTTTAGGGCATTGAATCAGGTATGTAGAGCTGTGGGTTTGGCTACTATGCGCGCTTAGGGATGCATAGGAGTGTGGGTTAAGATCCCCTGTCCCCTGAACAGAATTTTTGGGGCTTTTGGTTGCTGACTTAGTTTGGGAGATTAGGTGGCGGTAACGGAGAGGATTTCTGACGTGTTAGAAGAACTGAGGGAAAGGGAGATTAGACGGAGTGAGGGTCTTTATAACACGTTTGCATCGAAGGAGAACACCTGAAGACCAGTAGTAGCTGAGGGAGGTGTAGGTTGTGAGAATAGGGGATGGGGATGCGAATGTGGATGGAGCTTAGAGGGTAGGTTCATGGGAGAGATAGGTGGGAAGATGGCTATGGGGTCGAGAGCTAAAACAGCTAGATGATGACGGTTGGGATAGCTAGTTGGATTCTCTGACCGAGATTTTAGGGCCTGGCTGGGAGTTCGAACTGGGAGAGATTTGTTATTAGGAGAAGGGGAGTGTAGAATCTCACTATGTGGACACCAGGCTGGTTGTTTAGTAGATGGAGAAAGGGAAGGCACAAGATATCTGTTTCAAACCAGCCCACTTGCTTAGTTCCGCTCAACGAAAAGTCGCCATCATAGCGGACCTGGACTAGAAATAATCCTTCAATATTCGCGGAGAATCACAGCAAGTTGACTGTGACCTCTTCCCCAAACATACAGTTGGCAGTGGAGTGACCTTCTATATCCAAACCTTCATTCCCAAACAAGTGCCGACTAATATGGGTCATTCATCTTCCTCGCCCGATGAATATGTATGACCCTCACTTCCAAATACCCCAGGCTTCTCAATTCTTTCGCAATCTTCTCAATTACTGTCACACTCCTATGCGTACCAGCTCCACAGCATGCACTTAGTGCCACACCCGCACAACTCCGCCCTTCGTACCCTTTCTCTTCATATATTTTCCCACCATGCCCTCCTTGGAAGCCCTTACCCGCAGACCGTGTCACTCTCCCACCCTCTTCTTCTCTCTTTATCCCTCTCCCCCTTCCCATGCCCCTCAACCTAGCCCTTTCCTCCGAAGTCCGAACCGCCCTCACCAAATCCGCCACCGCCCTCCCTACCGCCTCCCTCGCCCTCGAATCCAGCAACACAAATTCTTGAATTATAGGATGGGTGCCTGAGAAGTCATTCCACAGTTCTCTCGGCGGTTTCTGGAAGTCCTTGCAGTAAATGGTATAGAGGTGTTGGACGCCGGATGGGAGTAGAGAAGACAAGAGGTCTGGATACTGGGAATCAGGACAGTGGACTCGACTATAGGAGAGAAGGTAGATCGGTAGGTGGGACTGTGTTGGTCGGAGTGGAGGTTGGCCGGGCGTTAGTATAGGTGGGTATCGGGGGGTTGTTGGTGAGATGATGGAGCGAAATGAGCGGTTGTTGGACTGGTTGGACTGGTTTTGTAGTAAAGGCAGATACTCGGGCCAAAGTGTGTGGGAAAAGCGCCTTGGGGTAATCGTCGAATCAAGTTGACGAGGTGGGTGGATGGCTCCCGCGTACTGTGGTATCCGTTCATGATCGTCCTGGGAAGCGCATACGCCGTTTCGTCGAGCTATCCCCATTTCGCTACAATGGGAACGATGTCTCTTTGGGCCTTGTTGGAGAGTGGCGTAGTAACGGCGAAGGAAGTGACAAGTGTTGGAGTCTCTAGTTACAAGATGTGGCTTATGGTGGCCGCTCGCTGTCTGTGTTCCTACGTAATGTGGTTGAGTCGGATTCGAGTTGTGGTTCATATTGATTGAAAGGTTGTTACAGCATGTAATTGTGAAGGAGGTCGTAGCTGGAATGTTTGTTGAAGGGAGTATGTAGAACGAAGACAAGTGACAGCGGACTCAACAGGGCAATGAATGATGCGGTGACGAATGCACTATAAGTCCTCTTTTAACATTCGAAAAGATCCCCAGCGTGCTTATAAGCAAACGCCAGACCTACCTCGAACACCAACGCTACTCACCGCTTAATCACTCAGTCACACAAATCAACCTTACACTAGGAGATCTGTTTGCTACACCCTCGTCAATTACGCCCACCCCCGCTGACCTTCTCGCCAATTCCAGCTGAAGAGATTGCGCCACTACTTTGCTGATCTGGTGCAAAGATGATGAAAAAGCGGACCGAGTCACCCACCGAGATCTCCATCATGCAAGTCCGCGTCAAGTCGGCTCAACAGTGTGACGAGGCCTTCACAACCCCCCAATCTCGCTCCTCAACGTCTTCAAATCGGGACTCACGCTCTCTTGACTCTTCAGACTCAACACGGCCGCTCGCTGCGCTAGCGGCACCATTTTCTCAACTTTCTTTCCCCTGACCAATCCAGCAGATAGAACGCCGAGGAATGTGTCACCAATGCCGTTCACACTGACGACTTCGCCAGGCCCTAGGATCTTCTCTGGAGGGAATAAGCGGACGTAAAGGCCGCCTACTTCGGAGTCCCCGCTCATGCCTCGTGAAAGCACATATTGTGCTTCATCAGGCGAACTAAGAGCCGGATCATTCGCTTTTATAAGTTTCGTCAAAAGAACACCTTTCGGTCCTAGTTTTGTAAGAATCGTAGGTATAAACGGGAGGAGCTTAATGCTTTGTTGCGGGATCCCCTGATCCACGAGCTCCGGCGACGTCGTAACCGATAAGGCAATACGTAGGCCAGTAGAAGGTATCCCAAGAGCATCGATGGTGCGAAACCACGCTGGGAGATTGAAGAGGTCTAGGCGATGAGCCGTATCATGAAGAGCTGTAAGTTCGTGAAAGTTCGGGGTTGAGAGGTCGACGAGGTGGTTGGGATAGACGGCAGAAGGATGGGAATCCGAAGGAGTGCAGAAGAGACGGGAGGCCTTAGCAGTAGAGACAGGCTCAAACACTGTAAGAGCGTCAATAGATTTCCCATACCGGAGCCAGGTGTGGAGCGTTTCTGTGGTCCAATTTGCATCGACAATGAGGCATTTCGGTTTAGCATTGGTGGGAGACGATAGCCACGCCTTCTCAACAATTTCAGAAGTGCTTGCCTCCAAGATGCTCATGTCGGCCATGGCAAGAGTGAGTTCCTTATGAGCATTGTTGACTGCCACGTACTGGGCAGTCCGGCTGGGAGGCGCCAGGACTTTGATACCATCGGCAAGCATGCCTTCAGCCTGCAGTTGGCTCAGAGCAGCTCTTCCACTCAGATCATTTCCAATAGCGCTGCAAAGACGCACGGGGAAGCCTATTAAATGTACTGCTTTGGCAATGTTGTGTGCTACTCCGCCGAGAGTTTGAGTGATGACTGCTGGATTGGAAGTGTGAGGCTGTGGATCTATTGGGACGGTGGAGCTCGAAAGTGGAGTGTAATCACAAGAAAAGTCGACGGCAAGGGCTCCAGCCACAATGATCTCGACTGGTGACGCTGGGGCGGTGCTTAAGGCAGTCTGTGGAGGAGATGAAGGTGCGGTTATAGAAGTAGCTTCTAAGGAAGAGACAGTGCTCGACTGATCAGGAGTGAAGTATGCATAGCCACGGCTATATACTTACGATCAGCGCCAGTATCTACGGTTGTCATCAAGAGTGTCTGGCTCTCACCCTTGGGCTTGGTCCTGCTTTGCTTCTAATACAGCAAGCTCCCTGGCTACGATGGTAGCTCTCCTGACGTTTGATTCGATGAGCGCTCTGTTCGCGGGTATGCTCTTGCCGCCGCTGAGTTCTTTGATCTTGCTCAGGATAAATGGGGTGTTGTCTTTGCCTGAGGCACCCGAGGCATCGGCTTGTCGAATGGCTTCTTCGATTATGGAGTCCATGGCGTCCTTCGGGATTGCTGATTCGGCTGGGCAGGGGTTCGCGAACAGCAGGCCAGACGATATCTGAAGCGAGTTTTGCGCATCTGCCATACTGATAAGACACGATTCATCAATTAAGGGAAACGTATGACTTTGGAAAGAGGGCATTAATTCTACATAAGGGAAGAGGAAAGAACCTACGGATAATTGCAGCAGCTTCAATCTCGTTGTTAATCACCGTCGGACTCTTAACCCCACTATCCCTCGACCAGAAAGCCGGGAAATCCACATGTCCTTGTCGGCCGTCCGCAAAAGTACTGACTCCCACCCCCTCGGTCTCTAGGAATTCGAGCGTCCGAGGGATATCAAGAAAGCTCTTGCAGCCGCTGCTCACAACAGCAACAGGCGTTCTTCCTAGCTCGGTCAAATCCGCAGAGATATCCATACTACTCTCTGCACCTCGGTGGACTCCACCCAGTCCCCCAGTACCAAACACTTTTATGCCGGCGAGATATGCGAGAAGCATTGTCCCGGCAATGGTAGTGCCGCCATTGAATTGCTTACCAGCTAATCTTAAGCCGCAGACATAGCCTAGATCTCTTCGTGATAACTTCAATGTGTTCTCGTGACCTGCGGATTCGGTAAGACGAGTGAGCTCCTCAGGACTCATGCCGATGCGAGCGACACCGTCTAAGATCCCGATAGTGGCGGGGATGCCGCCATTGACTCGGACTACGGATTCGAGGAAAGTGGCAAGTGCCACGTTATCTGGGTATGGGAATCCTATGGATAAGTCAGCAAACTGAGCAAAATCAGGAGGGCAAATGCTACCATGAGTATATATCGTTGTCTCCAGAGCTACGACAGGCTTCTTCGAATGTATGGCGTCACGTACCTCCTCCGAGACTTTGAAGAAGCCGTTATTCGTAAGGTAGCGTCGAGAAGCCGACGACGCCCTGCACAGCAGCTGTAAATGTAGGCGAGGCCTCGCAATGGGTCTAGAAATGGGTCTAGAAATCAATGCCATGGCGATTGAAGCAGATATAAAAACCCGCGGCGTCACATCGTCTCTGAGTCTCATATCATCAATCACAGGGCGTGAAGCTGCAGAGCGGAGGTCTTGGCAACCGCGGAGTGGAAGGCGGCCTGCGACGGCAGAATGCCCGACCGAAGTGAACACGACGCCTCAGCTCCCCCGAAATACGCAATTGTCCAGGAACCCTTTGCGCCTCATCTCTCACCCACCTTTTCTCCCACAACCTCATTCATGCCTGGGCAATCGCATTGATACCCAAAATGAGGTCTTTCCCCCTCTTCTCCAGCTGCTTAACAGCTCTTTCAACCCTCGTCTCCGCCGAGCTCAATCTCTCGCAACCACTGCTGTCGAAGCAGGTGCTCCCTGCAACATTCAAGCCTCCGCAGGTCTTTAAGAATGCCAATTTGGTCCGGACAACCAATTTGGATAAATCGTATCCACGGGAAACTATCAATGTTATAATTGAGAATGTGGACTCGAAACCGCAGTCTGAGTACTACCTGCCGTTCGAATCTGGTCTGATATCAAGAGTCGGAGGGTTCGAGGTTAAGGATAAGAAGGCGCCCGAGAAGGGGATTTTCAAGGTTGAGGTCGTGGAGTATGATACGGAGAGGTAGGACCCAACAATCTGAAAATTATCCTGAGCACAGCTAACATCTGCCAAAACAGTCCCACCGAATTCTACCTCATCCATCTGCCTACCCCTCTCAAGCCGAAGGAACAACAAACCATCAGCATCTCGTATTCCGTTCTCTCTGCTCTAAGCCCCGTCCCTGCGCAAATCGAACAGAGCTCAAAACAATACCTGCAATACACCTTCAGCGCCTACACGCCCTCCGCCTACGTGACTGAGAAGCAAAAGACCAAGATAAAATTCCCAAACAGCGATGTCCCCGACTACACAAGCCTCCCCGCAGACCTCAACGCCGACAAGAAACCTGACCCGCAAAAGCAAGGCTCAACCTTCACCTATGGGCCCTACAACAACATCCCAGCAGGTGCTGAGGAACTCGTCAGCGTACGCTACGAATTTACTAAGCCCGTCACCCACGCCTCTCTCCTCGAACGCGATATCGAAGTCTCGCACTGGGGCGGGAACCTCGCCACCGAAGAGCGGTACTGGCTCTCCAACCTCGGCGCCTCTCTCAAAAACCACTTCTCACGTGTAGAATGGCAAAAAACGTCGTACATGAACCCGCCCACCTCGGCCCTAAAAGCTCTCCCTCTCCCCTTGCACCCCGGGGCCCTGAACCCCTACTTCACTGACGACATCGGCAACGTATCCACCTCCCGCTTCCGTCCCGGAGTTCGGGAAGCCCATCTTGAACTCCGCCCACGTTACCCAGTCTTTGGTGGCTGGAAATACAGCTTCCGCGTCGGCTGGGACGCCGACCTCTCCTCGTACCTGCGCAGACTCTCTACAGGGGAATCCTACGTCCTGAAAGTGCCTTTTCTCGAAGGTCCTCGCATGCCCGAAGGCATTAGCTACGCGCGTGTCCATGTCCGCGTCGTGCTCCCCGAAGGCGCTATGAACGTGAAATTCTCGACCACTGTCCCTGTAGTCGATACTGCGATCACTCTGCATAAGACGTTTATGGATACACTGGGTAGAACGACATTGAGTTTGAGTGCGATTAATTTAGTCGATGACTTTAGGGAGAGGGAGTTGGTGGTTACGTATGATTATCCCTGGACGGCGGGGTTCAGGAAGCCTGTGGTGATTACCCTGGGGATGTTCGCGGTGTTTGCGGTGGTGTGGGTGGTGGGGAGTTTGGATATGAGTATTGGAAAGAAGAAGACTGCGTAGGCGGAGAGAAGAGCGAAAGTTGGGGCATGTGAGAATAGGAGGAAGGGATGGAGGAATGGAAAGTCTGAAGGAAAAGTATCTAGGAGTTCGGCAGCATGATCCGTCAGATGGAATTCCGATCGTGTCTTTCAATCTGTTTGGCTTTTCCTTACCTCTCATGTAGAACAACGTACAGTAAATCTGGTTTCTGGGTTCAAGAATATCCCAATTCGAAAGCAATCTTGCGTGATTCTATGCGAGCAATGCAATACGGACATCCAAAATAGCCTATGATACAATTTCCCGTACCCCTTAGCCAATGAACTCCACCCAGATCATCAACTACTCTCCTCCACTCATCAACCCTTCAACCCCCCCTTCCAACCCCCTCCGGCAATCCTAAACCCAAAACTCACACCCACTGCGGCCAGCAACCCCAAACAAAGCAACGTCGGTCCCCAACGATCATGATACGTAACCGCCCTCCTTTTCCTGATCATCCTCACCCTCCACAAATACAACCCGGCGCTATAAAACAGCGCACAGCATGCCACAATCGTGAACGCCCATGCAGCAGCGAGAGCGAGGTCGTCGCCGAAATTGAGGAGGGTGGCGGCGATGGAGCCGAGGAGGATGCTGAACTCCAGCCAGGAGAGAAAAGTGCGTTCGGTGGCTAGGTGGACTTTGGGTTCGACGCGGACGGGGACATGGATGCCTGGGATGGGGTTTAGGAGGGAGTTGAGGGAAGGGGATGGAGATAGGGGTATATGGGACTTACGTTTTCCCTTCGGCGCCTTGAAGCGCTTTACTTCACCCGGCTGTTTCCAATTCGGGACCCCGAGATTAGATCCATTACCCGCCACATTCGTTGGCCTAGGACGCGGTATCAGCATCTTCCCCACCTCAAGTACAGTTTTTCCAAAGTCCTTGGCTTTCTGCTGAATCAACTTCGATCTATAATACCATCCGCCCACTCTCCTCATCTCTTCCAGATCCTCGTCCTCACTCTCTGAGTCGTAAATCGGGTAATCATCTTGCAGCAGAGGCGGTGCGGAAATCCGTTCCTCGATGTCTAAGGCATTGGGGCCTTGTCCGTTGGTTATAGTGCCGTAGTCGCGCTGTTGCTCGATGTTGTGTTGTTCCAAGGTATCACGAGCTTCACGGAGTCGCCGAATCCCCTCGTCTTCCTCATGGCCAGCAATGGTGGGTAGGCTGCTCGTAGCGTCTTCGTCCTCGCTATCGTCGCCCAAGTTCCCGCTCGTGCTAATATCGTTGCTTGCGCCCGGTCTTTCGATGCCAAATTTATGGCTCACCGCTTTCCGGATATCGACGTCCATTTGTGGAGCCCAATACGGGAGGAGTTTAATTCGCGAAGGATTCAGTGTTGCGGTGCCGTGGATATATTTGGAGAATTTGGGGACAGCTTCGACAAGGTGGGAAGCGGTGAGTTCGCGGATCCATTCTGGGGGTTCTTGGCCGGCTTGGGTTTGGAGCTTGACTTCGAGAACGGCGTAGGGGAAACGCTCGATGTCTTCGGGGGGGAGCTGGGAGAAGGGCCAGTCGATGCCGATGTCCATGCGGCGCCAGTTGTCTCCCGCACGGTGGCGGCCGTCTAGGTTGTCTTCGCGCGTCATGGTGAGTTCAGTGTCGAGTGAAATTCGGACTCGAGCGTCGCCGGGGAGCTGGAAGGCGGTGCGGTGGTAGAAGGATCGGGTCACGGGGACGAGATGGCGTGTGAGGACACGATATTGGATTTCCCTTGCAAGCCGTTCGTCTGAGGCGATGTCTTTTTCGGGCCTCTTGCCATCTTTCCGCTCCTTCTCAAACACCTTCTCCGGAGTCAGTTCTCCACGCAAATATGCATTAATGTTCTTCTCCTTGAGCTTAAATCGAGCCTTCACAGACTCTTCCCCAGTCCAGTCCTCCCGATGGGTTTTCCGTTCTACAAAGATCGACTCGCTCTGCATGCCACCATACCACCGCAGACGGATGGCCTCAGCGCCCTCCGTCTTCTTCAGCCGGCCCTGGTAAAGCTCCCACGTGCTCGGATTATCAAAGTAGATCGAGGTGATAGCGCTATCATCCTGCGCAAACTCCTTGTTCGGGTTGAACACTAGGACCGGCAGATGCTTGAGAATGATGAGCTTCAGCTCGGTAATGTTGTCTGGATGCACCCAGTATTTGGTGGTCTGGCGCACGAAGTTCTGCTGCTTGCCTCCAGCCGCGGAGTCGCCTTTGACGGGGCTGCCTCGGGTTCGAACCGTGTCGTACAGCCTAGAGAGCTTGACGATGAAGGCGTCGTAGTTGTCCTGGAAGAAGGGCTTGCGCTTGAGGCGGGCTGCGAAGACGGGCTTGAGGACCCAGCGGGTTTGTTTCTGCGTCGAGTTAGCGACAATTGACACGCAAGGAGAGGGGATAAGCCCACATCATGCTTCTTGATGATCTTCTGGAAGCCCGAGTAGTTGAGCTGCGTGAACTTAGCCAGATCGTGCACCTCGGCAATGATATCGCTCAGGTCTTCCTCCAGCAGCTCAAAGTCCTCCTCAGTGGGGCTATCATCGGCACTCCTCCCCCCGTTCTCGTCCGCCATAGCCACAACATCTTTGACCTCTTTCTCTGATGCCGCAATGCGCCGGATTATCTCATCGCTCTTGACTTGCTGGAAAGTGTACACTTTATCTAATTCGCCCTCGAGCTTCTGTACAAACATCTGCTCGGCCTTCTCGTCCCAGGGCGCTGCTTTGCGCAGGGCATCCTTGAGGTCGTCGTAATTGATGTAGTGGAAGATCCACCCCTTTACGAGCGAGCTCTTGAGCTGCTGGCCGAATCTGCAAACAGCCGACTGTTAGTACGCCTGACGATTGGAGCGGCCGTCGGGTTGCATGTGCCGGGATGTGAACGAATGCGGGATGGACTGACCTCATGCTGGGTAGGATGCCAGCAGGGCAATTGCGTGCTTGCACACCGCTCGAACGCAAAACACTAAAGGGACTAGGGATATACAAGCGCTAAAACACACTTGAAGGAGGCAGTGAATATGAGACACAAAACGAAGCTCCCCGCGCCGTGAAAAGTCAATAGGGAG
The DNA here is from genome assembly GCF_010093535.1 of Lindgomyces ingoldianus. NCBI lineage: Eukaryota > Fungi > Ascomycota > Dothideomycetes > Pleosporales > Lindgomycetaceae > Lindgomyces > Lindgomyces ingoldianus. The sequence continues at coordinate 2,353,749 of NW_022985162.1, read as the reverse complement.
CTTGGGCCAGGTGATGAGAGCTGGTGAATGACCCCAGCCACATGGGACGAACGAGAATGCTCAATTCACCCACGTGGAATGCCGATCGATGCCGCCTCAAATGATACTCAACACCATCATCAGAAACATTGGAAAGACAGAAATGCCATCTACAATCCACAATTGCGGTGCCCTTGTGTAACAGCTTTGTGATGTGACGCCAAGGGAGGGTTCGTTGCGTCCATTGGCGAATGAAGACCCCAGTGATAACCCGACCCCTTCATTGATCACAGCCTTGCCCAACCACCATGGAGAACATTGACCATAACTCGTCCAACCTTCAAAACAACAACTCATCATAAACTAAAGGCTCAAAGAATCCGACAAGAGTCATCCGAGCATTCACTATTACCAAGCAGAGACAATGTCTGATCCTTCTCCGCAACACCGCCATTCACTCCGCAAGTATCCCGCAATTCTTTGTAATCTCAAAAGGCGTCACCATTCACTATATAGCATGTCTCATTCGGCATTAATCAAACCATTCATTTCTTATCATCTCTTAACCTCACTTCTCTACCCTCTTCGCCCTTCAGTCCCACCCATTTCCAACCAACAACCATGCCCCCAATCCGCATTGGCTTCGTCGGCCTTTCCTCCCGACAATCCTGGGCCGTATGGGCCCATCTCCCCTACCTTGCCACCACCTCCAAATACACTATAGTCGCTCTCTGCAACTCTAGCGTCTCCAGCGCCCGCGCCGCTATCACCGCACACAACCTCCCTCCGACCACAAAAGCCTACGGCTCCCCTGCCGACCTCGCGGCAGACCCGGATATCGATCTCATCGTCTGCTCCGTACGCGTCGACAAACACTACGCCGTCCTTCAGCCAGCGCTGCAAGCAGGAAAAGACGTGTTCTGTGAGTGGCCACTCGCAAAGGATCACGCAGAGGCGGAGGAAATGCTTATGTTGGCGAAGGAGAAGGGAGTGAGGACTTTGGTGGGATTGCAGGCCCATGTGTCTCCTGCTTTACGCAAGATTAAAGAGATCGTGGAGAGTGGGAGGATTGGGAAAGTGTTGAGCTCGTCGTTTCACGGGACGCCGAAGTTTTTTGGGGAGACAGAAAGCGAAGGTTTGGGGTATACGCATGAGAGGAGAAATGGGGGGAATATGTTGACGATTTATGGGATGCATTGTAAAGACCCCTCCGCCTTTCCTTTTCCTTCCTCCTTTCCTTTCCCCTCTCCCTCTCCCTCTCCCTATTACCCTGCTTATACTGCTATATTAACATATGGATATTCCAGCCCTTGAAGCTATAACCTTTGTCCTCGGGCCCTTAGCTACCTACACTCCCCTCCTCTCCATCTCCAAACCGACAACCGACCTCCTCAACTCCTCTGGCCAAACTGTCCGCACAATCCCCCGCACCTCGCACGACCAAATCCTGCTCCAAGGCACCCTCACCTCCTCCGCCGTCCTCTCCTACCACCTCCGCGGCGGCCCCGCCTTCTCTAACACTTCTGGCCTCATCTGGCGTATCTACGGCTCTAGCGGGGAGATCCAAATCACGGGGCCTGACACATATCTCCAGATCTCGGACGATAACCTGAAGATCGAGGTGTTTGAGCATGCAGCGGGAACGACGGAGGTTGTGGAGGTGGAGAAAGATAAATGGAGCGGGGATGGGTTGTTTGGGAGGAATATTGCGAGGTTGTACGAGGAGTTTGCGGAGGGGAAGGGGGTGGATGACGGGGTGCTGGATTGGGGAGTTGCGGTGGAGAGACATGCGTTTGTAGAAGAGGTGTATAGAAAGGCGGGGGTGGATGTAAAGTGAGCGGAAATATAGAGCTTCTGGTTTGGGATAGATATGGGGTTACAGTGAGACGAATACGAAGGACTTTCATTCAGGGTGAAAGCAGCGGAGCCAATATAGTACACCCCATGTGAAACTCTCCTTGTTAATCATCCTCCACCCCCACCCAAACTCATCACAGTTCTTCCAAGACGCTAGCCCAGCAACCCTCTCCATCGAGCTGCTGCACCAGTCCTTCCCCTGTCGGTCTAAAGATAAGTAAACCAAACCATCTAGTGCACAATAACTGCCCACAAGCTGAACCAGACGCTTATCCTTTAATTTCACAACTATCTTGACCTCGCGCATGAGAAGACCGAAATACCCTCCAGCGTTCTAGAGCATGTGTTTTCGTATAGTAAGAACAGTTCCCTTAGATATAGAGAGCATTTAACGGAGTTAGTGTACGAGAAGCCGCTGGTTCTGAATTGTCGTGATACAATGTACCGCCTCCATCACCGCGCTCCGGGAAGGCTCTTCATTCGTTCGCGAAACATGTTTGGACGCAGCCGAACTCTTCGAAAGTCTTTCTCTTTAGGCTTTGTATCCTTCTTCTAACAATACCTCGACTAAGTCGTCGTCGTAAGAAGCTCATTGTATGATGTCCTGACGAACGTTGATTTCGACGCTTTCTGCATTCATCTCCAATAGAGCTGTGGGATCACATACCTGGTGAATAGAACCGTGTTATTATGGACGGCTTCCAGTCGGAAGTGCCCAGCTGTTGAAGAACGAAAGACGCAATCGAGTTAGTGATAACAGTAGTTGCATGGCGGTGATGGAATCTTTCATGTAGGAAGGTGGTGCAGGTGCGAAACTATCCGAGAGTTGATCACAACAGCCATACCTCAAGACACAAGCCGTTAGAGAATCACTTGTAGTGAGGCTTGATGAAAAATGTAAGCTTGGTACGCTGTTGGCAACTTTCATGACGCTACTTTAGCAGCCTTCCTAGGAGCGGTCTAGCGTGACGAGTGTGAGAACACTATGGAGCAAGAACTCATTGACATCTTCACATTCGTAAAACGTCCTATTTAGTCGTCAGGCGGAAGAGCATTTAACATGATGGGAATCCACACATCAGGTCGGCTACAGAGAGTCTTCGTATAGACTTCATCATGTTCGTATCTATTTTCATATGCATATCCAGCCCATCTCATACAACTTCTACTTTGACTATTCTCGATCTCAAAGAAGAAGTTCTCCAGAGACATGTAATCCTCTCCTAGCTGGTTGTGGCATATCAGATCCCTCCCCCCTGCCAAATACAAATTATCAGATCCACTTCCACCACCACCTCAAACTTATCAGATCCCCCAACCCCGGTCCCGATGGCGTGATACTCGACCCATGGGACGCGGTTCCCAAGCCCATCCCCGCTCAAAAACCCGTTTGATAAAGCAAGCATCAAAGCAAACCAAAGCACCCACTGTCTATCGTTACACCTTACCCCAATCTATACCACTACCACGGTCCATGGAATCTACACCAAACCACACAGCCAAGCGACACGAATACACACCCTTATCACGAGCGCAGGAAGTTCACGAATATGCAACGCAGAGCAGATTCAGAGTTAGAGCGCACGCTTTGGGCTGAGATTGATATTGATTTACTCAGGATAAGTAGGGATTAGGGGAGTGGCGTGCTTTCACCTGCATCCACATCCGCATCCCGAACCCACGCCATCTCTTGCAGGACAAGAATCCCATCCCCACCGTCAATTTCCCATGTACATCATCTGCATCACCCACATCACTCGCAGTCGCAGTCGCAGCACAAAGTCCCAAACCAAAAAAAAAAAAAAAAAAAACTCCTATGTAACCAGGCGCTATTAGGAAGCGAGGGACCCGATGCTTGCTGTCCATCAAACAGAGACCATCGTATGTTCTGTGAGATATGAATACACTTCCAAATTCATTTCGCTTTTCTTTCGTCTTCTGTTGGTATCAATTTATTTCCTTCCACCGCTATGCGGTCGCGGCCTTTGGCTCCGTCACAGTTTCAACTTCAACCTTGGGCAGCGGCGCGGATGTGCCGCCGAGATCTGAGGCGCGAGCGTTGGGGTTTTTGGTGTAGTAGTTGGAGATGGCGGATTTGATTGCGTCTTCAGCGAGCATGGAGCAATGCACTGTATGCACCAACACCATCGTCAGCCATCGATTGCGTCTCCAAATCATCGCCTCTTCATCCATCTCATTTCGTCAGGGAAGGAAAACTTACGCTTCACAGGTGGCAAGCAGAGCTCCTTCGCGATCTCGGTATTCCGTATCTTGGCGGCATCCTCCAACGTCATGCCTCTCACTAACTCGGTCAAGTAGCTCGAACTCGCAATCGCGCTGCCGCAGCCGAATGTCTTGAACTTGACGTCGCTGATAGTATTGTTGTTCGGATCGACCCGGATCTGGAGTTTCATGACATCGCCGCAAGCCGGTGCACCGACGAGCCCTGTGCCGACGTCCGTGTCGGTTTTTGACATGGAGCCAACATTTCGCGGCCTGCTGTAGTGGTCGAGCAGTGAGAGGGAGTTAGCTTGTGATTCAAAAAGAATTGCGGAACAGGAACGGTCCGCGCTCGGAGATCAAGGGATTCGTCCGAGCCATCGCCACTGGGCTTGCGAAACGGCTTTTCAAGGGAAAACACTCATCTTTCTCGTGGTACTGCCGCCGTGCTGTGATGGACGCTGTGGCGGGTGCTGTTCGCACTGGAGAAGCGATGTTCGGCCGGACGCTTGTCGAGAGAACTCTACCCGCCGACGCGGGGGCAGCCGCTGCGATCCTCCTGAACATGGCTAGAAGGCGTGTGAGGCGTGTCGGAAGGGCGTGCTCGATTCAATCGATGACAGTCAATGGGGGTCGTAGGTGTTGTAGGGTCGGTGTGGTGTCTGAGACGTGGTGATGGGGACGAGGGAGAAATGGCTTCAGGTTTCTTAATGGCGAGCGCAGCCAGCCGATGTCATGGGGCAAATTTGTGCACAGACCACCAACCCCACGTTTTCTACTTCGGAGATGATAGAACCGCACAAAGGACTGCGCATCTCCGATCCAATATCACTTCTGGTCTGTCCGAGCTGGCTTGTATCAATTCGCCGTATCTTGAGAAAGGCTTGAATTTGGACGAGCCTTGCGCCGTCATAATCTACTCCCCATCGCCCTCGTATGCCAGATTCCGTGAAACCTCATCCAGGGCATTGGAGATCTTCCGCACACTACCCAAGCGCCGACTGCAATGCTAGTTCCATGGATGCTAGACCTAGACTCCTGTCCTACAAACGCCTGAAGAAATAGATGTACGCAAACTTTTTCATCTCCTCCACGTCCCCTGCTTTGGCTACCTTTTCGTCGTTGAACAGGATCCATGACGTAGATCCTTCATTAGGAATCTGCTTTCGGATGAATGCAACATAGTGTCTGACAACCCCCAATCAGCATGTAGAAGATAGGAACAGGTGAAGGTCAACTTACCCTGCGTGGATAGAGCTTCCCTTGTGACAGACGATAGAGTGGAGCTGGAAGTTGGCTGGCAACTTGTCACTGCCAGGCTCCGTCGTCTTCTTAGGCTCGGCCGGAGCAATCGATGCCCCCTAAGAATTGAGTTAGCCTTCAGATAGGTATAAATATCGATAGAAGTGAAGCATACCTCTGATGAACCGTTCCCTTCGTCGAAATCGCCTGGAGCATCTGGATGGCTGAACAGCCACTCCACAGCCCGCTCAACGTCGCCACCGGTTTCCTTCAAAGCCTGCTTAGCTTGAGGGGTATTAAACCCCATGCTACACAAGGAATTAATCTTTTCTGGATCGACTGCAGTCGAAGGGCCAGCCCCAGGCCCACTCTCAGCGTTGAAATCCATCGGAGTATCGATACCTGGGTCTTCCATGTGTGCGAACAACCAGTTAGATGCCGCATCCGGATCCGCATTACCAGTTGCATAAAGAGCCTTCTCACATCGAACTCGTGGAAAGCCCATTGCTTCAAGCATGGAAAGAGCTGCTTCGTTTGGAGCCCACTTACTAGAATCCGAGTTCTCCGGAAGAAGTTCCTCACCAGCCTGCAGACCCTTCGATATGTACGCATCGAAAGAGAATGGCCCATCACCAACAATGACAGGGACGTCCTGCTTGGTTGGAACCCAGTTGACCAGCTCGAATCGGCGAGCATTGACGGCTAAGACTGCCGGGAAAGTCTTGAAGAGGGTCTTCTTTGTGAAACCGGCCTTATTTCCACAGGAACCGCAATCAAGCTCGACGTGCTCCTCAGCTGTGAAGATGTCGAGGCACTCTTTCAAAGTAACAGACTCGAATTCTTCCTTGTCTTTCTCCTTGCCCTTATCATCTGTGACCTCCATTCTGTCATCTTTTGGGATCCTTCGGATTGGTACGGGTATTGTAATGTTCTCGTTCTCATCTGTACGATACCGGACCTTCTTGCACGAAATGCACTGCAGCCGTTGTTCCATGACAAATCTGAATGCATCAACAGGGTCTGTTTGGGGAGCGACGTGTTGGGATCGCGAGATGAGCTTGAGCAGGTGGAGTAGAAGCTCGAAAGCATCTTGCTGCCGCATCGTAGAGAACTCAGCATGTCCTCGTCCGATCAAATGCTTCAGCATAGCCGGTGCGAGACCTTTTTGGTGCGGATTCTCCGCTGTATTCTCGGATACGGTGACGTCGCTGTCGGGCTTGGAGTACCGGCCAGCGAGTAGTCCATCGGCAACTTTCCGAAGTTGAGTTTCAAGGTCTTCTGCAGGATGAGGTGCGCTTGGGGGAGCCTTTCCCGGAAGATAGTATCGCTCAACGAACTCTGGCATAGAGAACAGACTCTGCAGCACGCTGGCAAGATAGCAGCTGTTTCCCAAATTCTTCAGCCCAGTGAAGCCTGGTCCGAAAAGTGGCTTGAGCTCCTTTCCATCCTCTGTCGTCATTGAGAATTCCCAGAGGAGGTTCTGTTCGACCTGCATCTCAGTCAAGCTCTTCTCTGTCTTGATCCTGTCTTTGATGTTGATTCCCCAGTGGAGTAGGTGGTTTGGTAGCTCAGGGTCGACTCGCTCCTCGTCGCAAGAATAGCAGTATATATCGGCAGTTCCGTCAGCGGTGAGAGACCCAAGTTTCACGGCAACTGGATGTCCTGTGGCGGTCGTGTGTGCTACTCCATGAGAGTTCCCGCCAATTCCTCCAAACTGAGCGCGACCGCAGCCCAAGTTGCCGCACGTGAGGCACAGCCAAAGGTTCTCTTTCAGTTCACACTTAGAACAGTGCCCTAAGCTCTGCGACTCGATCTGCCTAGTCGTATCCTGCTCAAGGCAGAGCGTGTGTTCGCAGGCTGTCAACTCCTGCTCCCAGGCCTTGACTTCCTCTTGACGAGCGAAGGTACTCGCCTTCAGGACTGCATCGACAACTTCAGACAGCTTCCCGCTCTTGCCCACATCGTCGACTCCACACTCGTAACATTTGACCTGCGTGGTGGTGTCGTAGCGGTCGGCCTCGGTCTCAGCCGCGATGGCGAGCTTGGAGATTTTCTGCGGTGGCTCGTCACGCTTGACCTTCTTCCGTGTTCGCTTGATATTCACGACTAGTGGATGGTCGGTGGAGGAGAAGTGGAGGAGCGAGTGGTTCCTCTCGCCGGTGCAACCGCCATTGAAGCAGTAGAGGCAAACATCAAGCCCACTAGGGTCATCCTAAAGCCTTTGTTAGCCTTGTCTGCACCGAAGATCCTACGCAGCTCTACCAGGGCTCTTACGATGGAATCGAAGCATTGAGTGCAGTCCTCACGGTAGACAGACTGTGTCGCCCCGGGCAGGTGAAGTTCTAGGCTAGGTTAATTTCGATATGGGTTATGGGATGCACTAGCAGAAGGCGGGGCACTTGCCGGGAGCGTCGACGTGGATACAGGCCATCTCTGCCCTATTCCTAGCTACTGAGGTCGTGAAATTTATGTGCAGATGAGTGAGAGTAGGGGTGAAGGAATATAGCCTTGGGTCGTTTGGGTTGACGGGTTGACAGCTGTGACAGCGGGGGGGGAGCTTCGTTAAAGAAGTAGCTGGCGCACACGAATGACGCCCGAGTAGGCTACCACTGCCACAGCTTGGTGGGGCAACCACAAATTCTGGGCAGGGACCATTCACACCAACCATCAATCACATTATTTCCCGGCCTGCTGGTGCCCACATGATGTCTGCATTGAATGGGTATCTCGCTACTATTTCTATCTACGCTCCGATTTGCTGTCCTGCGCATCGGATCGCCGTTCCTTTTGTTGCTTCTGTGCTGTCACTGACCAGTTCTGGAAATCTGTGAACAGGATAGGCTGGATCGTAGACTTCGGGTCCATGAACCATTCCTTCTGGCTTCTCGAGTACACGTCGACTACCTCGGAATAATTGCCCTTGTCAAGGCCCACCAATATTTTGACTACATGCAGGCTGGCCTTACTGCAAGCCATCGCATGAAGATTTGACCCGGCCCCTAACTTGATTTCTTCATGAATTCCCTTCAGAACCTTCCAAACGTCATCCTGGCTATCTGGCTTTGGTAGAGGCGCTTTGTGGTGCGCACGTGAATCGAAATAGCTCTTTAATAATTTCCAGCTCTTGTCTGCCACCTGCTTGTTCCCACTGGGTCGGGTGCGACGCAATACCGGAAGAAGAACTTGGAGCGTAAGCGGGTCAGAGTATCGTTTCTCCATGAAGATGGAGAGAAGGTCGAGGACGCGGGATTTGAATTGAACAACAGTTTGTTTTGCACCTTCCCGTTGCCTTTTCTTGCTTGCCGTCTTGTTCTTCTCCTGAAAGATTTTTGTCAGGTGAGGATCCAAAGCCATCATTTGCTCGTCATCCATGTCTTCGTCATCCGAGGGCTCATCAGCGGCATCCCCATTTGGAGTAGGTTTGGAAGTTTGAAGTGCCTGGGCTAGCAAGTTGTCGAACTGTGCTAGTTCCTCGTCATCTTCGTCTTCATTGTCGTCTGAGTTCTCGTCACTCTCGCCACTGTCTAACTCGCTCGTTGATCCAGAGTTAGAGCTGTCCGGTTCGCCCTTATCGAGATCGGCTGGTTCCCCTTCAACCATTTCGATGTCTGAAGCGTCCTCACTGTCATCGTTAGAGGCGTCCTCCGCTTCTTCATCGCCTTGTGCAAATAGTTCTCTCTGGCCAGCAAGATTCTCTTCTGTGTCTAGGATATCTGTCAATGATTGCAATCCTTCTAGCGTGATTTCAGACACGAAGATTGTGAAAACTTGTTCTGCTATCTTTCGAAAGAGTGCACGAGGATTTCCGAGAAATGTTAGCAAGATCTCCACGAAAGAATCATGACCTTGTTCTGTAGACTGTGTCTTAGCCTTTAACAGAGACTTGCGGGATACGTCAAGATCGTTGAGCATCAAGACCGCGTCTCCATCTCCGTCGTAGACTTGGAGAAGAGCAAGTGAGTAGAGAAGAATAAAACCTTCTGCAGAAGCTTTCTTGCCAGATATTGAAACCTGCGTCGTAGTGAGTAAAGATCATTCAATCGTAACGGATTTGCATACTTTCTTAGCAATAGCGCCTAGTGTTTTGAAGGCTTTATCGATCGTTTTTGCCACTGTCTCATCTGCTTGGAGCGCTACATCTAGGCTCTTGGAGTTGAGAGCTCGAAACCTAATCATTCCTACGATCGACAAGGCACATGAGACGCCGGTCTCATTGTCGATCCCCAGAAGCCGAGATAGGCAGGAGGAGAGCCGCTCCTGGAACATCTTCCGACTGGGCTCACTTATTGGAGGTAGTGGATTCTTGGTTGATTTTGCCGCAGAGACAGGAACGAAGTATCCGTTCTCGACCAGAATGATCAAGATGTTGCGAAGCCAGAATCCGTCCTCATCAATTCTAGATTTAGTGTTATTGTAATGTCTATAGCCTCTCACGACATTCAGAAGCATGTCTGCAATATATCGGCGTCGCAAGTCTGCAGTGACCTGGTCTTGAGTCCCAGGGCGAAGCACGAGCGACTCAAGTTGCCGAACGATTGTTGCTAATGTCGGATCATCAGCAGAAAGCATGATTTGCTCAAGTGTCTTAGTCCTCGTTATCTTGTCAAAGTCAAGATTGCCATTCTTCGAGGTTAGAGCGAGGAAGATAGGAGCAGCGGAACTCGGTTCCCGCTCCACTCTAAATTGGATTGCTTTAAGAGAGGCAAGTGCAGCTGCATGTAGAAATCGTTCCCCCTTCTTGCTTTGATTGACTAGAGAACGCATCATATTTGGGCTGAAAAGTGATGGAATTGCCCAAGTAGGAGCGCTGGTAATCAATTTCGCGAAGAGTTTAAATGCCCAGGATTTACGCTCGTGCGATGCTGTCGATGATAATAAGTTACCTGGAAATGTGAGTATGTTACTTCGTAAAGCGTCCTTCCGACTTACTGTCCACAGTATCAATCCAAAATTGAGGGAATTGGAGTTTGCTAGTGTGATCATTTCTGGATCTCTGCCTCTCATCCCGTTCTAGCACTTCCGCCAGTACTACATCCCATGCAAATAGTGGGTTTGGATTGGCCGCGGCAGACTTGATTGTCCCACCAGTTCCAGCTTCTAGCATGTTACCAAAATCCTCTTTCAAAATTTTTGCAAGTCTTGATCTCTCTCTCTTGGATAGAGGATCCTTTTTGTGCCAGACATGCTCAGAAAGCACTACTTCTGGAAAGGCGACCTGTACTGTAAGCCAGATAGCAACTCCCTCCGGGGTATTGAGCAGCTGGAAAGATGCAAGACGCTGCATTAATTCCTGGATACATTGTTCCGGAGCAGGTTTGGAACGAAAACTCTTCACGGCTTCACACAGAATCATCCCGCATTCCTCTCGAAGCCAGGGGATGTCACGGGCCATTCCGAAGATGCGGTCGAGAACCGTATTCCAGCATTCCAGTGATAGCTCGGGCTCAATGAGTATTGAAGACTGGATGACAGCTTTGTAGCCGAAGAGCCGGCCAATTAGATGATCCCTTCTTTCCTAGTAGCTTAGTTAGCATTGAATTTATGAACTGATTAAAGAGAATAGAACCCGAACCTGACCCGGAACATTGCCTTCAATCTTCGTCTTCTCTTCAACTAAATCAATTATTCCATTGACATCAAGGCTCAGGCCTTCGATTGAGTCCTTGTGCTGAACGAACAACTGGCGAAGTAGCTCCGTAAGAGTAACACAAAAACCAATTCGCGCAGCTTTTCGTTGGCTGCAAAGCCCGCGTATGAGCCGGTTTAGAGCTTGCCCTGCCGCAGATGAAGATGGTCTGTTTTGTGGAGAGAACTTCAGAATTAGTTGCTTCGCCGCCCCGAGCCGCACTTCATCCGATTCCGCAGCAAGGTCCTCATAGAGCTTCGAGGTTTTGATACTGTCCTCGTTGACCTGTCGACGTCGCTTTGCAGGAGTCGAAGGCGCACTACCTCCATTGGAATTATCTCGCTCCCGCTTTAAGGACTTCTTTCCCATGGTGTTGGTTGTGGTGGGGAAAACTTGGGTTACAGTGCATGGCTGAAAAGTTCTGGACAAAATAATCGTCGGAGAAATTGTTCTTCCCGACCCGCTACACCCAATCAGGAGGGGGCCTCGACTATTTCACCTATAGAGTCTACAATCAGATTTGAGAAACATACTCAATCAGTATTTGATTCTTTTCAATGATGGCCCCATCATTAGCGATGGCTTTTCCTACCACAGGCCTTCCTCACGATGCCCATTTCTCTTTCTCTCACTGCCTTTCGCATAAGCATTGCATAGCGCACAAGGGCAAGAGTTCACAACTCAGAATGTTAGGCTGGGCGCCTGAAGATCTTTGCAAAGGTGAAACCGGGGAGACTTCTAAATTAATGATGAATGTGGGCGAATAACATGAGACAGCTAAAAATTACTCTAGATTTTCCAGCTCCCACCTCTGATTGGTTCTTATTCGAGAGCATTGAAGATTGAAGTCTCGGTTCCTCTGACGACTGTCAGCAGCTTTCTCTTCCTTTGCTTTGCTTCGAGCACTCGCCCGAAAATGCTTCGTAATCCTCCGGGATGAAGCCTTTCATCAATGCTACGCCGCGAATGAGACTGTTCCAGCTCACGCAGAGATCTTGAGATTCGGCATGACATTGAAACGGAAGCTTTGCTCAAGTCGGACCGGAGGAACAGCAACTAGGTGAGCTGCAAAGGCCTCACGCATGACTTTTTGTCACCGTGCAGGGACAAGGGACTTGAAACGCGAACCCTCTTGCAGGGCCTGGGTAAAATTCTGAGTGTGTTCGGACTTGGCCAGAAGGATCACGGGATCTGGCATTTGAGCGCTTTGTTTACTTTAAACGAGGCGCGTCCACCTGGGAACGAACACGCGACCTGCTTCTTCGGTTTTACAACCCTGCAAGCGCCAGGCAAAGCGCGACAGCAGCCTGTCAGCTCTGCAGAAGAGGGGCCTCAGGTTATTTGGTGGGGTCCCCAACAGCGGGACTGGCCTGTTAAGAGTTGGGCAAGCGGATTGTTGGGTTGGTCCATTTTCCACGCGTGGCATGTCCGGCGGTTCTCGATCATATTTTCAGCCCGCCCGTATCCTCATGGCGACATTGGCCCCGGGGCCCCCGAATTACGTGAACATTTGTTTTGTAGCTTTCGGCAATTGATTGACACATCAATTGATAATAGATTTGACTCCAAAAACAATACATTTCAATGACGAGGGAAACTTGGAAGTTATCTTTTACTATGACGTGAATGATCTAAAAACCGTTGATTTAAAGCCAGAACATCGATCCAAAGCATCAGGCGGACAAAGACAGGCTGTGTTAGAGGCAGCCCCATCCGGTTTTATGCAACCATATGCGGATTAAGGTGATGAGATCAGAGGGGTTCCCGGGCGTCCACGGCACCATTCACAGGATTCAAGCGCTGCGACGTCGGCAGCGCTGCACGAATTTAGACGACGGATATCTCCCGCATGCCCAATCAGGATACAGAGAGGGCGGGAATCCCTTGCTCGAGGATTCAGGCTTTGGCCAACGGGAGCGAACAGTCACGGGCTCCTTCGAGGGCGTTTCCTTGCCAGATGATGCCAAGTCTCAATGACGAAAGAGCTTCAGCGCTGATTCAGGTCTTCGAGATCCCAATTGAGCAAGTGGGCATCTCGAGATGGCAAGCTGACAGCAGCTGAGCGGCGTGGTTTAGCGCTGGAGAGTTGTTTGGTACGCTGCCGTTCAGCGGTAACCCAGGCGATGGTACGACACAAGTGACATTGTGGGCAACCAGGAAAAAAGCCTCAGGGAGGTGTTCGAGAGAACGAAGGCGCGGTGCTGAATTTAAGCGGAGAATTGGGTCGTTTCACACGTTTTGCAGGCAACATGCCCGCATGTGGATGCTCCGTGCCAAACTGCCTGGCAACAACCGGCATGGCTTGCAAACACTCGAATGGCGATGCAGCGGGCACTCGCGAAGGTCGAACAGAGTTCCTCAGTGTGCATTGAATCTGCGCCGCCCACTGCGACGCATCGTGTTAGATAGAGATTATCAGTTCAAATGGACCATAGTCGGCAAACAGATACCGAGTCTTGTTTACTGGAGAGACGTAGTGGGGGGGGCACTGCAGGATGCGTGAGCGTGAGCATGAGCGTGAGCGTGATCTCGATCAATCTCGCATTGCCCAGTTTGCTGAAGACAATTGCTGCGACAACTGAAGCGGATCAGCACATAGCAGCGGCTGTCGGCGAGCAAACTACCCACATCCTTCCTCCCGCTGCCAGAGCCGCGAGATGCAGGCATAATATTGGTGGTGAGGCATCCGGTGTGCAGGCGCTTAGACCCACCGTCTAACCTCACCCGCGAGCTTGCAGGTTTCCTTGGAGACAAGCTGCAGCTCGGCATCCTCAGCAACCTCATTCATCTGCTCCCGCGGCCCTCTCTCTTTCCCTCTCGACCTTCTCCGTCCCCCAGAAGGCCTCTCTCCTCCCCTCTTTAGTTCCTCTCGTGGTTGTTGGCACAGGAAGTCGGTCGTTTTTGGATATCCCACTGGGGCAGCTGCTACTCGCTCTCTGATCCATCCTGACTGCGCCCTCATGTCTACTGCGGGCCAATAACCACCTCTCCGGCACGCTCCTCATATCGCTGTAGCAGCTGGGGTTATTTACTGCGAGCATCTTCAGATTGGAATTAATTTTCTTGTCTTGTATGCTTATCGACTGCCTCCGGTCCAGCAATAGCCTCAACGCCAGCGTTTGAGTCCGAGAACGTCGCACGCTCGTTTCCCTCGCAGCAGCGTTACCTATACGACCGATTGGGCCTCTTACCACTCGTCCGTCGCCGTCATGGAGATGTCATCGCCTCTGGCGGCCATGCACCCGCCGGCCATGCCCGCGCCCTGGGGCTACCGACGCGACCTGCTACCCTCCAAGCCGCTGTTTGCCACGCACACCTTCAGCGCAAAGAACTTCAACTTCAAGGATAAGAGCATGAAAAAGACGAACGCGGACTACTTCACATTGCAGCCGGTGCGAGGGTCTTCGCCGACAGCGAGTCTGGCGGCCGACATGTCCTCGAATCTGCATGTCGACCAAAGGTACCCTTTCCTTACATTCCGAGCTCACGGGGATTGCTGCTCAACATAATTATAGTCCCCAGCTCGTAACTCCTCGCCGATCGCTCTTCACCTCGAACCTGTTTCAACCATTGGACAATCGAGGTAAGAATTCTTGACGTTTCGGTACAGATGTCCGCAGTGCTGATCTTGACGAACGCAGAAGGAACCACAACCCCACCAGTCCGGTGGGAAGGCGTTAGGACACCACCAATCCCATCGTCGTCTCCTAGCTTTGGCCCTGATTCAATGGACATCTCGCCTCTACCTCACAAAGCACCCTTTAGCTTTGTTACCGAGCGGTCTATCCCATCTCCAACACCAGAATCGACTCCGGCTTCAGAGGAGGACATGCTGTCGCCATGCGAGATTGCACCCCAGCCTCCTTATTTAGAGGTGCCGAGGCCGGTATCTGCCACTGAGTCAGTTATTTTCCTATCCACTGTCAGAAGGACCATGCTAACGAGTCCAAGGCGGAGGAGATCTATCCTGCTTCGACCATCTCTTGCTCGGAATAAGAATTACTCAACTAACACTGTATCCTTCAAATCAAAGGAGAACAGCTCCTTGCCGGCATTCAAGTTCGGTGCATACGATGCATTCTCGAATGCACCATCGCCCTCGTTGGACGAATGCTTTACCGCGTCGCCTCCCCAAGAACGTAAAATGTTTTCGAACCCTTCGGTAGGTGTTTCGAAGTCTAAGCCGTTCTCCATCAACACGAACATGTCTCGTGCGAATGGGTCGCCCCTCAGTGCCAACATTAGGAAACCTGCCGGGCCGCCTTCGCGACGTCCTAGCAAGTTCAGGCGATCTCTGAGTATGTACGAACACCCCGGCGACGTGATGAACCAGAATCAGGACAAGGACAATTATACACCCAGTGGTTTACAAGCTGTGATGGATGTCGACGACACTCCTTCCCTCAAGCTCCCACATTTCACTCCCCCGAACGAGCCTGACAGCCTTCCACGCATAACGGATATGACCTTGATAGACGTTCTCAATGGTGATTACAATCACGAGTTTGAAAAAGTCGCTATTATTGATTGTCGGTTTGAGTATGAATACCAAGGGGGTCACATTAAAGGCGCATTAAACTTCTGTGAGAAGGAGCAGCTCGCTAAAGAGCTTTTCGACCCAGTTTCGGCCTCAAATACTCTTCTCATCTTCCACTGCGAATACTCCGCACATCGCGCACCTCTCATGTAAGTCGGCAGGTCGTAGCATGCTGTTCCCCACTGACATTCTATCCAGGGCCAAGTTTGTGCGTCACGAGGACCGAAAGGTGAACTCCTTTCGCTATCCCAAACTTACGTACCCCGAGGTATACATCTTGGATGGAGGTTACAGCTCATTCTACGAGTCCCATCGATCCCGCTGTTTTCCTCAGAATTACCTCCGGATGGACGCCAAGGAACATGAGAATGCCTGCGAGCGTGGCATGAACAAGCTTCGTCAACGCTCAAAACTCAACCGGGCACAGACTTTTGCTTTTGGACAACAATCATGCCAGATGGAAGACAGCCCTACGGGCATCGCCAGGTCAAAGACAGGTGGGATTTTGACGCTTGGAGGCGATGATACATTCAACATTGGACGAATAGGCGCCTCTCGTCGCATGGCTTCATACTAAGCCTAGAACCTGGAGGCCCACGATATTTCCACGATCCTCAACTGTGCTCATGGTGAATCAGAATTACGGCGTTATTGATTAAGGCATTCGAATTCCCTACGGCATCGGCATTTCGGTCACATTTCCGTTTCATCCTTGTGGCGTTCGAGCGATTACCATCTTGACCCTATGTGCATCGAACTGCGGTTTCAATTGGACGGAAAAGCTATTTTGACCCTAGTCAGACCTTTCGGACTGCTCCAGTTGGCCCTTCGACTCTCCATTTCTTCTTCTTCGCATTATACCCCCAAGGTTTCCAAGGCCTGGGCTGGTCTTACCATCCTCGCGAGGGGCTTGCTATAAGAAACCACTTCGGTTTTAGCAACCCGATGGCGCAGCCGTAGACAGCTGCCTCGTGAATTTCTAATTTCTTTTGTTATTCATGCCTATCCTCATGGATCTACATTCGTGCAACCTGCGGAGCTGAAATATGCTCTCAAGCTCGCAAAGAACATCTACCAACCCATCATCACGAACAACTACGGGCCTACGCGCCGCGTACACTGATCACAACCCTATGCTCCAACCGTCTCATTGAAATGCTCTTCCTCCAAACTGCTTCCCCGTTTATCTCGGTACTTGTCACGCAAACAGAATCCCCTCATCCAGAATCCCATTCCTCCAGTCCCCTTTTCTCTCTTCTTTTGCATTATCCTCTTTGGGCTACAAAAAGGGAACGCCTCTTCCTCTTTTTTCACATCCACTTTCATGCCTCGGTTGTGCTTATCTGCTACTCCTTTTTCTCTGCGGGCCGGGGTCGCAAAAGTGTGTAGATGAGAACAATCAGTGTATATATGGTATGGATTGATGGATGGTTGGCGGCCGCTGGCAGAGAAAGTTGTGAGAAGGAGAGGAGAACAAGTACCTCGTCGTAATGTAGTGGATTCTTGACGGGACGATGGTAGATTAGGATCTGTTTGCGTTTATCGTCAGGGAATTGAACAGTATCATGTTAAGCTCGTTGCCAGTGCTTGGGAACAGTGAATCACGCAGGTGAATTGTGAATTTATTATCCAATCAGCACACGAGTGAACTAGCGGTCGATCATCGCCCTTCACCCCACATCCCTGCCCCGCGATCCGATCTGCGATCTCAAACCATTCCACCAGCCTCGTAAAAGTTTCGTTCATGAATCGTCGACGAGATCAAGTGCTACAATGGATATCGATGACCTCCTCGCCGAAGTCACGGCCGATGCCATCCCGAAGGAAACACGCGACTTGCAGGAATTGACGCGCGCGTGGGTCGCGGAACGTGTTGCGCCAGAACTCCTGCTCTACCCGGATGCGCTGATGGAGAGAGTGTTAGAGAGGATACGGAAGCAGGTGTGTATGGTACTTCATTAGACAAGCGGTTAAGGGATTGGGAGGGTGTAAGGGACATGGAATTTGGAGAGGGGAGAGAGAGTGTGTGGAGTGAGCAAGAAGGGGAAGCTAACAGGAAGTGGCATGTTAGATCGAGCTCGTGGAAGAGCAGACAGGCAACATGGACCCGAAATCGGGTTTCAAACTCATCATTATACAGACGGAATTAGAGCGCTTCAAGTTTCTCGTTCGTAGCTTCCTGCGAGCGCGGATAAAAAAGGTATATCCCCTTCCCCATTCCCTGCTCCATCCCCTGCTCCATTCATGGTGCTTTCTAACAACCCTACAGATAGACTCCCACCCCCTCCACGTACTACAAACTCATACTTCGAACCCGACCCTCCTCTCCCCAAGCGAACTCCAATACCTGACACAACACCAAGCCCTACTATCCCAACACTACGCGTCCTCTTTCCTGTCGCAGTTCCCGGCCGCGCTGCAAAGGCTAGATGATACGGCGGGTGGGGTAAGCATGATTGAAAAACCCGACGAGGATACGGCTGTTTTCTGTCGGGCGTTGAGAGATGTGGGGGAGGTGGTAGTTGAGGGGACCGATAAAAGATTTGAGATACAGAGGGGGGATGTTAGTGTTATAAGGTGGAGTGCCGTGAGAAGGGCGGTTTTGAGTGGAGATATTGAGCTGATATGAGGAGTGTTCTATGAGAGCGTATGTAAAGGGGTGTGCATGCTTGGTTTGGAGAAGAGCAGCCCGCCCA
The DNA here is from genome assembly GCF_010093535.1 of Lindgomyces ingoldianus. Lineage (NCBI taxonomy): Eukaryota > Fungi > Ascomycota > Dothideomycetes > Pleosporales > Lindgomycetaceae > Lindgomyces > Lindgomyces ingoldianus. The sequence continues at coordinate 2,335,592 of NW_022985162.1, read as the reverse complement.
TATAACTGTTTTGGAAGAGGAAGTCTGCAAAAGACGGCATAGCATTCGCATATGAGCACTAGAAGGCGTTCTCTGTTGGTAATTTGGAGAAGGCATCGCAGTTACGATCTCCATTTTGGGTGGTATAGGTATAGTAACCAGAGTCCCAGCCCACCAACGCCAGAAATTCCATAGAAAGATGCAATACCGGAGAGAAACCGTTCAAGCACAGCACATCTAGTGACCCTGGATCCAGCCAAGCATCTGCCCGAATGCCTGGGCCTGTAGCTGCTTGATCTTTGGGTCATCGTAATCTCCTAGCACGGCGAACCCGTGCGGAACCCCAGAAAATGTCTGGATCTCGTGTTCAACGCCGTTCTTCTCCATCGCCTTACGTCCGGGTGTTAAGACCTCTTCTTCAGAGAATAGGGGATCATTCTCCACAGCTGCGATGTAGGTGGGCGATTTAACAGCCTCCAGATCCTCCTTTGTAACCATTGTGCCATGTGCGACTGCGCCCGCCTTAATTAAAGGCTCTTTCTTGACAACACCTTGTTCCTCATCTTTTGGAGGAGCTTGACCCCATGTAGCTGTATCGGGGTGCTCGCCGGATAGTATGAGGATATACTTCGCGCCAAAGCAGTAGCCCACACCGTATATGCCTCCTCCGTTTGAGACAGCATCCGCGAACTCTTCCTTCGCGCCTTCAATCACCTTGTGTAGTAGCGGGAGGACTCTCTCTGGTGTATGGTAGGCAAGCCACATGTCGATGAGGAACGATTTAAATGTCTCGGCTGTCTTAAGCTTGACTTGCTCGAGGAAGGAGGGATGCTCGTCGATCTTGGTCATGTCAACACTATTTGGTGCAGGGTTGCCTTCGAATTGATCAGGCATCACCACGAGGAAGCCTTCCGAGGCATATTTGTCGGCTTGGAGCTGATTGTTGGTCGACATGAGGCCGGTGCCGCCGGTTAGAAGGAGGAGGAGCTTCGATGGCGAATGTGGGTAGTCGGCGGGTTTCGCAATGTAAACCTATACAGTTTACCGTAAGTAACATACAGTAGAGTCTATGCAATGTCGAAGGTCATACATCTACGCCGCCTAGTTTGGACAATTCCTGCAATGAATCAGCTTTGTTCCATCAATGGCGCCATCAAAGAGCAACCAACACCCGTGGGCATCTCTCCGGAAGCTGCGAGACGGTCAATCGCTATTCAAGTAAGGGGTGGGATAAGCATACGAGTAGGTCTATCCGTCACACAGTGCTCCTAAGTAAGTCAGTACGAGAGAGAGAGCTCAATAGCGGGCTCCTTACACCCATACTGGGCCCGGCTTGTGCTCTCGTGTCGTCGGGAAACACGCCCTGCACCACTGGATCAGCGGGTGCTTGTTGGGCATCGCTTTCGGGAGCCTTTGTAGCGATTTCGTCTTCGGCCATGTTTGTGTGATTAGTTCAGCGAATCGTGAAGGGTGGTGGCAGTGAATGTCGAAGCATGGTCCGATTACGTAGGTCAGAGCAGGTGGCTCGCTCCGTTTAATCGGGTTAGTGCGGGGAGAGGCTATCACGTGGGGTGCCGACCCGTTCGACGCGCGACGCGTCGAGCCTAATTTCTCTCAACCTCGTCTTGCTACTCCAAAACCCTTTCTCCGTTCCAGTCCATATCGCAGCTAAAGAAGTCGGTTAGTATGGCAGAACAAGCAATAACGCAAGGCGCTATCCGGTGAGTTCCCCATTGATCATGCCTGTATGCTTTCACTCACCCTTCCACAGGAGTATTTTCGAGCCCGGAGGCTGCATTGTAGCATGTCCTGTCATGCAATGCGTGCAGATCAAAGCTATGGAGTCCAAGGCTGGAGATGTCAATCCTCAGCAACGTTTCCGTGTCGTACTGAGTGACATCCGGAACTTCATCCAGACCATGCTTGCAACCGGTATGTTTACCGTCTGTAGATGTTGGAGAGTGCTCATGCGAGGTAGCGGCCAACGAGGTCATTACCGATGGAAAGCTTAAGAAAGGCTCCATCGTCAGATTGTTGAAGTACAATCCTCAGCAGGTGAAGGAGAAGAAGTATGTCGGGCCGCCTGTATCCTGCCAGAGCTGGTATATTAATGCCTTTGCAGGATCTTAATTCTCATGGAAGTTGAGGTTCTTGAGCAGTACGGCGAGTTGGAAAAGATCGGAACTCCCGATGCGCTTGATATAAAAGATGAGAAGCCCCAACCTTCAGCTATCTCCGGTGGTGGATTCTACGGAAGCAAACCACCACAGCCTCCCCAAAAGCAGCAGGTGTCCCTTCCCGTCCATAATAGCAACCCCGGAACGGCTGCTCACCCGCATCTCTATCCTATCGAATCTCTCTCTCCATACACTCATAAATGGACAATCCGGGCGCGATGCACTCACAAGGGAGAGATCAAGACATGGCACAACACAAAAGGAGAAGGAAAGCTGTTTAGTGTGAACTTGCTAGACGATACTGGAGAGATCCGGGCCACTGGCTTCAACGATGCCTGCGATAGGCTGTATGACCTGTTTCAGGAAGGAACGGTTTACTACATATCCGCTCCATGCAGAGTGACGCTTGCGAAGAAGCAGTTCTCTAATCTAGCAAACGACTACGAACTGCATTTCGAGAGGGACACGGAAGTTGAAAAGGTAATATTCATTTCCGGAGACCATTGCCCAATACCTAACCTTTGTTCTAGGCTGAAGATCAAGATAATGCCCCCCAAATCCGGTACAACTTCACGAAAATTGGCGATCTTGGCTCTGTAGAAAAAGACAGTACTATCGACACTATTGGGGTGTTGAAGGAAGTTGGCGAGATAAGCACGATTACCTCGAAAAACACCAACAAGGATTTCAGTAAACGGGACCTTACGCTTGCTGACGACACTCAAACATCAATCCGGTTAACAATATGGGGTACTACCGCGCAATCTTTTGATTCCCCCCTTGAATCCATCATTGCATTCAAGGGTGTGAAAGTCTCTGACTTTGGAGGCAAGAGTTTGAGCCTTCTCAGCTCAGGTTCGATATCCGTGGACCCCGATATCGATGACGCACACAAACTGAGAGGATGGTACAATGCGGCTGGTCAAAATGCTCAATTCGCTACGCATCAAAGTCTGTCGAGCAACGTAGGCGGTGGCGCAAGAAATGATGGCAAACTCATCTCTCAAATAGTTGAGGAAGAGAGTTATCTAAACGATACACCGTCATATTTCAACCTCAAAGCCTCCGTCGTCTTTGTCAAGAACACCGTGGTGGCGTATCCGGCTTGCTCAACATCAAACTGCAACAAGAAGGTGATCGAAGAGAACCCAAACGAATGGTGGTGCGAGAAATGCCAGCGAAAGTGGCCAAAACCTGAATATCGATATGTTCTCAGCGTCAACGTTGCTGACCATACTGGTCAGCTTTGGTTGAGCTGCTTCGATGACGCTGGACGAATAATTGTTGGTATGCCTGGAAATGATTTGATGGACATGAAAGATCAGGATGACAACAATGGAACCCAACTTTACAAAGATGCGCTGCAGGAAGCTACCTGCAAGACGTTCAATTTCAGGGTTAGGGCGAAGATGGAGACCTATCAAGATCAACCCAAGTAAGTCGTATCCAAGACTGTGAGGTTCATTGCTGACACTTTCTGAAGGCCCCGCTATCAGGTTCAGAGTATCTCTACCCTCAACTATGCCCAGGAGTGCCATAAGCTGTCCCAGCTCCTGAAGCAGTACGACCTAAACGAGTCCGACAGCTTGTTCGTTCAGTAGGATGATTCATATGATCGTCCTTTGCTCACCAATGAAGGTCTCCCTCTGCCTAAGATGAAGCCTTCATGCTTTACGGGATTCCGGGTGTACACTTTCAGCTTTTGGGTTTCTTACACGGTTCAAGTTGGGATGCTCATAGGACATGTATGACAAGGATAAATAGCATCTTGCTGAAAGGGATGCAGGTCAGCATAGCAGGGTAGAAGGCCGGGCATATTGGACCTTTGTACCGTCTATCTTCTGCTCAGTTATGTCTTTGCATCCAGCTTCAAGATAGTGTCCAGGTTTGTCAGTCCAATCAATTCGGATGAACCATGACCCCGCAGAGATTGCGGAGTTAAGCTCCATTAACGCACGTAGCAGCCCCGCTAACGTCATTTCTAATGCTCCGAGGCCGACTTTTGTCATCACGTTCCTTCGTTCCACCCTTTAAACTTCCCAATTGCTACCTTCTCTTCTGCACTAATCCTCCTCTCCTAATGCTATTACAATTCAATTGAACTTCCCATTTTGTTTTGAGCCAAACTTTTGCAGCTAGAGACTTCTTCAACTCTTCCAATTCACTTTCGCCATGTCCGAAACAATGCGAGCAGTTGGTCAGTAACCTACACTTCGAGTTTACTATCCTCCTTCTGACCCCCTCCCATATATTAAAGGCGGTATGGGTCCGATATCCGCTCTCCACATCACCGAAATTCCGAAACCTAAACCAACCGGCGCACAAGCCCTCGTAAAAATAAAGGCATTCGGTCTGAACCGCATGGACCTTTCACAGCGTGAGGGACAATACCCTGTTCCTCCCGGAGCGCCGAAGACATTAGGCGTAGAGTTCTCTGGGGTAATTGAAGCAGTAGGCGAGAGCCCTGAGAAGGGGTTCAAAGTTGGAGATGAGGTGTTTGGACTTGCATATGGAGGCGCGTATGCAGAATATATTGCCGTCAGCACGCATCTGCTTGTGCACAAGCCGAAAGAGTTGAGCTGGGAGCAGTGTGCTGGTATTCCTGAGGTATTCTTATTCATGCTTCGCCCCTTCTTTTTCCATATTCGAAGGGCGAAATGGTCTCCTTCTAAACCGCGAAAGTTGACAGGCGAACAGACATGGATAACAGCCACTCAAGCCATGTACCTCATCGCCAACTTCACTCCTGGAAAGTCGATCCTCTGGCACGCCGGCGCATCCTCTGTCTCCATCGCCGGCATCCAACTCAGCGGCGCCGATTCCGCGTCCGCCATATACGCAACTGCTCGTCAAGACGAAAAATGCGCCTTCGCCGTGAACACCCTCGGCGCGACCGCGGCCTTCAACACCAAAACGCAAGACTGGGTTGCCGAGGTAATGAAGGCCACGAATGGGAAAGGCGTCGACATTATCATCGACTTCATTGGTGGGGAGTACTTCCAGCAGAATCTCGACGCTGTCGCCCGCGACGGCGTCATTGTGAACCTAGGATTCATGGGTGGCACGAAGGTACCCACGGGTACGGATATTAGCGCGTTTATAAGGAAGAGGTGTACGTTTGTGGGGAGTAGTCTGAGGAGTAGGGATGAGGAGTATCAGGGACGACTGAGAGATCAACTGGTAGACCATGCGTTGCCAAGGTTCAAGGATGGGAGATTTACGATTCATCTTGACAAGGTATTACCTTGGGAGCAGATTCAGGATGCACATGCTTTGTTGGAGGAAAATAAGACGAAAGGGAAAGTTATTTGTACAATTTCGTAGTCGGAAATGAGGTAGGTAGAAGCGAATCTAGCTGTTCCATCGTAACGGTGTCCTTGTCTTTATTCGTTTACCCATCCTATCCCCATTTGTCGTTCCCCAGATCCCAGGTTCCTTTAACCACAACACCCAGTAAACAAAACTTCTCCGGTCCAGAAATATCAATTCAACCCACACTCTTCCCCACCAAAAAAGTTCTCCAATCTCCTCATGTTCTCAAAGTCTGAGCCAAAAAGAAGCCATGCTAGCCAATAAATCCCGGGATTTACTGGTTTACGGTGTCTGATATGGTTATAAAATTCTACATCTGGCTTCTAACCCGCCTGGAATGGAACCACCGCGATCTCTAGAATGACACTTAAGTCGAAGGACCTTGCCTTCCCCTGCTCAGATAATACATTGGTTTTCAGACCCTTATGATCTTTGGAATTAGAGGTGTTATATAGGTGAGGGAGGATTTCAAAACGAGGAATTTGGGAGTTTAGGTGTAAATGGCGATGGAGCGAGATGAAAGAGATTTCACTTAGGTTTGTCTTCATGAATTTCATACCTTGGAGCTTGAGTGATGGTGAGACTAGCTGGTGACTAGTCTCGCCGCAAGGACATGCAACGTCTCCGGTGTTTACGCTTCCCAAATACAGTTTCTTTCATTTCACCTAAATCTCCTTCCACAGCAGAACCCTAGCCACGCGGCAACACAACATCTGAGCTTGCAAACACTGATTCCCCAACAAGGCATATACCTTTTTCTTGCGTCCTTATGGGTGCCCTTTCACTCATGCTTTCAACTCAAACATAACGGCTTTCGAATAAAAAATATACTCAACTTGTAGAGCCAAAAAAACTCTTGGTCCCAATTTCCATACCCAATTGCGAAATTAAAAGTCACACTGCAAATATCAATCTCCGTATCATTATCTATAGACTAGACGCTCCACTCTACGGACGCATTTTGCAATATGGAGACTGTTTTATGTCCAAGAACCCACATGCAAATGTAAAAGGGTTTTTTTTGGGCAGGGAGGGTGACACCTAGCCCAAGCCACAGAGACACAGCTATTATGCGTCCTTCATCCTCATTTTAGACCACCTACAGGAGAAACCCGCCGTCACATCCTTGAACATAATCTTTCTGAAAAATTACTAGCTCACTGCCAGCAACACCAGAGCACCTCCGAGACTCACCTTTTAGAACCCTATATATACAACCGGCTCCCCATTTTAAATCCATATTGTGAAATGCTTTAACCTGTCGAAGCAAACAAACAAAGTCCGACTCATACTTGGTAAGGAGTGCGGTTTTTTTGCCAGACCGTGCCGAAGTTTCCAGAGTATTTTTCGTCCAGCCATGGTCATCACATCTTTTAGAGATTGCTGGAAGATCATGAGCAAATGACCCGCATATTTTTATTGAGGACGCGACGACGACAACTAGATAAGGCTACGTTTGATAGTCTTGCACTTTTATTGTCAACCTATTGTATCTATTTCAACTCGTCCAGTCATGTAGTTTTTGTTGATATGTTTTTATTGGGATTACCACAGGGCGATATAAGCAGGCGTTGACAGCCTTTATTGCTGATGTGGCGACAGCAGCATGTTGGGCTTTTTGGGGGGTGATTTATACACGATTCTCGATGGTGGGGTCCATTTTAAACGATTCGACTCCGGCACGTGGTCATTAATCCCAAGTGCAGCAATTTTAAAGAACTAAGTATACTCTGCCGCGGAGAAAGTTTTCAGTCCATCCGTGATACGAGCAACTTCAGGTTTTGGTGCCGACACCATGACGGTAGTACGGTCCGTGTTCTGAGTCGTCGCGAACACTATGCTCAGTGCACACCATTTAAATAATTAAACTGTACCAGTTGATCATTAGGTGAGAGCGCATTGACTGGTAGTACCGGAAATGAATTGCCTCAAATGCTGATTCTAGCCCAACCATTGTCGATAGCGCTAGCATATTTTAGAGACTCCAGTAGAATGGCACGCTCATATGATATCCGTTTTTTGACCCAGGATTTGAAGAGGGTGGCTCGCATAGAGTCTTGGAGCCGAGATTTTAGTGCTCCTTGAACGCTGGCTGTACCTCTTTTTAGGCGGACCCAGACTGATCCATCGATTCGGGTGGTAGTGGTTTATTGCCAGACATACTTGGTAAGGCGGTGATTCTTTCATCCAGGAGTCCAACCATGGACCATTAGGCCAGAGCTTTGTAGAAGACTCGAACTTGCCTCGGCTGCTGATTATGTATACCTTGATGTTTCTTCGGAGGGCCTGTGGTATGGTGCTGAAGATAGAGAGTCGGAAAATCAAGGTAGAGAGGGGGTTTATATACCTGTGGGAAGGAAGTGGAAGGAAGAAGTAGGTTGATTACGCTTACTTCGTGGCACTGTGAAGTGCATGAGTTTACACCAAGGTCGTGTGACTGATAAAGTGACTGGGAATATTCCCTATGCTTGAAGCGTATGTGTGAATGAAAGCACACATCAATGCAAACAAGAAGCATAGAGTAGCGAAACGTGGACAGCAAAGCCAACAAACACAAATCCGAGGCAAGATTGCCAAATATTCATTCCATGTGCTGCAATAAATGACGAATGGGTATCTTAAATACTACGTGTTTATGTCGATCTACTCCATCATCCAGGTGTATTATCGACATCCGACCAACCCGAGACCCAAAACTCACCATGAGAAAGACCATACCAGACCTCATGAACCGCAAAAAACTTAACTAAACAGGAAAGAGATTCGTGTGCGCTAATCATAGCTGTTACATTCGAGCACTGAACGCATTACTTCCTCAACTCGGGTTTCCTCGCCTTATTCACTACAGGAGGTGGCCCATCAGTATCTGGGTAGGGCAGGACACCCTGTAATGGCCTCGATAGTGTTGAGCCCGCAGGTGGTATGGTGGGTGGACTATTCAGTCTCATCGGCTTCGTCTCACCCTGAAGAGGCGTTTTCGGTGGTCGAGGCGGCGGCTCGTCAAAGCTTAACCGCGGAGAACTATGCGAGCTAGCCCGCTCATGGGTAAATTGTTCGCCTGACCGGCGGTAAGGAGAGACAAGTTCTCCAGAGTGGCGGGGAGGGATCTCGGAAGAGACAGGCTGGGGGTAATCGTCTGCCGACATGATGTACTTATCGTTGTCTAAAGGACGGTGATGGAAGGAGGACGGAGCCAGGAGATTAGAGTGATTTTGTTGGTAGTAATGAGGGATCACCTCTTCTGCCGGAAGTTCAATGGCGGTGGGAGAAGCATCTGGGACGGTAGGAAGAGGTTCCCAAGCGTTTGACGAAGGCGCCGAAGTACCGTACTGAGCTCCACTTTTCTCCGCACGCTCCCATCTCTGTTTCGCGCGGTAAATCCTCGCAAGCTTGGCCGCTGCGTCTAAGTTGTTCGATTGAACCTCGCTTTCTGCAAGGTACATTCGCGTATTCGTGCTGATTTCCGCAAGGCGATTCCATTCGTTCATGCCGAACTCTCCAACGCCGACATTGACGTTCAGACGGTAATAATTCTCGGGGTTGACCTGCCGCTTTGCCAAGTGGTTCTTCATAGACTGGTGGATCTTTTCGCAGTCCTCGATCTTACCAACCAGTTTGCGCCTTGCCTCCGCGAAATCACCCATTCCACTTGACACATACGACTCCCACCACAGATGCTGTTGCTGGTTTGTACCTTCGGGCCGTTTTCCAGTCCCAATGCTAATGAAGACGCCAACTTCTCGACCAGGCCACTCATTGCAGACGGCTTCGTCAAGAATTTGAGGGGCGGGGTTGTATTTCCCCGCGCCTTCGTCAAGAAAGACGGACTGACCAATTTGAATGGGCTTGAAGGCGAGGGCAGTCGCGCATGTTGCACGGCCGGCCTGCCAGATTGTCGAGTTGGGTTCGACGGCAGTCTCCTTGCGGGAGTCATATGAGCGAAGGAGAATTTGGCCAGTGCCGGCTTTCTTTGTGCCCTTATAAACAGCAGTGACAGCTCTACATAGAATTAGCCACAGTTGTGCACGGGAGTCAGGCTAGCTTACGTCTTCGTACGATTTTCCCTTGTATCGTAAAGCTGTGCATTCGGGTTGCCCCATTTTAGGGCCGCTATCCGTAGGTTTACGGGAGTCGTGCCGATCTGACTATATCTGCTTGCAGTACTGGGGCTTCTTTGGACACTGCCTACCGTGCTTCCGGGCGTTATTGGCGACCGGACGTCGGGGGAGGACGAGGCTGCGTCATGGGCGTCGTTTCCTTCATCTTCGTAGATGGTGTGTTCCCGGACACACTCCATAATTGCTTCCTCGAGCTTTGAGGCTTTGAACAGTGTTGATCGATAAGGTATGCCGGCGAAGGTCTTGTCGGTCTCAAACACCCTCTTCGTCATCCGCACGTAGACCTCCTTGCAAGTATCGACATCTAGCCGCAGCCGTCCTAGCATGATGGCGATAAGTCCTCCGGTGCCCGTACCGGCAATGAGATCGAAGTGGTCGCATGGCTTCGGTATTTCGTGTCGTTTCGGCGCCCTGCCTTCCACTTCGACAAACGTTCTGTGCATGAGCTCTTGGAGTATGATGAGCATCGAGTAGCCGCGGACTCCCCCGCCATCTGCAGCCCCGCGTCAGCGCCTGAATGCTCAAGATGGGATATGCGGACGTACCTAGTGAGAGAATGCGCAAGGGCGGCCCCTTGGTGGTGTCCTTCCGCCGGATGCCGTTGTTGTTTGCCATCGAGTATGAAGGCGTAGCGGGGCGGCTAAGACGTGGAAATGTTGAGCTGCTGGAGTAACAGCTGCCTCGTGAGGCAAGATCAGATGCTCGAAAAATGCGCGCGTGCGAAACTCAGTTCCTGACCGCCGACTGCTGTTGAATGGATTTCTCTCAGCGACTCTTAAGGCAGATGAGTGGTTGCGTAACGCTCGCAGGTTGGAGTGCCAGTGGGGAACTACTCAGCAGTGAGGTGTGGCTTGTCGAGTTCGGCGAGGCTGACTGAGATGATTAACAATGCGCCTAGAACCGTCGTATGGGTCGCAAATACAGATCAGGAGAGAATCAGGGAGTGAAGAGAGAAGACTCACCGGGAGAGTAGACAGAGCCGATGTAGATGCAAAGCAGGACTTTCCCCGGCCTCCCGCTAGATCTGGCACATTCACTCTGAAGGCAAACTTTGTATCTCACCTTGCAAAAACGTCACGCCAAGCCCCTCTCAGCCTGCCGGACCAGCGCGGTGAACGTGCACAGCCACGCGCCGCGTCCTGCATCTCGACCACTGACGGCTGGGCCTGAGACACCACCACTACCCATCCTTGTACGCTGCTTTGTGAGAAAACCCTTGTCGTTCCTTCGATTCGGCCTTGCAACGACAGATCAACCCCCCCTGCAGCGGCTATGTGCTGTCCCGCTTTTGCCTCCAGGAACCTCCCTCAATGTGCCCCATCCACAACGTTTTTAACCAACCCGTGACCTCTGCTCATCGACTTGCTGTGTCCATTGGATCCCTCGGTCCAACAAATGCGCGCAATGTGCATCCAGAGTGGAACTATGGAAGATTGGATTGGGTTGAATTAGACGAAGGACCAGACTCTAGCTCCAAAGATGCTCAAGGTGCTTGTCCTGACCCCGCTTAAGCCTTAGAGGGAATAGGATCCCGCAATGGCTCTTATCATTATCTAAGTGACCGTTCATCCTTTGGGCCCCATTCAGAACCCCTACAGCTGCTGTCCCGGATCAACTATCTGCGTGCCTGCACACGCTCCTACTAGCAATTGCACCAGCCATGAAGATAAGCGGGGCAAGTTTCGAGGCTCCCTTCAAGCTCAATATGTCACTTGCTGACGTCCTTGTTGAAGCTCTACGTCTATCCCGTCAAGTCTTTGCGAGGGACGGCTCTCTCGGAAGCCCTAGCTACGCGGCATGGCTTTAGATATGACCGTAGGTTTAGTTATAGTGCTTGCTCCATTAATGGCATTTGTCTGAACTTTTGCAGGCATATTCATGCTGTTGAAAGTCATCCCCGGAGGATGCGAGAACATGGCCGTATCCAGCTTTCCTGAAATGGTGCTCTTCCTGACGGACATCTCATACCCTGAAGACGACGATAAAAGCGGAGGGACCCTCTCGGTGAGATACAAGACTCCAGGAAGCGCCGATACTGAGCCCAAGGACATATTGAGGATTCCTCTGCATCCTGACACCCAGGATCTGGAAATGTTCGAAGTCCATATGCATGACAGTCCCACCAAAGCCTTCAAAATGCCATCTCAGTACAGCTCGTGGTTTTCCTCGCGCTTTGGTTATGAAGTCGTCTTCGCGTACCTGGGAGGTAATCTGCGGGATGTTTTGTGGGAAGAGATGAAGCCAGCAAAAGGAAATTCCTGGCTATCAACACTTTCGAGCAGTATCTTGGGTGGTTCCAACAGTAGGGAACAGATCACATTCGCCGACTGTTCCCCTTACCTCATTGTGTCTAAGACTTCGCTGGGAGACGTCTCTTCCCGACTCCCTGATGGCGAGGAAATGGACATGACGAAGTTCAGGCCAAATATCGTGCTTGACGGCGCAGAGAAAGCGTGGGAAGAGGACTTCTGGGGTAAAGTCAAGGTTAACAATGTCGAGTTCACACTTGCACATAACTGCGTACGATGTAAGAGCATCAATGTTGACTACAACACGGGACAGCCTGGCACAGGCGAATCCGGCTCCGTACTGAAGAAGCTACAAAAAGACAGAAGGGTCGACACTGGTGCGAGATGGAGCCCGGTGTTTGGGCGATATTCCTTCCTTAATTCTAAGAACGGCAATGTCGTGCTCCGAGTCGGGGATGAGGTTAGTGTCACGCAATTGAATCCAGAGCGGACGGTTTGGAGTAAGCAGCAATTCACCACTCCTCTACACACCTCAATACTAACAAGAAATAGGCTGGAAAGGTTTAGGATAAATGCAAGCTCATACTACGATTGGAGTTACCCAACTCTCAATCGGCTTCTTGTTACCACTAAACCCTTCGTGTAGAAATGTACACACCACATAGTCATGAATACAACGGTTTATTGCTAATTGTACACAACTGAAGGACGTAGTGTCCGTCCCTCCGTAGCGAGAAACCCTCTGTTCCGAGAAACTATGGGTACTTTGACTTCAAGTAACACTAACTCCGTGCACACATGGACATTTCCCATACTTCTGTATAAGCCATATGCTACGGCTACTCCTAGGCATTCGAACCCTTCCCATTTAGAGAATTATTTTCGCGTCGCCGTCATGGCGCCTAATTTGCGGAGAGCTTCCCTCTATGGTGTAACAGAATTCTTTCTCCACAGCAACACCATCAAGCTTATACCATTGTCAGAATTTATAAAACACTCATATCCGATTCTTGGAGTTGCACAGTAATGCTAGTAAGTTGTCATCAGCCAAGTGTCTACAGTAGTGCGCAAAATTTTCCCCAGGATTGCCACTGCTCGGTACCGCCAGTCAAAGAGGGTGACTATCCTGGTTAGAGCGAAAGTTTCATATAACGATTACCGGTTATCTAACTTGCATAACACAATTCCAAGCTTGTGGCTGGTAGTCTTGTGGCTGGCCCCAGTCTAACCTCTCCTGGACCGCACAAGTATGCTTGTAGCAGAACATAGGAGCCAAATTTCTGCTGCGATGGACTTGATAGATACAAGATATATTACACGCTGCAGGTTTAATTACTCGTTAGGGAGCCAGTCCCCTCATCCCGTGGTGCTCGCTTTCATATCGGTACACTTATATCCCACGGGCTGGTTCAGCTAAAGTTAATCATAATGTTGAATTTGCGCCGACCATGTAAGGCTTTGCATGAACGAAGATCTCAAGACCGACCCAGCGGAAGAAATTGGTCATATAAATAAAATTGCCGTAAAGTAGGCAATACATAGGCTGAAGTTAGTGATACGAATCCTTCTAGGAGTTGTTCGCAATCCCGAACAATCATGAAAATCCTTCCATCTCCCGCATTCCTAGGCCAGTAAACGTTGACAAGGGTGTTTAAACAGCTGCAAATTAAATCTATAATTAGTTGAATGTATGCTATCAAGGGGAATATATAATAGGAAGAGGTTTTGCTAGATCCCACCCTAACCCTGCACCAACATCCACCTAAATGACCTAGCTCTCTTAAGATGATCTTTTCAACTCATAACGTCGCTTTCACTTTCAGCCTTCTTATGTTGGCGTCTACCTCACTCGGAAATCGCCTATCGCTATGTACAAAATGGAGTGTAAGGTTCGGTTGGTTGGTTGCGACTTGCCCGAATGACGCAAACCCTCCCATCCAGGTGGAGAGCTCGCTCTTGCTGAATCAGATAGTGTCTGTGAACAAACAGTCTCAATTCATTGTACGTAACTCTTTCCCCTTCTCGAAGCTGCTCTACTCTCCAAGATTTAAGCTAAATACCGATCTAGTGGAGTCGAAAGTACGCTCTGCCATAAGCGCAACAGATTCTGCGGGTAGAGAGCAGGTCAATGGTTAACATGATACAGTGGTGGCTACGACGACAGCTGTGAAGCCCTTGGTGTGGAGAACGGAATCTTGTTTGGCGATTGTGTGGTCGCAGGCGGGAATCATACAACAATCAGAACAACCCTCGATTTAGGTTTAACACCCCCCTTACTATATCCAAGCAAGAAGTGTCTAACAAGACCTAAACAGCGACGCATATCGACAATTATAACGGCTTTCTAATCTCGAATTTCACAAAAACCCCTATGGTGCCTGCTGCCAGCAGCAACGTCCCGGTGCCCTTGTTCTTCCAGATTGGATTCTATCTTGAACGCACCAACTGCTCTTCCCCCTTTCAACCGCAGGACTTTTCCGCTCCCGTCAAATGTAAACCGGTTGAAACTCTCAATGACACCGGCGTTGAGAATCGGGGTTGGTCGATTGCCCTTAATGACGGTTATGAATTGTCCTTATGGAGCACAAATGACTGCTTGGGTGAGCCACTGGCTAAACTTGGTATGAAAGATACACGTAAATTCTGCCAAGTCTTGCCATCACGCGTAAATAGCATATCCCTCCGGCCCCTTTTCAATGCTGACTATGACCTTTCGATGGCATTTGGAAACCCTCTTCATAGAGGAGAAAGGTGTGCGCCTTCTGAGTGTTGATAGTTAAGACACTGGAGGGACATTGGGATGCGCACTATGCGCAGGACATTCGTTGCCGCCTGGAAAGTGCTTGAGATAAAAGGAGGTTAGTTGGCAATATAAAATCAGATCCGCCTTATACTTGCGCATGTCTCTATGGTATCAAACAAGCACAGATCAGTGGTATGCAAGAGCCAATGCGTGCATGTGGGTGCTCATGGAAGCTTCTAAAAACACACCGCAGCGCACCACACTCACTTTGAATTCGGGATGGTGGGTAAATATGATGCAGTTTCGATACAAAGTAATAGAAGCACGCTAATTCAAGCTGAGTCTTGTGCCAAGATGCAAGGCTGTCATCCTTTGCCCCTTCGCACAGCGAAACTCCCGTAATGTATGGTTTTGAGGTTCTCATGATATAGCTCCTAAATTAGAAAAGAAAAATGTAGATAATTGTGATACAGCAAGGGGGAATAGATAAAGTGGTGAATGATACAATGAACAGAACGATCGACGGCATGACCAAGACCGCGGTATTTTTCCTGCTGTCTCATTGTTCCTTGTATAGAAATGGTTGAATAGAAGTCGCACATCGACCATCACCCCATAAATCCGCGAGGGAGAGATTTGAGATGCCTAAGTAACGAATTGTTCTTGGCACGATGGGTTTCTCGCTATACAGGGAGGGACGTTTTTGCGGAAATAGTTCAAACTAAACGACCTACGTGGGGAAAGGCTATCGTGCCCTCCTGTTCTACCATACAGTACTAGCCATATTGCATCTAGTATCCTTCATCAAAGTCAGGATTGTCTTCGTCACCCTCGCCTTCTCCCGCCCCATCAGCAAATGCCTTCCAAGGTTCAAGGATTCTCTCTATAAATCTGAGCTCTTCTAGTAATGGGTCGAATTGCGAGTACTTCTTTCTCGACACTCGGAGGAGCTCCAAGCACTGAGTTCCTGAGATATTGAGCTTCGAAACTGTTCTTTCAATCCAGGCCTTGTCTTCAGCTTCTTTAATTTTCTTTCTAGGTTGACTAATTGTAGGCTTAAACCCATTAGCAGCAGCCACTAGAGCGTTCTCAAGTCTGGCTGACGTCTGCTTGACTTTCCTGTTTGATTTTGCGAACTCCTTCCAACGACCAACGTCATCTTTTTCATCGTTTCGTTTCGAAACGCGGCGATTGGGCTTCCGTTTTAGTTCGAATCGCATCTCCCACAACGCGTCGATGATCGCTTGGTCCGTATACGGTCTAATGTGTTGGATCTCTTCTTCGAATATTCCTTTCAAAGGCTCAAGGTGCTCGTGTGCCGCAGCGATGGAACCGACTAGCTCTGCAATGCCCTCGTCGAAGCAGAGTGCTCTCGTCCCTGGCAAACGCTGGGCACGTCGAAGTCTTTCCTTCTCCCCCATCCCATCAAATTCGCCTTCTCCATATCTAGTCATATCTCGGGACGATTGAGAGCGCATAGGTGATGCTCTAAATGGGATACCTCCGTCGATGTAGCCCCTATACGACGGCATTCTGCCAGATCGAGGTGACTGCATGTTAGGAAATTTTCAATGTGTAAATTCGTGGCCGAGAGGTTCGGAAACTTGAAGTTTAGTACTTCAACGAAAACCCTCAATGCTGTAAGACCCTGAGGATTCTTATATCTACACCCTATGACGGCTCCATGGCCGAGCATAATAAGACATCCTGCCCAGAGGTCGTCGACTAACACAACTATAGGCGAATACCCCGAAGTGTTTGCTACAATCCAAACAACGTTTCTTGTGACACCCGCACGGCATGTCTCTCTCCACACCCGAACGAACGTCCACAGCAGGCTAGGCTTGGCTTCCTATCCAGTTACTTACCTATGCTCGCGTTCCTCCAGTGTGCAGAGAGTTGAGCTGGCAGAATCTGGATATCGGGGCAAGTATGCGAGCAGTTACTTCCTCCGGGTGGTCTCCGCACCCGTATCGTCCCGCAAAACCCACAATATCGATACTGCCGCCTCTGCTCAGCAAGAGACATCGTGAAACCGGTACCGGAAAACACGCTGCGGCATTCAAATCAAGATTTAGGCGACGTTATGATAAGTGAACCTCACACATAGCCATACAGACACGCGTGACGAGACGGCGCGAAATTCCCAACGGTAGGGCCGACAAAATGCCCAACAGCACACCATCTCAAGCATTGCAAACGAGCTGGCAGCCAACAAATTCCCGGACTGAACCATTCCGGCCAAGGTGGATAGGAGGTGCAGAGCTTCCAACGAGGCGTAGTACTGTACGATTGGGCGATTTTGAGGCCTGTACGGGTGAGATTTTGTGTACGTTCGTACAACAGGGAGGAGGAGAGGTAGGTGTACGTATCGTAACTGTTACGGCTCACGTGATCTGTACAAGTAGTGCGATTTAATTAAAGTACGCTGTACTCTAGTTAAAACAGCTAAGACTATGGGTCTCTAGAGACGCAAGATTAAGGTCTAATTAATTAGTTCTCCCTAGTAACAAGAGCAGATAGGACTAGATGAGGCCTGTAAGGCTGCAAGAGGCGTAGATAGATAACTCTGCAATAGAAAATAGTCTGTAATAGGCATTTTTAAGACGACAGACAGATAGATAGATTAAAACCCTTAGAAAGAGATTTAAGCGTCCGCAGGCCTCCTGCTCGCTAGAGCCCTTATACCCCTCCAGAACACCTATACAAACTTCCTAAAAAGGTAATACGATCTGTACTACGTACCGTACCTAGGGCATCATTAAACGTACGGTACGGCTCACGAACTCGGTACGTTCGTACTGAACACGTGACCGTTACGGTTCACTTTGTACGGACCGTAGTACGGCCCGTTGGAAGCCCTGAGGAGGTGACAACAGGGAAACTGTTCGAGGATATGGGCTGATTTATAGATTTAAGTTAGAATTCGTTAGAATAGAAGGACAGCCTGGACTACTACTCTAGGAAATTAAACTGAATCAAGGTTGTACTCTCCACCAAGATTGAGCATAATGGGTTCTCCATTCCAAGCCTGTGCATTATGTTCTTTCACAGCCCAGCCATTCTCAATTCTCTCCTCGTCAATAGGAGTTACGTTAGAGCTCTGGGACCAATCCTGAAATTGTTACCAAAAACGCTCCGAGAATAGTGGTATTACCTGTGTTTGCATGGTGATATTTTCATTGCTCGTCTGATTTTGTAGTCAAACCGAGGATTATACACAAACTAGCACAGCCACATTTCTTATTACGCTGCGAATCATAATGATAAGTATGGAAGTAAGGAAGTTCCAATTATTAGTGAGATTTTAAGAGATAGAAGCTCCGCTCTTCCGCTAGAACTCCTCTCCACAGTTTCCCACCACACCTTCAAATAAACCAATCCTTCCCCCCTCCTACAAAAAACATACAAACCAATGCCTCCCTAGTCACCCCACAGTGCTCTGAAATCAACACCGGATTTCAAATCTCTAGAGCAGCGAAGTAGAAGCATGGTGTTTAATAGAACGTAGTACTGTTCCTACTGTTACTACTAGTAACAATCTCTTAGCAGTTAGAACAAAAGTGAATTGCCTTCTGTTACTGTACAGTTAATGAGGCTGTAGTTACTGCAGTAACTGCCTATACTAATTAATTTCTTAGTGTTTTGTTAACGCGTTCGCAGAGGACGTTTTAGCGCGTAGTAGTACAAGGGCTAAACGCGCACTAATACACTAGATTTTATACTTTTTTAACTATCCTATCTATTGCCAGTATAGAATATTAAAGTGACTCCTTAATTTACCTACTTCTTGCTTCTAATATTGCTTCTATCATTACTATAAGCATGCTAAACTTCACGTAGCAGTTAAAGCTTATAGCACTAGTTTAAACTTTACTTGCCTAAGTACTCTAGAGCCTTACTTTACAAGCTTTTAATACCTTAAAAAGTTAAGGGCTGCCTCTAAGAGCTCTTAAAGCTCTATAATTAGGGCCTTATCCTCTAGTGTTTTTATTCTTACAAGTTTCCTAAGGACTTTTGCCTTAACAACAGCCTAAATTTTAACATTAAGTGGGACAATATCTAGACTAGAGGTTGCTAGGTAAAACCTAGGGGTCTAAGATATTATATAAAGAACTTAATTACAGCTATTGCCTCCTATAATCTTAGAGTTAAACAATCTCTGCGACTATATCAGCAAAATTGCGTTAAAATTAAGCCCTCTGGAGCCTCTAGAAACACTAGTTACTGCAGTAACTGCACTAAACAGTAACTTTACTATTAATTAACTTAGCAGTAACTGTTACTGCCTGTAAGGCTGTTTTAATTCACTCTTTCTGTAAGGACAAAACCCTATTGCTGCTAGTAACGCCTCAAAAATACTACTGACAGTAACAGTTACGTTCTATTAAACACCATGAGTAGAAGCCACCAGCTAGGAGGTATTATTCTATTGCGATTCAAGGATGAAAACCTGAATACAGTGCAGGAAGGACTAACGTAAACTATAGGTCCTTTTAATAGTACCATCACCAGCGTTATGTCGCCAAATTCGTGTGCGGCGGACACGCGCATGGCGCGGATTTTGAGGCCTAAACGCAGGACTACAGCTCTCATCCATAGATAATTAGCCTAATTTGGAGTACGGTCAAGTACGTCGACACGCCACTCCTTCCTGTTGAAGAAAGATGTGGAAGGGGCTGGGGGAGAGGTTAAGAGAGGGTCTTAAATGCAGGAGAAGCAGAGGGTCTTAGAAAAAAAACTAGGGGGAAAAGGAAGAGGGCGGTCTACGCTTGCCAGCAAATTGAAGAGATGAGGAGGCGACACGGAGAGGGTTCAGAGGGGGATTAGTTGTTCAGATGAAGCACGTTACTGGATTTTCGCTGCTGGGACTTCATGACAGGTGCTGCTGTATATACATGGAGGATAAGTTCTCCACGGTCGCTGCTGGGTTCCAGTGCTCGGCCAATAAGATAAACATACATGCACCCATTTGTTATTTTCGAATTGTATCACATGAGGATATGGCGAGTAAGAAATTCAGGAAATATATGGATTGAGTACATAAATTAACATACAGAAATACCGACAAGCGAGAGTGGTCCTCGATCGCTCTGTCATGCAACCAAGACTCCGCCTGCCAAGCTGGCTGTGAGGAAAGCCAAGAGACCGAACCCAGAGACAAAGAAATTCTAAGAGAGGGTGGGACAATAAACGCCTTGTACGCCAGCCGGCGCCTTTCGCTGAAGAAGCAGGTTCGCAGGTCATAGGGTATCGTTGATGGAGCTATAAATACGTATTCGAGGTCTGAGTCGCACGGCTTGCTGGGCGGCTGAGGCGCAGGGATTGTGACTTCGAGTGACTCGTCACAGTGCTGAGGCATTATGGGGATATGTGGCGACTCAAGCAGGTGACACATGCAACCCAAAAGGGTTCGACTATCCTCGTCACTCAAATGTGAGCGTTTCGTTCCAACCCAGGGCAACGGGTACAGCAAGGCTAATTTGCTTGACGATCCTGTAAGGGATGTGGTGTGTCTACGGGAATTGTGGCCGAAGGCGAAACGTGCTGCGAGCTCTCAGGAGAGTTGTTGGTGGAGCTTAGGGGACTAGGAGTGATAGAGCGGGATACGATGTATAGCTCTGGGAACGAGTTGAATAGAAGTCGTTTCCAGTATGCACTGGAGGGAAGTCCAACGTTTGCGAGCGACGACTGAAGCGTAGGCTTGTCCTTATACTTCTCCAGATCTTCAGGCAAAAGCAGGTCTTCGGCGCGAACTTCTAACCGACTGTTGCCTCGGGGGATCTTCTTCTTCGTGACGCGCATAAAAGGTAGATCGGGATCTACAGAGGCCGCCCTTTGTTAGCGAGATTCAAAATCCAGGAATGAGGCGGATATGGAGAAACAACTTACCGGAATCCAAAGTTTGACAAAGGTCATGTTGCGACGAAACTTGTAGAGACTTGCACCCCGAACGGTACTTGTAGACGAGGATATTCGACGTGTCGTTCTCATCTAGGCCAAAGAGGTCGCTGCTCTTCGAGGAGCTCGTGCCAGTCGTCGATGTACTCTTCCACGTCATAGCAGCGGTTGCGGACAAAGTGAGGCTGAGACTGAGTTACGTAGGACGTTGAGCAGCGGTCAACTTAACATGTATCGGCGGTCAGTCTATGGTTCGTTGAACGTGTTCGTGCTTTTGTAATGAGTAGAAGAGGCAGAGAGGCAGAGAGGCAGGGCAGGCCCGGTGATTTGAGTCGAGTTGCGGAGTGAGCAGGTGGAGTGAGCGTCTGGATCAAAGAGACAGCGTCACAATAGCTGCGCCGCAAACTATCCGGATTCAGGCCCAACGGTGAGGTGGCTGGTGAGTGTGGCGACAAGTCACGGTACCACTGCGTTCACTGCGGCGGCAATATCTAGGCTCGCCCGATTGGCTGATGTTTTAAGGGTTGCGGGCGGTGCAGCAGTTAGTGGCTTTAGGTTTGATTTGCTGAGCACTTCTTCAGTCCAGGTCAGTGAAACTCTTCACACTTTGCTTCTTCATCCTTCTCCCTTGTTTCAAGGCCTTATGAAATGGAAACATGAAGAGGGTGAAGATTCTCGGTGTCACGTAACAGAAACCGAGACCCTTCGCACAGCTGACTAACTGTTTCGGCTGTGTCCCGGCCCTGCCCTGCGCAGGCCTGCTGATGAGTTTGTTCAGGTTTGCTGCCCTCCATCACAAGGGAGGCGTCATCTGGACCGCGACCACTGTTTGCTGCAGGCCACCACTGCTTGCGAAGTCGCAGCGCAAGGCTCTCTGCTGCCTGTGGGCCTTGTTTTCCAACTGCGAATGTCCGGATCCAAATGATTCCCCAGACGGCGGATGAGGATGCGGATCGCAAGATGATCTCATCACTTTAATCGCCTTGTCACACAAAACCCCCGTCAAAGGAATGGAACTCCTGAGTGATCTCCCGCAAACTGATGAGTCGACGGCATGGCAGGCATTGAGGACGCCCGCAGAGTGCAGGGGGCGGAGCACCACACAATCCTCGTGCACCGCCAGGGCAATTCACCGTCGGCGTACCAATAGGAGCAAGTCTATTCCCAGGTGAGGCACTTGACTCGTTTCGGCGTCATGATCGGAGCGCGACCAGCCACTCCCGCTTCCGCCCACTACACACCTCGCCCTTCTGCCCCCATGAGTCTCCGCGACTTTGCACATGAGGCGCTGATGTTTGACTGCCTTATTATCGGTTGGCTGTCCCCTATGCCTGAAGACTGTTCTGTTTTATGCTACCTCCCCTGTCTATTTTCCTACCAGATACAAAACCAGAACTGATCCATCAAGATGCTTCAACCTCCGGTCGACTCGCCCCGGAGGCCACTTAGTATCATGACCACGGCCACATCTGCCTCAGCCCAGGATAAGTCAGGTGTGACGTGGTCGAAGAGCGTGAACGAAGAAAACGCCTGGGAGGACCTGATCTTGACCCTCGGTTTGTACCCCATCTCCTGATCCCTTCTTTTTAGCGACAGCCTTCCAGTGGTGCCAACAGTTCAAGCTCCGACGGGCGCGGAGCCAACCGTACCACTGACAGCATGCTGTCGCATTTCTAGATATTGCGCGACATGGTTAGAGTGGGGTTGATCTGTTAAATCTCTTGTTAGAAGCAAGGAGAACGCCGCCAGGATGCAAACTCCGGTCCCAGACTACCGATCGCCTTGCTGACTTGAAGATTCTATCTAGATGGCGGAGGTATTCGAGGCTACGCCAGCCTACTCATCCTTCAACGGCTTATGCACGAGATCGCCGAATGCGAAAAGCGATTACAGGACGAGGAAGGTCCGGTCGCAAACAGCCAACGGCGCACCTTCAACGAAGACGAGCTCCTACCATGTCACTACTTCGATTACATATACGGCACAAGCACTGGTGGCCTAATATCCGTACTGCTTGCGCGACTGCGCATGACAGTTCCCCAGTGCTTGGAGTTGTACCGTGCAGTTGGGAACGATCTCTTCGGCCATCGTAGGAACATCCTCCCACTAGCGACTAAATACCACCACAAGCCGTTAGAGAAAGCTGTGCAGAGGATCGTCAAACAATATTGCAAACACCATGGCGATAGCTGCAATGGAAACGATTGGCACCCATGGAACGTTGACGAAGACGCAAAAGACGAAGGTGGTTCTTCATCGTCGAGCACTGACGGGCAAACAGAGCGCATATGTCAATCAATCTGCCTTACTGCAACACATTCCGGGCAAATATCGGAGGCTTACCTTCTGCGCACGTACGACCACCGTTACGACCCTGACATCGCGCCGCCGTGGGTGACGCCATACAACACAGGCGCAGACAAGCTGAGGATATGGCAGGTCACCAGGGCCACTTCTGCCGCACCATTCTTTTTCAAGATGCTCGAAGCTGACTTTGGAGGCACAAGGGGGAAGATAGGGTTCAAAGATGGTGGGATTCGTGAGAACAATCCCTCGTATGCCGCCTATACAGAACATCTTTCCCTCCGAGGCGAAGACCACGAACCAGCCATACTGCTGTCGGTTGGGACTGGACGCCCAGATACTCAGCACGATGGTTTCGCAGCAGTTTGGCCAGGCCCTTTTGGCAAGGTTCCGCTGGTCAAGAAGTGGTCGGAAAAAATCGCAGTTTTTAAGAACGTTTTAATCAAGTACACCGAAGGAGAAAATCGGCACAAGACAATGCAGACAATTGCGCGAGGAGAGCATCGGTGGTACAAGCGGCTGAATGTTGACAAAGGCTTGGAAGATATGCCACTAGATAGCTGGGAAAAAGGGTTATGGAAAAATCCCCACACAGGAGAAACGAAGCAAGTTTCCGGCGGAAAAACGCTATCGAAGATGGAGACGGTCACCAAAACCTATCTGGATCGAGACGAAGTAAACAAGTCCGTTCACGAATATGCCCCGCCAAAAGTTATGTTGCAACAGGTTGCCGAGAGGTTGGTGCGGCACAGGAGGATGAGGGAAGCTACTAAACAAGAGGACTTGAGGAGGTGGCAGACGCACATGGGCCAGTGGCTTACCGGAAGCTTAAAGGAAGAGGACACGATGATAGTAGTTGAGGAGAGGAAAGGATCAAAGCCTTGATACCACCTTGCTCGTTCAGGATGTTGACACACTCACAGTACCAAGAAAGGAGATCTCTCCTCCCACCTCTTGCTAGAGTCACGAGAACAGTCAGAAGTGTGGCGCCTGGTGTCTTGGAACATCACCCTGGTTGGCCAATCTCGTCCTACTTCTTGTTTCACTGTCCATATTCTCCCTCTACGAAGTCAACTTGTTCACAGCCAAGGTGTTTGTCACTACGCATTTCACGGAGCATAGCATAGCGGAGCATGCATCGGCACGGCGTCTACACCTCCTCAAAAAGGCTCTTTTTTCGTTGGCGTTTTGGTTTGGATATGTATATTATTATGGATCATTTTGGATTCTCGAGCGACGACAGAGATACCATTTCTATCAACAATCATGTATCGTTAGCTACCAATACTAATATCTCACCCAGCCGCTCTTCTCACCACATGCTATTACTTAACATGGAATACAACCAGAGTGGGTTCAATATGTTTATATCTCCTGCTGAAATCAGGGAGGGTGTCAACAGGAAGCAGGGGTTGATAACCTGCAGTTCCATCTCCCTTCCACTCCTATATACTCACAGCTTTCCCTCTTCCTTGATAACATCCCTAACCAACTTCAACCCCTCAACCGCAAACTGCACCATGTTCGCCTCCCTATCTGTCCCTAACCCCGTCTCCACTTCCCTCGTCACAGTCCCCTTCTCACTTGCAACCGCCAACGCCACATACCCCGGCGTCCTATTCTTCGTCGTCCCTCCCGTGGGCCCTGCCGTACCACTCTCACTAATCGTATACGTACTCCCCAGCTGCTTCCGCGTGTGCTCAGCCAGCCCTGCGACGATCTCCGGTGTTGGGCCTTTGTAGTCTTTGATCGTAGCGTCGGTCCAACCAGCGAATGCGATACGCGATTCCAGCGTATAGAGTGTGAGGCCGCCTTTATAGAAGCCCGAGGCGCCGGGGTAAGAAAGGAGTGTTGCGGAGATTAGACCCCCAGCGGCGGTTTCGGCGACGGAGATGGTTTCTTTGCGGGATTGGAGGAGGGGAGCGATCTCGAGGAGGAGGGAGTAGAGGGATGGGGGTGGGAAGGTGGTCATATTTTGCTGTGTTTATAGATTATCGATCTGAATACGAGGTGTATAGTGTATGGTTATTTTCTCCAATGTTGGGAGCTTTTTCTTGAAGAAGAAGAGGAAGTGGTGAGGCTGGAGTTGGAGATAGAGTATAGAGATGAAGCATCTTTCGAATGCATTCTCATCTGTGGAGTTCCACGCCTTACAAATCTAGAGGCTGTTTGTCAACCTAGGTAAGAAAAGAGAATCGCGGGGTAGCTTAGATTTGGAAGGAGTGACGTGAGGTGGGGTAGCTCCAAGTCTCACCTCTCATCTCTGAACACCTTAACCTCACAATTTGGCTTTTGTTCATGTTCACCATGCAGTTAAGAGCTTGATAGCCAGGTTTGCTGGCGTCCTTTTACCGGTCGTTCTCGCAACGAGAGTATGTGTAGACGAGCATTCTCTGATAGGCTATTCGGCTAGACCTGCACTATAAGTCATAACCAAAGGTGGCATATGACAGGAAGGTGGCCGGGACGAAAACTAGAACCCTATTGATGTCTTCCTTGATTACGGCAAGAAGTTTGGTATACTTTCTCTATCCTAGTCATGTTCCAGGTTATATGGTAGGGTGCTCTAGCAACCATGAAGAGCCTGCCTCCACTGCTTCCGCGAGTGCCCTGAATAGTCAAGGCAGATCTCCCAAGGCATACGCAGCTGATATAACTTGAAAAACCCCTGGTTGGCAAGCGGCAAGTCTCCAGATGTATCCATTCAGGTCGCCCTCCTAATTTGAGACAAAGCAACTCAGTGAAAAGGCAGAATAGACCCCTCCGAACAAATACCAATGAGCACCCACTAATATCACCTATTCGCTCTTAAAATGGTCCTATTCATTAGTTTTAGTCTTAAACTCCCACCTTCGACTTTGAGTGACAAGGAGTTGTCTTTATTTTACTTTCTTTTGAACCCTGATTATAGCGAACGCTAGTCCAATATAGGTTAGTACTGTAGCCATTCTTCTAACAACAGCTCAGCTCCAGCTTCCAAGCTTCTTCAGCTGTTTGCGCAGTTTTCAGGTCCCTTCATACTTGTTCCGCTGCATTCACGTCCTTTTAATTCCATTCAAGGTTGCCTCATTGCTCCCCTGGGTACCCTCACCTCAACACTTTTGTCACCCAACATGTCTCTGGGACCGTACTTAGATCGACTCCCCGACGAACTCATTCTGGAAATCCTGGAACTTCTCTCTCTATGTGAGGATCACTTATGCTGCCGAAATGGGGTTTACTGTTACCTCGATCTTACCCTTACATGCCGTCGATTCTACCGCTTCGCTACTCCTTTCCTCTACAAGGAGTACGATTGTCCGTTCCGAGGAGACCCTGAATACTTTCTGAGAACATTGGTTGAAAACCCAACCCTAGGGGAGTATGTGAAGAAGATGGAGTGGCAATGCGACGGCTGGCTGCACCGTCTTCATGACACAGCCGACCGTCGGATCATCTCTCAGAAATTCTTACAGATGGGCACGCCGTCTGCCATGGATTTTGCCGCGAACTTTGAGACTTTACCGTTCGAGGACAATGGGCGCGTGGATTTCGATAATGTATTGTACCGAGACGACCCAGTCATTGAGGCAATTTTAATGTTTACCCCTAACATCGAGGATCTGGTGGTTTGGGGCAAATACCAGCCAGAGAAACAAAAGCGACCCTGGACTGCGTCTATGAAGCTTGGCTTTCCACATAGCTTTCAACACCTTAAGTCAGTGTATGTCCATATCGCTTGCATGCGACTGGAGGGCGCGTCCACCTTCCTCTTCCTCCCATCGATAAAGAAATTAGAGCTTATGGAGTTGACGGAGAACGGAACGGCCCGCAAGTGGGATATGCCAACCAGCTCTTATTACACATCTCTGCCGTTCGGATCCTCGACTGTCGAACATTTTCGTGTTGGAAATTCCCTTGTTGAGTCAAAGGTCCTAGCAGCCCTCATCCGAGTACCACGGGCCTTGAAATACTTCGAATACGGCCAAGGTCACTGGTGGGAAGCTGCTAAGATAGATTACGCATTGTTAACATCCTCTTTACGTCACCACCGTCAATCGCTAGAAGAGCTTTGGCTTTCACACAACTGGAGTGATCCCGGTCCGTGTCGTGTGCTCGAATCTCTGGTGGACTTCACTAATTTGAAAATCCTCCACATACCGTTGACCGCTCTCGTTCCTACCAAGGCCTTTTTAAAGGATCTGGACATAACACCAGCAGTGCTGGATCTTTTACCCTCCGGTCTAGAAGAATTGCAACTCACTGTTCAACTCCATGATTGTCGATTCGACGCAGACTTCACGCACGCCCTTGAAGTTATAGCACAACACGCAAACGAGAAAGTTCCCCAGCTTAAGAAGGTCGTCGTTGGAAAAGCAATACTTCATAAAGATTCTGAACCAGGTTGGGAGAGCCTTCACCGGGATTTTGCCTTGGCCGGCATCGAGTTTTCTGCTCCTGACAAGAGAGAATTAACGATTATTGAGAGCCGTCCAACTGGTAATAGTGATGGGGACGATGACAATAGTGATGAGGAGGACATTGAACAAGACGTTCAAGACATAGACTCGGACTCTTTATGGGGATTGATGCCTTTTGCTGGGGACGACGAGATGGCAAACCCGGCTACTCTATGGGGCATTTTGGAATCTTAGTCATCAGTTTTCTCCTCTCCATTAATAACCCGGAAAGTATGATCTCAACACAGAGGGTTCTTATATTCGTGGAGTCATGCGCTCCTTTGTGTTTATTTTGTATTTCTCAACGGCGTATTTATTAGGACAAGTATTGCTTGAATATAGAGCAGCTTTGGTCACACTCAGAGCCCCGTCTACCTCCGTGGTGCAGTATGGCAGAAATAGGGCAGCATAAACAGTCTGTCATCCTACTTGTTACAACCTCCCACGCCTACTACAGAACTGGGAACTTCGAAATATCAGAGGGAGGCAGTGCTAGTTGATCAGAAAGGTCACAGCATCACGAGGTAATTGTATCCTGAATCTTATTCAAAGGGCTATTGGAGGCTGGGGTTTGCGCGAGTAAGACAACCGACTTTGCGGCCACCAGTCAGATGATTTTTCGTAGGAGAACGAGGCATAAATAAACGCAATTGCGTTTCAATACCCTAAATTCGGAATTTATTATCGCAAAACAAACTGAATAAGCCAGTTGGTAAATATGGTTGCTTGTACACGGATCTGTACGTAACTATCCTTAACCACTTCAACTGTGGGATCATAGTGATCGCCAAACAAACCCCAGGATTGAGCACATCAGACAAGATAGTCTTGGGCCTAGGCCTTAGTACTAGGGCTGTTGCACTTGTTGGTATAACGGTAGGCTTATCCCAGTGTGTATGTTCTAAAACGGCCCCAATTTGGTTAGGGGGGTGTTGGATAAGCTGTAGGAGGAATCGCAGGCCTAGAGGCGTCTTCGATCCACAAGCCGCTTATAATCAAGCCTCTAGGCTTGTAGATCAAAGATAATCGACAATTTTTTTCTCGACATAATGAATCAGTGGTGTGGATTCAGGTGGAGACTGAGGCCCTCTAGAAGGGTTAGAAGCTAAGGATCAAGTGTTTGCAGTTATAGAGCTCAGAGAGCCCCCACCGCCATGAAACCACTGCTGTCTACTATAGTTACTTGCTGCCTGCCAAGCAGCATGCTGCCTAGTCCACCCTTCTGTATATATAGACCCTTAGGTACACTCCTTTAGCAATCAACTCAGTTCCTCATGCCTCTGGTGCTACCAAAAGCTTCACATAAAGTCCCCACCCTTAGCACTTACGGACCTCTCAATCTCTGGGGAATTAGTATTGGGTATTCAGCAGTGGGAGCTACATGGTTAACAGCGCTTGAGTTTGTGTTTCGCGAAGAGCTTCATTAGTTGAATGTTATTGCGTACGGTACAAAAAGGGTAGGCTTAAATTTTTCTCTAAAGTTAGCATGTTCCAGTCAGAAAGTTGAATCGAACTTGATATTATCGAGATTGAGCTGCGCTTTCTGTGCTTTGCCGCGTAACCACCTTGGCTAACCGACTGGAGAGACAATTTAAGTTGTCGTAATTCGCATACTCTCGAGTCGGTACACCAGAATGCCAACGTAGCCGAATAACATGATACGTAACCGTCAACGGCGGGCCTGTATGTGCAAGCTCATCATACGTTCCATGCTGAGTAGGTGATGGAGAGAATCCAGTCCATGTGTACTCAAAAGAACCTGCCGAGTCAAATGGGATATATGTATCATCTCTCCTCCGCATTTTGATTTTCCGACACATCGCAGCAAAATCCTCGACTGCCGTGCGTAGCTCGGTGGCGCCGTTTTCTAAAGTTTCTAGCTCAATGTTTACTTCTTGGCAGGAGACCGGGAATCTGAGAGCTCGAAGACTGCCATCAAGCTCAAGGTACGCAGAAGGGGGTGCTAATAATGGGCCCCAAAGGCTCGTGCGGATGGTCCAAGTAATCTTCCTCCATTGAAGATGCGTGTGCTTGAGATATTTGCTTAGACGCGCGAACCCAATCATGCCCATAATATCATGGAGATGATAAAGGTTCTGGCCTTGCTGCTTGGTTAGATGAAATATGTAGTGATCCCAATCAATTTTTGAACCAGTCCCGGTAAACGCAAATAGATGGTGGGTAGCGCTCCGTAGTGGTATAGCCTGCGCTTCGTAGTATATCAGTCGACATGTTTGAAGGAGTGCAGTTTCGATTCTCGTCTTGTATTCATGGCCGGGGCGGAAGTGGCGGGATTGAGAGTCTACCGGGTCTGTTTCGTCTTGGCATTCGCAGAGGGCATATTCAAATATCAGATTTCGGATTTCGCTTGGGAGAGTTGAGAAAAGTGGACTCTGGGTTTGTTGATGCGAGTTCTCGGGGGTAATTTCTTGAATAGAACGCCGGAGTGCTCGGGCACCATTTGCTCGCTGGTGGCGAGACTTATGCTGAGATTTTATATCGTTGCCCCTACTAGGATCTTGGTATTCAGAACGATAGGGTATGATTGCTATCAAGCTGAGCAAGGACCTACATTGATCACGGTTTCAATCGGAAGACTGATTGTAATGTGGAGACATTCCCGATACGGTCCTGCGGCCGGTCCAAGCCTTCGAAATTGGATTTCGAGTCAGGCACCCCTATTTCCGAAGAACTTATGATGGGTAGTGTTTACAGACAGTTTGTTCATTCGCGGTCCGAAGGGGGAGGTGGCGAGACAAGGAAAGTATACCCGACCCACAACCACGTTCTCGCTCGGAATCGCTTGTCCGCGCCGTCGATCTTTCTTCACCACCAACCTTAGCCAACCTTAGCCAACCGCCATTTAGACGTCGTCTTATGAGATTGTGGTTGTAATCGCTTGTCAGGAATCATTACAAAGCCAGTGAGCTTTAATTTAGCTTCAAGAGTCGGACGATCTTTCAGAGCCTAGCCTTTCGGGCCAACGACAAGTAGTTTGACAGCTTTCTCCAGAAGACCGAACCGTTTGTTCTAGCCCAAGAAATCCTGTAGATGATTCTGCACCCATTTTGATTCATGCATCCGAAATCTCCGAGCAAGCCCTCGCGCCGAGAGAGTCAGCTCTCGCCCGAGGCTTGGGTTTTCCGATCGGAAATAGCCGGGTCAACGCATACCGCTATGCTTCAAACGTCTACAGCAACGTTCGTGTTCAAGGAAAACAACGAGGATGAAGCTTTCATGTGAATCTGGAACAACGTACGGAGAGAGGAGGAAAGGGAACCATCGACCTAGTCGTGCATGGCGCTAACCGTTCAATTGGAGCGGTCCGAGATCCTCTCTGCAATGAACACCTCAACATGTGTAAAATCCCGCCTGCTGCTGTCATTGCTTAAGACTTCGGCCTTGATAAGGTTTATGAAAGCTCAATTGGGCGATAAGCTTTTGCAGTCGTCGTCTTAAGGGAAAGAGATATATCCGTTTGGACCAATGTGCATCTCACCACTAATCACGGCAGAGCTCCTTGAGGTCCGACAGAACGGAGTCGATATTTTCAGTAGCCTCCAATGCACGAGCAACAGGGTTTTGCCTAGCTTATCAGTGTCTTCGAGCTAAGGCTTCTTTGCGACCTGCATAAGCTCCAATTTCATCATCAGCCACCAACCTTGCCGGTAAGAAAGAGGAGGACGCTCCTCTTCCATCGCATCATAAAACACGTCTGCGTAACCGTCACATATTCACCGTTCTCTCTCCCGTGTGACCCTATCATTCACCGAGTTCTTCCTTAAAGATAAGGGTACCCTAGCCTTGTCAGACTTTTCTAGCCAAGGGGTTTCTTGTGTTTTATGCGTTTCTGTCAGCCATATATATAAGCCGGCTATCTCCCTCACCAATTCCGGAATTCCGATTCTTTCAACTTACTCGGCTTATTAGACGTCGTCCACTACAACCAGGACCTCACATTACTCAAAACCTTCTTCCCAAAAGTCTTCTCGTCTCCCATCAACCTACCAGGTTGGACTGGACACTCTCAGCCCACCTATACTCACCTCCCACTTCATCTCTTATTCAGAATGCGAACAGATATGCGGTCTGGACAGAAGCAGTATCTATCCTTCAGGGACTTTGACAGCCCTGACGGATCTGACGTCTCTACTGCACCCACTCCTGACACAATGACACCCAACCCGACCCCTAACGACCTCAAAGTTATCCTTGCGAAATACTTGATGAGCGAGAAAACGCTCCGCGAAATCCGAGACTCCCTTGTCGATATTGCTCGCAACGCCGGGCAAATGATGATCAACGCTGACCCCTCCGTGTGCACCTCGGACACGAAGAAAAACACCAGCGACCGCGTCACCGAGACTGACAAAGCCATTGAGAAAATGGTGCACTCGCGCCTCCAATCCGCGTACCCCAACATTGACTTCCTAGGCGAGGAGACATTCAAAGTCGGTCAAAAGCTGTCCGACAAGCCAACATTCGTCTGTGACCCCATTGACGGCACTCTGAACTTCATCCACGGATTCCCCAACACAGCCGTCTCTCTCGCTCTCACGGTGGCAAAAAAGCCGGTTGTAGGCGTCATCTACAATCCCTTCCGCGGGGATCTGTATACTGCTGTCAAAGGCCAAGGCGCCTACCTCACCACAGCCTCCGGCCGAACTCACAACCTCCCCATTCGGTCCACACCTGCTGCTCTTCCCTCACTAAACGGCTGCCTCGTAGCTCTAGAATGGGGCTCCGAGCGCCAAGGTCCGAACTGGGATCTCCGAACCTCGATGTCACAGACGCTTTTGTCGTCCCGCTCAACCGGCGGCGCTATGGTGCACTCGATCCGGTCCTCCGGCTCCGCTGCCCTCGACTTTTGTTACGTGGCTGCGGGCCAGATGGACCTATTCTGGGAGGGCGGATGCTGGATTTGGGATGTTTGCGCGGGCTGGTGCATTCTGGAAGAGGCTGGCGGAATGGTGGCGAGTGCGAATCCTGGTGATTGGAGACCGGAGTTGGAGGGCAGGTGTTATTTGGCTGTGAGGGGAGCGATGAGGGAAGAGCAGGAGAGCGTTGTGAGAGAGTTGTGGGGGCTGATGGGGAAGAGGCGGTTTGTGTTCTGAAGAGGTGGGAAATCTGGGTGGGTGTAAGGGGGGGGGGGGGGGGGAGGAAAGAGGTTGTGGAGCTCCATCAAGACGATTGAAAAAGCTTGACCAGGTGGAACCATAGGTTGTTTCTACAACAGCCACTGTGTATCAGGACTGAGCGGTTGGAGTCACTTCACTTCACTTCGGCTTCTGGTAAACTGGGGCGCATCTAGATTTCATTTCCTGTTTATGTTTCTTCGGTAGGCGCTCGGTGTTGGGTCTCTGCCCAGACTTGACGATACCCCTATATTTTCTTCATACCACAGATGGTATGGTGTCTCTGCCATCTCCTTTCTTAGTTCAAAAGGGCCGTTTGCTCGGTATTTGGTGTAATAGATAAAAAAGTTCCTGCTTGGGAAATTTGGAATATGAGATTCATGAATTTTTCCGAAGCGATATTTGAGTAGATATTGACCTACCCATGACTTTGAAGTGGGTCGTGTAGTTGAATGATGGACTATGCAAGCAAGGAAGGGTGACTGTGGGCGGGCTTGATGTTGAAAAATGGCCTGAGTATAGATATCCGCCTTTGAAGGATAGCTGAGGTGTTGTCTGGCCGCTAAAACTTCTGGGCTTTCTGTTTAGGAGGATTGAAGCGCTGCACAGACACAGTGTTTGCAAGAGCCCGAAAATAACCTCTGTCAGTGCAGTCACAACGGGTATCTAGCAGTTTCGATTAATCCTAACCTTCGGACAAAAGGGTTGGTTTCTTTAGGTAACTAGGTACAGTTCATTTTAGTGTAGTGCACAAATGCCACCGAGAAGAGAGAGACCTTTCAGACTCCCCCATTCCATATTAACAGCCGCCTAGCTCTGCTTGTCTCCTTTTGACTATCAACTGGCTTACATATTTTGCCCGAAAGCATTGGCAACAAAGCACACCACGCGAGCTACATATGTGCCAACCAAGGAGATTGTCCATCTTCGAGAGAAAAGTTCATAGAATCCCTTTCTTCGCCTTGCCGCGCCTCCCCATGTCCAAGATATCCTTCCTTGTCCACTCTCTGGAGGATTGATTCAACCCCCTTTTCTCGGCGCAATCGGCGTGGCTACTGGGGCGCGGTTGGGAGCGGAGCTCTTCTTGCGCTGGTAGTAGCTCTCGAGGATCTTGCGGACATGGGCGAGGCTCTGGGCTTTGTCCTTGTTTGCTCGGAGGTTCTCGACGGTGTACGGCGGGTCGATCATCACAGAGTCATTGACGACGATGCTGGGTTCCGCCCAGCGGGTGGGGAGACTGGGCGAGGATTGTCAGTTGGGAGCTCCTCTGCGGTAAGGGCAAGGGGGCTGCAGAGGGCAGACTTACGTCCGGGCAATAAAGTCGAAAATGTCCTGTGCCTCTCTCGTCACGTTCTTGCCCCGCATTGCATCCTTCTGCTTCATCTCCCGGATTGTGCGCTCTTCTCGTGCCTTCAGTGCCTCCAGATCTACCTTGGAGATGCTCGGGAGCGCGCCATCAAACCCGGGTCCTGACTCAGGAACACGCTCACCGGGGCCGACCAGGTCGAAACTAAGGATGTGTGCGAACGGGATGATGTGGTAGTCGCCGGGCTGGCTCGCGAGCGGAGCGGAAGGGTTCGGCGGGGCAGGCGCGGTGTTGATGGCAATCGCGTTGGTGATGTTGCACGTGGTGAACAGCGTGCCCTCGAGGATGTTATTGTGGGGAGCGCATGTAATCTTAATGCTGCAGGCCCCCGCCGTCAGTCTCACTCCAGGCTCAGATAATGCGACCCAGAGAATCTGTCCTGTAGGAAGAGAGACAGAGACTTACCGCGCCCCAACCGCCTTATACAAGACCGAGTCTCCATCAATGACATCCTTCGTCGGCCCACCGCCGACCTTGGGCGTCGCAATCTTGCCCACAATGCTCTGTCTCTTGCTCTCCGCCATGTTTGCTCTGTTTGGCTAGAATCCGACGCTCGCGGGTGCGTGGTGCCGTCTCACACGATAACTTTGCTACTCCTCTGATCCCGAAGCTCGCCAAAGACTCCCAGAAGCCCAACGCCGGAGAGTCATGCAAGCAGAAGAAAGCCCAATGCAAAAGAGCGACAAGAAGAAGAGAGGGCAAGAACAAGAGCGCACGCGACTGTAGGGGGAGAGACGCCGGGCGAATGCAGGTGGTGGAGTACCTGCGGTGCTTGCGCAAGAGAGACGGCCAGTCGTTTCGGTCAAACAAGCCTTGGGTCCAACAAAAGTTTCCGGGGCGCCTGCTGCCGCGCCGATCACGTTTTGCTTGTTGGAACGCTGCGATAAATCTTAACCCTGCGTCAACGGTAACTACTAAGTCTCAAGGGCAAATACGCGGACGACAACGGGCTGCAACAGCTCGTGGACTCGTTTTCTTTTAAACATTTCATCACTGCCCTCCTCACACGAATCTGCAACCGGTTTAGTGCCTCTTACGTTAGGACTAGCGCGCCCTGCCAATCTGCAACATCATGCCCTCCGCGATCGTCACGCTGGCATGTAATGTCACGTCCCTCTCTATTGAAGACATGCAATTGATACTGCCTCTCTGTTGATGCACTCTGATTCATCTTATATATGCATTATTTTTTCACAGGCACATCTGATGCAACTCTCTGCTGTCGTCTAACCAGCCTACTAACATCTCCTGTTCCCTATGCAGTGTATGTCGAGGCAGACACATTTCCTCCCCTTCCGGTCCAGTTGACGTGGATGTCCTTGCCCTCGGGGTAGTCCGTGCTGGCGCATTCAGGCTTGACCCTGAAGGTGTGCGCGCCGAAATAGTCACGTTGTGCCTGCAGAAGGTTCGCGGGCAAGTCCTTGGAGCGGTAGCCGTCGTAGAAACTAAGGGCGGTGCTGAATGCAGGAGTGGGGATACCCCACAGAGCTCCCTTGGAGACAACACTAGCAGAAATCAGTTCACTGTCCTATCCCGGAAGGCTGACAACGAAAAGAGACTCACTCTCTCCACCCAGATTGAGCCTTGTGGATAGCCTTGTTGAAGAAGTCATCGAACAGCAAGTTCTCAAGGTCTGGATTTGCTCGGTAGCTATGGTAAGGTTAGTGAGATCCCTTACAATCTTTGTGGTCCAGACACTTACGCTTTGGTGATATCCTTCAGGAAGACAGATCGAATAATGCAACCACCACGCCACATCAGGGCAATTTCTGGCTTGTTCAGCTTCCACTTGTACTCCTTGGCGGCCTATTCATTCATTAGCTACTGGTCCACTTCATAATTGTAGTGAGCCTCACATTCTGGATCAGCATGAAACCTTGCGCATAAGAGATGATCTTTGACGCGTAGAGGGCCTGCTCGAGGTTTTCGATGAAAGCTTCCTTGTCGCCAGAAAAGCTTGGGGTAGGTCCGTCGAGGACTTTGGCGGCGCGGCCACGCTCAGCCTTGAGCGAACTCAAGCATCGAGCGAACACAGCCTCTCCAATCAAAGTGACAGGCATGCCAAGGTCGAGCGCGTTGATGGCGGTCCACTTTCCGGTACCCTTCTGGCCAGCCGAGTCAAGGATCTTCTCGACAATGGGCTGGCCGTCTTTCTCATCGTCCTTGTACATGATGTCGCGGGTGATTTCGATGAGG
The DNA here is from genome assembly GCF_010093535.1 of Lindgomyces ingoldianus. Classification (NCBI taxonomy): domain Eukaryota; kingdom Fungi; phylum Ascomycota; class Dothideomycetes; order Pleosporales; family Lindgomycetaceae; genus Lindgomyces; species Lindgomyces ingoldianus. Next base: position 2,299,673 of record NW_022985162.1, on the reverse strand, counting down.
AAGGAGTCGAGAACGCCGTTGTTCCACTTGGTGAAAACATCGCCAATTTCCTTATCCTTCATTCCGAGACCACGTTTCATAATGTCGTAGGCCTAGCAATGTGTCAGCCACAGCGCCTCTAGTTTTACTGTCTGGGAAGCACCGACCTCGCAAATCAGCTGCATGTCACCATATTCAATACCGTTGTGGACCATCTTGACGTAGTGGCCAGCACCCTCGTCACCGACCCATTGACAACAGGGCTCGCCGTCAGATTTCGCGGAGATAGATTGGAGAACGTCCTATATGTTTGTCAGAGCTTACGTTCGATAAATTGACTAAGGACGTGCCTACTTTGATATATGGCCATGCCTCTTCATTTCCACCTGGCATGATACTTGGACCATAACGGGCACCCTCCTCTCCTCCAGACACACCGGATCCGACGAAGCGGATGCCTTTCGTAGCCAAGTATTTCGTTCGGCGGTTTGTATCAGGGTAGTGGGAGTTGCCACCATCGATGATGATATCACCCTCCTCGACACCACCCTCGGTAAGCAGGAGCTCGATGAAATCGTCGACGGGCTTGCCAGCCATGACGAGCATCATCATTCGTCGCGGCTTCTTGAGCTTCTGGACGAACTCCTTGATGGAGTGTGCGCCAACAATTGACTTGCCCTTCGCCTCTGCCTCTTGGTTAGCCTCATTACAAAGTTTTCACGTAGCCTCCTGTGGCATGTACCATCATTAAGGAATCGGTCAACTTTGGAAACACTGCCACAGCGGTCAGTACACTGATTAGAAATTGCAGACGTGGTAGGTCTCACGTTCGGTTGAATGCAACAACCTAAACGTCTGTCAGTATTCGAATCCAGTGTTCGGTTTAGAATGGGCGCATACGGTGAATCCATGATCGGCACTGGCTCCTGTCAGTTATGCTTATGAAAACAACGCAGACTTGAGTAATTGCTTACGCATTCAGGATCAGGTTCTGACCCATGACCTGGAGATTGATGGTGAGTTCGACGTCTTTTCCTGATCTTCTCAGGGCGGGCAGCAGAACCTACAGCAAGGCCGATGAGGCCGAAGTCGCCAACTGCTTCAGTCATGGTGACGAACAACTAACTGTCGAGCAATGGAGGCTGTGTAAAGTCAGAGGTGGGATGGCGGGGTAATGCGCAGACGATGAGAGCACGACGGCGCAACAAGAGCAATTTACAGAGGGAGATGGATGAGAGATGAAGATTGTTGACAGCAGATAGTGGGGGTGTCTGTGGATAATAAGTAGTCCCCAGCCTTTCCGACCGGAAGAGTTTGGAGTCTGGTGGTAGTGGTAGCGGCTGCGTGGGCGGGGCACGTCTGCATCAATGAGAGCGCGGCGGCTGAGATGAAGCACGCCCCAAATGATCCCTACAGTTCTTCATAATCCACGGAGAATGCTTCGGCCGCGGCGGTAGCGCTGCGACTTCACTCCGCTGTTGTCAGTTCCTTTTGCAAACGCGCTGTGCACCTCCGAGCGTCGCCGCGGAAAATAGTAGCATGCGCGACGCCTTCATAGCTTCCACCCCTCCATCGCTGTACCTGGTCCGAGAGGAGGCTGGTTGTGAGGCTTGAGGGTGTGGCTGATCACGTGGAATCTGCGCAGTGGGTTCATTCACCCTGCCGAAGACAGCCGCTTTTCCTCTCGCGGCCAAAAACTCCGTCGCTGTCCCACGTCCAACAAATTGTCAACAATTCACGCACCCGCGCAGCAGATTACCACATCTATTCCCATCTGCGCGGCCCGAGAGAGCGTCCCTGCAGCCCAAGGCAGTCGCATTCTCAACGCCCAACAGGGCCTGGCTTTTACCCGCAAATCCAACTTGCCACTTCCGCGCAACTGGGAAAGACTTGGCGGATTGGAAGGTCAGTCAGGTAGCGACAACCTCAGCAACCTGTAACCGCACTACACGAACCACAGGCGCGGTAATATTTGACGCCCTCGAACGGCTCCTCCAGATAGCATCCACTCCCCACGGCCGAATACTCGTCGCCTTGCCCAACCTTCAAAATCTCCATCCAAGGAAGCTACACCACCGAATAGCTGACATGGCACTCCCACCCCCTCCCCCGGGCCTCGGCAGCAGAGACAGCATTGGAGACAAGATGGCTGCCAACAAGCTCCAGCCACACCCGTCTCTCCCCGCACGTCCACCCCCCTCCGCTCAGTCGCCGCCACCCTACCCCCATAACCTTCCTGGCGCGAGAGGCTATCCAGCCAACAATGCGAGCTATGGTGGTTACGCGTCTCGCGCCGTTGTGTCTGGTGCGCCGGTCATGAATTCACAGGCATCTTTCAACGGTGGTGGGTACCAACCAAGTCCATACCCAGCAGCTACCTCATACTACCAGCAGCAACCGACTTACGCCACGGCCACACCTCCGCAAATAATCAACCCCTACCCCCTCCCTAATCAAACCACTGGGACTGGGAGAAGCGGTGGCTATGACCCAGAAGAGGAAGCCCGAATCGCAGAATGGAGCAGTGCATACGCTCCCAAGGATAACAAAGCTGGACAGAGTGGCATGGGCAATGCGAACGTGACGCCCCTCGGTACCCGCCCAGCTTCTACCGCGCCTGGAGATGCCAAAACAACTCCCGATACTGAAGCAGGGTCTGCGGCGGGAGGAAAGCAGAAGACTGTCGTCCGCCAAGGCGGAGGAAAGGTCTGGGAAGACTCTTCTCTCCTGGAATGGAACCCTCTGCATCCCCGACTATTTGTCGGGAACCTCGCTGGCGAAGTCACTGATGAGTCCTTACTCAAAGCTTTCTCGAAATATCCCTCAGTATCAAAGGCCCGAGTCATCCGAGACAAGAGGACGACGAAAAGCAAGAGCTATGGCTTCGTAAGTTTCGCAGAGACGGACGACTTTTTCCGTGCCGCAAAGGAGATGGAAGGAAAATACATTGGCAGCCACCCCGTCAGAATCAAACGCGCAACTGCCGAGGTCACTGCAACCAACAAACGAGACGACAAGCATGGAAAGCATGGAAAGAACAACAAGAAGGGTGGCGGAGGGGGTGGCGGGAGCTTTGGGGGAAACGGAGTGCAAAAGACACAAAAGGGCCACAAGTCTCTCGGCCCCAAGCTGCTTGGCTGAGCTAAGATCATCACTCATCGATCCATCTTCACATTTCGGTTGCGGGATGTTCTGAATGACGAAGCTGCCCGTTAGAGGAGTTGCTAAAGCTCCTGAAGAAAGCCGCGACAATTACTGGGTTGGAAAAATCAAGATTCCAAGGTGTGTAGACTCTGTTCCTATCAACCTCCCCTTCCCTATCAATTTTCTATGTGTAGCATATCTTCTTCCCTTCAATCGTGGGATGGCGTTAAATCTGGTCAGACTGGCATCCACAGTCCAAGGGCAGAGTCGAGAGTCTCCACCTCAGGAGTGTATAGATCGGAATAGAGTGATGGCTTAAGATCATGCCCTAAGGAGGCGAAGTCGCGGACACTGGTAGATACATAGGCATTCGGACTGCAGAAGGCAGTTTCATTGGGGAACGATTATGTAAAAATGCAAGCGTTGATCTTACTGCTGATCAAGTGCTCTGCGATAATACAATTAAAATTCTGCTTGGATGATAGCCACTACCCAGCAGCACTGTTCCTGGAATCGCTAAAATCTTCGGCTGAGGCGAAATCACGTGACTGTATTCTGTCCTCTTGGCAAACCGCGCCTGCAACGCGACTTGAAGATTCGGGGGCACCTCACACTCCAAACCCGCCGCGCATCTCAACCACCATCGACCAAACCCCCTCCGCAACTGCGCCGTTGTCGCATACTACGTCGCCATGATGAACCAAGGTCAAATGGCGCAGGACCCTAGCGCACTAGTCCCCAACAACCTCGTGAGTTCTTCGCGCCCTTCACCTCGATGATTGACGCGGCTAACCCGAACAGCTTCCCCACGTGCATCTGGTCTCCTCCTACAAGTTCCCGAACTTTCCGCAACTACACCATGCGCAAGCCCTCGAGTACCTCATCAGAGGCCCCCAGATCGTCAACGATACTTCACCCGTTGCCTGGACCTATTTCCAAGTTCCGCCGCCAAGGGGTACTGTTCTCTTGACATGGCAACCGCCTCGCATGCAGACGCAGTATGCATCCGATGGCATAGTATGGGCAGATCCTGAGATGAGCTATAATACGGAACTGCGAGGCTATGTAAGCAACTGTTTTCTTCTTTCGACCTAGCTAACCTTGAGTAGACCCTTCAAATCCTCATCCACCAAAGCGGTTTCCAGTATCCGAATGAGCCTACTACTACCCACTCTCGATTACGTTTCCGGATTGTTAAAGGACCAGGAATGATAGATCCCAACCTCTGGATAGTCCACTACGGCACCGCCGATAGCGGTCACAGGATGCCCTCTAGTGTTATACAGATGACACCCGAAGTTCACATGAAGATGGCACATCGCGGACAGCTTGATAGGGCAGGACAGTTGTTGCGCAAGGAATTCATGCTAAAGGACCGGCCCAATTGGCCTAAGGTGGAATTCGGACAGCAGCAAAGACCAGCACAGCCGGCAGCTTTCTATAATCCAATGAACCAGCAAATGGGAATGCGAGTTAATCCGCCGGGCCCGCCACCTTCTAAACGACCGCGCGTGACACCACTTGACCGCACCCCACAGCAGATCCGACCGACGATACCGGATCCCCTTGAAGATGAAGAAAATGCGGCACAGGATTCATTTGACTTTCTGACTCCCCGTCAAATAAGCAGCATGAGGTATAGGCAGCACCATGTGTGGATGGAGGAAATCTTTTCATCGCCTTACGGCACAGCGCAAATTTTCCCTGTTGACCTTGGATTGGGTCTGATGGGTGAATTGGCTCCGCTGACCAGCGGAATCCTGGACGCTCCTGCGGCGTTAACTGCACCGGTCGGCTCGGACGCTTATGCGGTTAAGAGTTATCAACAACTTGCCCCTGAGAAGCTGGCAGACTTCGAGAAGCGCGTAGCGGACTATATGGCGAAAGAGGAGGCTGCGTTGGAGCAAATGAAAGCTGTTCATGCGAAGAAGATGGCTGACTTAAAGCGATCACGAACGTACATTAGAGCTGAACGTCGGTTGTCAGCTGTCCCAGACTTGTCACGCTCTCGTGACGGCGCAAAGGATAAAGATGTCATGTCTCCAATCGATCCTTCTGACGGAGTGGTGCACGAGCTAGAAAAATCACTCGGAGTTACATTCGACACGAAGAAGCACGTGGTCTGTGTGGATAAAGGGGGCTTCATTGAAGAGCAGCAACCACCACGTCCCCCACCTCAACAGGTTAACGGCAATGGAGCGACTCAAGCTAATTCCGTTACCGGAGACGGAGCGTTGAACGGCTTAATTGACGAGGGTGCATTGGATGCTGATAACAGTGCAGCAAGCCTTCTAGATCAATACGGCTCGAACTCTATGGCTGGAACTCCCGGGGCCAGCCTATCCGTACCACATATCTCTCAACCTCAGAGCCAAGCCCAATCCGCTGTAGCTACTCCCATTGTTACTATGGCCGACTCCATCCAGGGTACTTCTTTCGAAGAGCAAGCCAACATTGATACCATTAGTGGTACCAACGACTTGGTAGACCTCGACGTGGAAATGTCAGGCATGACCAACGTAGAAGAGAAAGGCGGGGAAGGGGACTGGGTCATGGTTAATCAGACCATGGAAAGCGGGCAGCAGACCGGCAGTAATGACCAACCCACCATCAGCGTTGGAGGCTCAGCAGAATTGGCCGATCAGAACACGTTGCCAACATCCGGTGGAGACTCAGAACCCACGACAGGCATATTCGACGCTGCCGACTTTGGAAGCTTCGACAATCTAGACACTGCCGGGGATGCGTTGGCAGCCTACACGAATGCCGATGATGAGATGGGACTCGACCTAGTGGATGATTCAGCTTTCGGTGATGCCTTCCACGGGACCGAGACGCATCACGGTGAGACTGTGGATGGAGATAACGCGTGAGCATTAATTTGACGAAGATTGCTTCGTGACACAAGTGTGTATTGGACCCATTCCCATTATCTGCAAGCGTGGTGTCTCGAGCGATGGGTAGGCCCTTGCCGTCGAATATATGGGACTTGATATATAGATCGCTGGCCTGGAAGCTCAGAGAATGAGCATATTGTTTCCGGAAACTTCGGTTTGGAGTCTGGGTTTTCAGCTTCCTGCCTTGTGGTTGTAGCGACCCGTGCGTCAATGAAAACCAGGCATCAAAGGCTGGCTGGGATAGTGGGGTTGTTAACTTCAGTAGTCATATTATCACCCTCTTGTACTCTTTATCTCTACCAGCTTGATCCACGACATTCCATCTCGGATATGCTGTGTTTGTGGTCAATAAGTTCTCGTGGTGCTCGAATCTTTCGACTCTGGGCCGCCCTTGCGTTACATTGAGACTCACGAAGAGCAACGAGGTTCCCCAAGGATGCACGATGAACGCACACTGGCGGTTTTAATGTCTAGAGTTCCCGCGTTCTAAGAATCACGCCAGCCCTACCTACATAGGATCGGCAAGGAGGGTAGACATGACCACCTTTCATTTTCAAGAATGTACGGCGGTGCTTCGAAGGACCTTGTATCGGAGGACCGCATCGCTTTGTTGCTATGTCGGCATTTTCTGAACATATGATGCGCACCTGGGCAGGGTTACATTTCCACATCTCTGGATCGAATCGTTCTTGTAACCCCGGCTGCATGGCGTTAAGGCTCCCGCTGTTTCCCAGCCACGATGATCATGATGTCTAAGCGGTGAACTGCTGTGTGACAGAATAACTACGAAATATATGGAGTTCACTGGTATGGTCGAGCAGAGGCTGGTCCGATTTGTACGAGGTGACCCATTGTTCTTATTTCAAGTTGGTAAATTTTGGGTAGACTTTACCTTTGAATTAACTAAGTGCTCAGAGATTGGCGCTGATCGATCTCTTTTGCGTATTTCTATTTCAATTAAGATTATGCTAGCTAATCATATTGCGTCATGTGTTAGTCCAAAGCTTGGTGACAAAAACTTCAACTGTTCTCCTCTGCATCATTCTCACACAACATCACACACGAAGCCCACCTGTGTCTCCTCGCCCGCGCACTCGCTAGACAATTCGATTGTTAGCCTTGCGCCTTGCTCTCACCGACTCGACTTTCTTCGGAATCATGCATCAATCCACCCTCAAGGAGCATGCACGCCATGATGCTGGGGCGTTGGCGATCCCACCGGCTGACCGGGCCCTAAAGCTGATGAACAGCTAAACATAGCATCCATACAGAGGAGCTTTTCAAGATTCGGCATACGAGAAGCTAGCACGTCGCGCTCTTCCAGTGAAGGATGGGGGGGCTGAACCTAACAAGACCGTACATCGGAACTGTTCCTGACATAATATGAAGGTTTCTCGAGGATCGTCACTGTTCATACAATCCCTGTAAAGTTTTTCTCGGTGTTGAGTACTGTTTTTTTAATTCATGCCTTGATATATTTCACGATATCTTTCAATCGAGATGGCGAACTCTCGCTCCTGTTTTGCCCAAGCTAGCTTTGTGGTTGCACATTCTCTCGTTTTCAGTGCAATTGCTCTCACACTCGCTGGTCGTCATACAATGAGTCTTAGACATTATCTTTCCACCCTGAGACTTGTTCAATCTCGCAACTCACATTTTACGCTATATACAAGGCTTCAAAATTCCGCAACTCCACACTTAACAGGAACCATGGTTCTAGAAATTTCTCCCAGTATTCTCCATTTTCTCCTTCTCGGTTTACAGCTCTCTATTTCAGTTTGTTCTCCGATCACCTCTCAGAGAGATGGTGGCCTCGAGGAGCTTGGGAACTTACAAGAGCGACAAAGCGGAAATAGCTTTTTCTCGGTTCTCGGAATTGGGGGACTTGGAGATGGTTCAACACATCCGCGTTTAGAGATTCGTGAACTAGAGCAAAATGCTGACCAGTGGAATGTGTACCTTCTTGGGCTACGCCGATTCCAGAATATGAGTCAATCCGACAAGTTATCGTACTATCAAATCGCGGGTATGCGTGATTCTCTTATGCTAGCACAAGTCTCCCATTTCGACATGTTGCCTGCCCCCTGATTTGACCGTCTCAAGTCTTCACTATTCTGCCGATATCGTTTATTAATCTTGTTTAACAGGAATTCATGGGCGGCCATACATCGCATGGGATGGCGTCCAGCAGGTGGCTGGCGGTTTTGGTGGCTACTGTATCCATGGCTCGAACATTTTCCCCACCTGGCACAGGCCATATCTTGCATTATTTGAGGTAATTCTCATGGCAGCCTAATTGAATCCTCGTTACTAAGAAGTATGTAGGAGATATTGTACCTAAACGCTCGTCAAGTTGTCTCAGAATTCCCTAGTGGACCAATCAAGGACCGATTTACGAATGCCCTTTCGACTCTCAGAATGCCTTATTGGGACTGGGCAGCAGTTCCCCCTTCAGACCAAGGCACCTTACCGTTCAGCTTACGGAGACCTACAGTAGAGGTTACGCTTCCGAGTGGCACAGCTACAATTCCGAACCCACTGTTCTCGTATACGTTCCATCCTTTGAATAAGAATGATATGGTATGCCTGAACTCTAGAATCAATGTCGTCCGATGCTAACGAACGATAGGGCGGTTCAGGTAATTTCGCCACCTGGCCATCTACAATCCGCAATCCTAGCTCAAATGACGTGAATGCGGCAAGTCGGATCGATTTGGTAGCCAACCAGATGGATTCAGCTCGACCTAATCTACAATCTCGAGTCTTCAATATCCTCTCAATGCATCATGACTACGGCAGTATCAGCAATGACGGTTCTCCAGGCGATAGCTTGGAATCAGTTCACGATGCGATACACAACACCGTAGGTTCGGGCGGGCATATGGGTGAAGTACCATTTTCGGCATTTGATCCAATCTTCTGGCTTCACCATACGTGCGTTTTGCAAAGGAGTACAGGAAGAGACAATACTAATTTTAGTGCAGTAACATTGACCGCATGCTAGCGATATGGCAAGCGCTTAATCCTGATAGCTATGTCACGCCGATGGCACAACCTTACTCCACATTCTCAAGTCCGCCACAGGTTGTCAAAGACGTGAATTCACGTGAGTAGATTTAATCTTTCTTTAGACTGTTACTAATACAACCTAGCATTGCAGCCCTTCCATCGAAATGACATGGGGGATTTCTGGACGTCGGAGACCACTCGCTCAACTATAGCATTCGGTTACACCTATACAGAACTCGTCGGACTAAACGGAAACGACACACCAGGCCTCATCAATAGGATCAACACCCTCTACGGTCCTAACGCTACTCCCCAGAAGCGTACAATTTTACTAACCGATGGTGAGCTGGTGGAACGGTCCACTTTGAAGTCTCGAGGCATTGCAGGAGCCGCCAGCTTTTCATTAGGACGACAGTACACTGCGAATATCAAAGTTCGCAAGTTCGGCCTTGACGGATCGTTCAACGTGTATGTATTCTTGGGTGAGAAACCGGGTTCTGATCCTAGAAAGTGGATTAGTGAATCGTCGTTCGTTGGAATGAGTGGTATCTTTGCGGCCGCAAATCCGGATTCTAGGAAACTAAAGATCGAGGCAAATGGCGTTGTGCCGCTTACTCCCATTCTAGAAACAAAAGTGGGGACTTCCCAGCTTCAGAGCTTGAAGGAAGGTGTTGTGGGGAAGTATTTGAAAAATAACCTGCGATGGAGGATCTCGACTGTAAGCTTGACCCTCTCTCTTAGCGAGCACGCATTTCTCGCCGTACTTATTAACAACCTCTAGCTTGACGGCAAAGAAATATTGGTAGAGAATGCACCTGGTTTTCAGCTTTCAATTCTGTGGTCAGAAGTTGAGCCTGCGAAATCGGCGTCCGAGTTTCCGAAAGTGGTGGGGGATTGTCACATCCTGATGGAAGCGACGGATGGACGGCCGGGAGGGTTTCAAAGAGGCGATACGCTTTAGATATGTAGAGTCGGGATTCGGGTTGGGCATGGTATGTGGCACAATTTGTACTTGGGGCACTTCTGGAATGGAAGATCGGACAGTTGAAAGAGCGAGGAACGGGATTTTTGGTCATGATACTAAAACGTAGTGAGATGCAATAACGAATAATTAGATGCAGAACGAGATCATTCAAATAATTCTAGAAGGTAAGAGAGGGTCCGAACGACGAGGTAAGTCTTGGGCCCGGGGATATATGTATTGGTTTTTGAGTTTCTACATATTCCTAAGCACAGTGTGAATTAATCTCGAATCCAGTAGAGATGTAAAGAGAGATAGTTAGGCTAAGAGGGCCACGTTTTAGATTAATTTTAAATTTGTGGTTTTAGATACGAACTAATCCGTACACTCATTCCTGTCGGCACCATGACACGTAAGGAATGAGTCATGTTAAAACTCTGCACCCTCGCTTCCTGAATGGCCAGGCTACTACTCTCTTCTCAACCAGTCCAAGCCGGCCTTATAAAAAAAATTAGTTCTAAAGTAATATACTATATATATCATAGATTTTTCTCAAATGCTAAAATGGGCCGGTAACTCAGTGGTAGAGTGTAGGATTGCAGTTTACCACAGCAACTATCCCGAAGTCTCCGGTTCGATCCCGGATCGGCCCTTCCATTTTGCTTCTTTTTACAAATTCTTATCACATTTCTACGTGTCTCTAAGACATCCACCTCTTGTTCTAGTTCTACTCACCTTTTTTCAAAATTTTTTTTGGCAGATCTTCAATGCTTGGCACTAACTAGAGCGGGGAAGTGCTAACTGTTAACTGTTATGTCGCCCTCGAAACCGCACTGAACACCGAATAAAACAACAAATCGCCAATTCACAAGCACGCCGAAATTTTCAATCACCATCAATCACACATTATCCTTCCTATTGTGGTAGGAGGTGGGAAAATCGTCGATCACAGTCGCTCGCCCTTGCTTGTTGTTGCCAAAAGTTTGTTTCAGACCCCTGCAACTTTTTTTGTCGGCGGTTTTTTGCGACAACCCATGAACCCCTCGCTCCCGACGAATCGCGACAATGGCGCCGAACAAAACAGCTGAGAGGGTGAATGAGCGGAAGAGCGTCATGCCGTTGAAAGTACGGAATTTCGATCAAGACGGACTCGACGCGGAACCCAGTAATGCAGAATTGCAGACTGTGAACGTGCAGCAGGAGGAACCTGAGTGGGAAGGCTTCGAGGACAAGGATGGGGACAGTGAAAGTGAGGATGAGAGTGGGGAAGTTGTTTTGGATAAGGAAGAAGATATTCCTGATAAGGATGAGTCCGAAGAGGAGCTTGAGCGACTGGTCTTCGGCGACCCTGCGGGCTTCAAGGACGGGATAAAATCTTTCGCGCTCCATCGGTTGGCGCGTGGAATTGGAGAGGAGTCTGAAGAAGAAGAGAAGGGTGAGGTAGACTTGGGGGACGTCGCGGATCGAGATTTGTTTTTCTTTGATTCGGGACCTGGGGTTCTTCCGCTGGGATCGTTGGTTGCTGGGAATGCGCGGGACAAGGAGGATGATGGGGATAAGCCGGCGTGGGAGGATAGCGATGATGAGCGATTGGCCGTGAGCCTGGCTTCTGTGCCGCGGCTTAGGAAGCTAAGAGAGACGGAGGAAGACGATGTGGTTAGTGGGAAGGAATATGTGCGCAGATTGAGGAAACAGTATCAGAGACTATACCCGACGCCAGAGTGGGCGATACAAGCTACGGAGAAATCGACGAAGAAGAAGAGGAGACGCACAATCGAGGACGGTGAGAGTGGGGAGGAGTCGGCGAGTGAGATGGATGTGGATGAAGAGGATGACTTGTCTGCACAACCGCTAGCCAGGCTATTGAAAGATGCAGATATACTCTCGAGGACAGGCAGAGGGCCTGTGAAGAGAAGGAAGCTACAGGCAGGGACGGTTGATATTCAGAGACTGAAGGATGTGGCCAAGGCAGGCCCAGTACGTACCCACTCCTTGCAACAGCATACATATGCGCTAATCAGTCAAACAGTCTGCAATAACCTCACTCTCCTTCCACCCAAAATATCCCCTCCTCCTCTCCTCCGGACCCAGCTCCACGCTCTACCTCCACCACGTCAACCCAAATCCTCCTAATCCAAACCCCCTCCTCACTTCTCTCCACATCAAACATACGCCTCTCGCAACTACCGCCTTCCATCCTTCCCCTTCCGACTCTCGCATTTTCCTCAGTGCTCGCCGCCGTTACTTCCATGTCTGGAATCTCACAACTGGGTCTATAGAGAAGGTCACGCGCGTCTATGGACACCAGCACGAACAGCGTACTATGGAGAATTTCTCGCTCTCCCCTGACGGGAAGTACATGGCCCTACGAGGCTCCTCCAAGAAAGGCGGAGGCGTGGTTAACATCCTCGACGCCACGACGCTCCAATGGGTAACACAGGCCCGAATCGAGTCACGAGGCGGAGTTGCAGATTTCGTGTGGTGGGGCGATGGAAGTGGGCTCTGTATCGCCGGCAAGAATGGAGAAATAACGGAATGGAGTGTTCGAGATGGTGTCATAGGTCGATGGAACGACGAGGGCGCCATAGGGACGACCGTCATTGCAGTCGGCGGGAAGAGTGGACGAGATGGATGGCTCGGTGGCGATAGATGGGTTGCTGTCGGTAGTTCCAGCGGTGTGGTCAACATCTACGACCGGCGAGCTTGGCTCGGAAACAACCCCTCAACTAACGATACTTTGACTCAAGAAGACACAAATAACGGCATACCCAGTACCCCAAAACCAGTCCGCGCTCTGGATCACCTCACAACACCGACCTCACATCTTGCCTTTTCTTCGGATGGGCAGATCTTAGCGATGGCGAGCCGGTGGAAGCATAATGCGCTGAGGCTGGTGCATTTGCCAACGGCAACGGTGTTCAAGAATTGGCCTACAGACAAGACGCCGCTAGGAAGGATTAGTGCGGTGGCGTGGGGGAGGCCGAGTGAGGCGGAGGAGAGAGAAGGATGTTTGGTCCTGTTGGCGGTGGGGAGTGAGACGGGGAGAGTTAAGCTGTGGGAGATTCGGGCTTGAGAGTTGGGGAACTGTGTATAATGACATGGAGTATGACGTGCCAAGTGCTAGAGTGAGAGTTGCGACGATCAATTATCGGTGATATGAAAGTAGGTCCTTTTCCCGTTTGTCAAAGATGGCGGGCCTTCACCGTCTCACCTGGGGGATCTAAACAAACAAGTCCTCGCATTTACTCCTTTGTCGCCCAAACCCATCACACTCTTTTCCACCAGCTTTAGTCCTTCATTCTATATTCTCTTCTCTAAGTAGCACCTTCCGGTCGTTAGGAATACGAACACGATGGGCCCCAAAACCCTGCTCGCTGGCTGTTTCATGATAGGAAAAGGTCTCGCTGATGGGATTGCTTGCGCCCTCAGGTAAGTTGCGACTTCTCTTTCGTACCCATCCACCGGCCACAGTTTCCTGGATCTGGCGCTGGATCCCAACCTGGATGAACTTCGAGACCACTCCTCCTTTAGTTCACTCCCCAACGATCTTGCCGAAACATCACAATGAGGAAGGCAATTCCCTGGCTTCGACAAACAATACTATCTGTGTTTGTTGCGTTCCTCGATCTTTATTCAATCCTTGGACAAGCATCACCACAATTGCTGTACAACACTCTTCAACGAATATCTTGAAGCCTTGATATACGATAGGTGCAACATATACACCGTATTCGACTTTCAAAATGGGGCCAAAGGGCAAAGCCAGAAACCGACAAACGTCTAGTAAGAGAGCAAATCAGAACGCCAGGAATCCTAGCAACGGATCTACAGTGTCATCAACGCCAGCGCCATCTCGCAAGTCTTCCGAATGGACCTCAGTTCACGACTGGGCTCAAGACGAGGAAAAACTCAGAAAAGACAGTGCCGTCAGCGAACAGGAAGTCGAAGTCTTGAAGACCCAGCCACCTCGTCGGCGTCGATGGCGATGGAGAATCCGACCATGCTACTGGTGGCCCTGTCGAGCCTGTCGTTGGATCAAGAACTTTGTTGCGGCCGTCCCTGGAGCGCTTCGCCGTCTAACTTCTGACGACAAGGTCTTGTTTCCGATGTTGCTGGGATTATTCCTTTTCGCTTGCTGGGTAGCCATGGAAGGGTTACTGATGATATTTAGTGGAGTTTCTGCTCAAGACACTTCAAGTAGTGAAGCCGACTGCAGCATTGTCTATGTCACAGTTCCTGGACCGATTATTACGGTGTCCCTTATCGACCAAACGGCGAGCGATCCAAATCATGGAACATACTACTATTCGGTTGTACATGGGACCACGGAGTGGCTAAACAGTCATGCACCACCAACGCATCTTACTTCCTTTGTGACACAGACTTTCGAGGTTACAGTCCAGCCTTCGCCGGTACAGCCCACTGCTCCTGGATCTAAACCTCCCATTACTTTGAGTTCAGGGATAGGGAGCTCTTTGAACCCTGGAACGATGACGATTACATCTTTGGCACCACCTCTCTCGACACTCACCATGCCGAGCTCCCTGGGGGTTTCGATGACGACGTTGAACACTGCGAATGGGAGTAGCCTGGTGCCTTCAACTTCTGCTGGACCAAGCGGCCCGGTTTCAACTCCTTCTGGAAGTTCAAGTTTGACATTCATTGTTTCGACTGGGGGTCCATCCCAACTACCCTCTCTTGTGTTGAGCTCTGGTACCCCCGCGTCGTCGTCTGGATTCCCTACCAATTTGCCATCGATTACTCTGCCAATGCCTAACGGAACAACCACCATAGTCACACCAACTGTAACGGCCAGTACGGGACAGAGTCCACCACCAAACTCAGGCTTGATATCGAGCCCGTCAGGTGGGACCACCTTGCTTCTGTCTTCCGCCTTGGTTCCAAGTGCTCCGACTAGCCCACTGTCATCGTTGTCTACGCTCTTTTTGTCTTCACTCTCTATTGGACCGACCACAACCACCGTTGGTTCGTTTGTTGGTACAGTTTCCCAGATACCCTCAACTTTCAGCGTTCCACTGTCGCTCTCTTCAAATGTGCCGCCGGGAGTGTCTAATGGGGTGTCAACCCTTTCGCCCTTGTCGTCGATCACTTCGCCAGTCCCTGGCACATCGGTTCCAGCCTCTAGCGGTCTACCAGCGATCACGACACTTTCCTTGAGTTCGCTCCCTGGGTTCACTCTGGATTCCTCATTGTTCCCACCAACTCCCAGCTCCAGCGAATCACTACCTGGCGCTTCACAGCCGCCATCCTCGAGCATTCCCGTAACCACTGTAACGATAACATCTCCGTTCGGAACTTCACCCGGTTCGTCTACAGGCCCAGCGATAGCTACCTCAAGTAATCAAGCGTCGCCTGGCTCAAGTACAGCCTCGCGCAGTAGTGGGCAGTCTTCGGTTCCTGTTGGATCTTCAATGTCAGTTCCATTTACTTTATCTGGGACCTTTACACTATCAGTATCTGCGAGCTCGAGTTCTGGAATATCAGCTTCTCCCAGTCCGTCGGCAACCCCATCTGGGTCAATAAGAAGTAGCTCAAGTAGCCCAGTTATCCGTCCTTCAATTGCTCCCGGATTGCCATCGAGCTTCTCGAGTGGGTCATCTAAGCCGACTTCCTTGTCTGGAATGCCATCGATCTCGTCCAGCGGATTACTTTCCTCCTCATCTAGGCCCGGCCTGACCACTGCTAGCAACCCGAGCGTGTTCACCTCCTTGTCGCGGCCCGTCATTACTTTGACGAGTTTTGCGAACGTAACGTTCTCTGGTACATCATCTAGGTTAGTAATTACCTCGGCAAGCCCTGTAATATCATCTTCCTCTGGATTAGCGTCTATATCCGCGAGTGTAACTATCTCCATCCCAATTAACTCACGAAGCTCTTTGACTTCTCCTTCATCCGGGTCTAGGTCAACGTCGACGAGTGCAATTACCTCAACCCTTGTTAGCTCATCAGCGTCCTCTTCTGCCAGCTCCATATCAACTGGGACCTCTTCAGGATCGTTCACCACTAGCATTAGGAGCAGTTTGGCTGTGAGTTTTGCATCAAGTGGAAGTCTCTCAAGGCCAACCCCGAGTACCACTTTCAACCCGAGTGTAACGAGCAGCACAAGTTCGCTTAACCCCAGCTCCATTGTTTTCACCACACCCAACACGCCGACCATCTCAATCTTACCGAGCACGAGTCCTCCTAGCTTGTCATTATCGCGGGTTCCTCCTTCAGGCTGGAATGGAACAATATCGACGCCTAGCTGTTCAGCCTCAGCGTTCTTTACCGGATGTGTCAGCGTTACCCCGACCGGTGTGATTGGGGCTCAAACGAGAGTGATTTCATATGGCGACACGGCGATCAGCTTTGTTTTTCCCACACCAGATATCACCACCACAGTGTCGTACTGGACAGGCACGTACCCCACGATAACAGGCACGGAAACCTCACCGCTCCCTCTCACAACTAGGACGGCTCGGGTAACGCCTCTTTCAAGCTTGCCTTCATTTCGTTTCTTCACGCCAGTGAAGAGGGCGGCAACGGGGTTTACAACAATTGTGAGTACATTTACTAGCGTTGCAGTAGAGAGCACAACGACAACCGCCGCCGCCGCCGCCGCCGTCGCCGCAGCAGCAGCAGAGCCGTCTCCGATACTTTGCGGCGAATATGGCAACTTTACACTCACATTCGACGACACGACGGTTGTGCCAGATGACCACGGCATCCTGCCAGTCAATGGTATGACCAACCCTTACCACCACCTATTCTACGCGAATGGGTTCGCGTATATCCCAGATTCATGGGAGCCATATCCGGCGATCTCGCAGCCTAACGTTGCAATGTTCTTTCCGATCGGGGGCAGACTCCTTCCTAACACGCCGTTTGCGGGGACGATGCTTCCAGGGGAGATCGGTGCGGGGCCACGTGCTGGAGTAGACGCATACTGGTTCAACGCATACAGCGGCTTCTTTGGGTGCGCTCTCAACGGCATCGTCCCCTGCACGCTGCAAATCTCGGGCTACCGGTATGATGCAACACTCAAGCAGGAAGTGCTGGCAGCCGAGCAAAACGTGTCGATTCCTGCGTGCTGGGGATACATCGGGTGTCGGTTCACACAGGTCAGCTTCAACGATAGCTTTCGCGCTTTGTCAGGGATTCAGTTCGCGGCGTACATCGATGGCCTCGGAGTCCCACAGGTCTTCATGATGGATAACCTACAGATGGAGTGGTATAACAATACGTGTTCAGCGGGCATCCTGCGTATCGGTCATCGTTAGTATTGCAGCGGCACAGTCGTCGTTGCGGCAAGCTGTGCTAACTCGGGGTGGTAGACTGGGGTCCACCGTGAGGGAAGCGTCCGATGAACAAAAAAGTTGCTGCCATCTGCTACGACGAGAGGTTTGCTTGCTTGCTTGCGGGGATATGAAAGGATACCAAGTCAAGACGGGGAGAGCATGATAACACAAACACAAATAGTGGATGAGATGGCTTTTCGTATGTTTCAGAAAATATGTAATTAACGATGCAGCAGTAGTAATTAGCTGAGAAAAGAATGGAGTGGCGGTCTCAGACTCGACTCATGGTCTTCGAAGCATGGATCAGCGTTGTCTGGTGCTGCGATGTCTGAGAAGTCCCTGGGCTATGCATTTTCGTTGGATAGGAGCCATTCCGCGCATCCTTCACATGGCTTAGTGTCTTACTTGGGAGGACATGTCAATGGTTCGAGCTCCAGCCACCTCCACAGCCGTCCATCTTGGCTCGATGTCGCGGGGTGGAAGTGGAGGGTGATGGCTGTGGCGGTGGCTCTGACCGCGGTGTGCCTGGCAGTGACTTCCCAGTCGGCGGCCGTGAGAGGTCCAGCGTGAGGCGTTCCCACCCCTCTGCGCTCTCCACGCTCTCCGCAGCAGGTCTGCAGGTCTTATCATCGACAGCTTCTTCTCCAGGGCCGTCTATCAGTATCCTGCCCCGGTGAAGCTCGCGCGTGATGATGCTTGGCTGCGCGTGACGCGATATCAGCCTTCCCTGGTGGGGAGGACAGGGCCTAATATATCCGGAGTGACTTTGCTCATCTTGCCTCAAGGTACGTGCTGCAAACCCTTCTTCATTTCTTTTGATTTTCGACGAGCCCCCCCAATCAGCGCCGCGCTTTTTCGTTTGTTTCGCTTGCTGCCGTGCTGTGAGCGAGCAGCGTGTTGAGGCGCGGCACCGATGCTGGGTTGCGTGCTGTCCGCCTTGCAAAATCGTCGCATCGCCCGCCATAAGCGAACGGCTTCTCTTCTGCCTATGCCGACTCCAGCCTAGCTTCTTCTTCTGCTCTTGTCCTACCTGGGGACACAAACCACTACTTCTCTCTTTCCTCTGCCCAAATTCCTCGCCCTCGAGGCATTCACCCATCCTGTCCTCCTCGTCGCTCTGCTCACGCCCCGAGCCTCGCCCCCCGTTGACGCTCAACCATGACCGCGTTCCCGCCGAGCAGTCACCTAGCTCCCGAGCTCGTCGACAACCCCCACCACGACCTTTCTCCACCACGGCACCGCCAGCAAGGCCCCTTCTCTCACCAGTTGACCTCGCCGAGTCCATCTTTCTCCGCGCTCGCCAAACCGAATCCTCAAAGAGTTTCGCATCGTGCCTCCCAGGACCTGAGACTTCCGTCTGCGAACGGCAACATGGCTGGCGCAAACGGCAACGGTCCCGTGCCCGTCCCAGGCGGGCCGCATAGTCGCATGGGCAACGGACACGGGCATGGAGCGGCAAACTTGCGCGGCTTGGGATTCGAGGGGCAACGGAGTCCGCCGAACAATAAGAGTAAGAGCTTTCCTCTCGTCGTTAGTGGGTACGGCTTACTGTGACTAGGTACCTCGCATGTCCCGTGCAAGTTCTACCGACAAGGCGCGTGTCAGGCGGGCAAAGCTTGTCCGTTCTTGCATTCGGATGAGCCTCTGGCGGAGCGGGCCCCCTGCAAGTACTTCACCAAGGTAGGCTCCTTCGTGATAAGCTCTGCCGCTGCTTGGTCTAAATTTCGTCGTAGGGAAACTGCAAGTTTGGTGCCAAATGCGCCCTCGCCCATATTCTCCCAAACGGCCATGTAGTCAATCGCAACAATCTCGGCGGCGGAGGCCAGTTTGGGCGTGTGCACCTTCCTCCTCACCCTGATCCTGGTCCAGGAAGCTCTCTTCTCACCATGCAGGCGCACATGGCACCTATGCAGCCAAACTACCCCTACCAGATGCAGGACGAGTATTTTGGAGCTCAGAAGTCACAATACGACATGATTCCTACTATCGACACCACCTTCTCCTCCCATCCAGGTTCGCAATACGGCTCACCTCCAAACGAAGGCGGACGTCTGCCAATCTCTCCAGTCCAGAAAGGCCTTACGGTTATGGACGTGCAGCTACCAGCATCATTTGACAGTCAGGGAATCTCTCATATGGCCCGGTACGGCCCAATTGCGTCGTCTGTGCCGGCCAAGTTCTTAGGCAGCTCACCACCATCTTCCTATCAAAACGATTCACCTGCAGTCCGAAATCTTCACAACTCCGCGTTTGGCGACGACTCGCGTAGCAGGGCTCTCGCTTCTTCTCCGCCGGATTCGATTGAGCAGCCGGTGGGAAGGCGCATCATGCACTCCGAAATGGGTGCGTCAAGACCGAGAGGGATGAATTTCTCTGCGAGCGTTGGAGCACGGGCTCCGATGACCATTAACGACGAATGGGATGATAGTGAGCTTATCGGAAAATTCGAGGAGGACATGATTCCTAGCTCTCTCCACGAGGACTTGTTTACAGAGCAAGAAAAGAGGCGCCACCTGTCTCGAGACCATGGTGACAATGACGGAAATTCACTCTCGCATCGGCATTCGCTCTCAAGGCTAGGGGCTTCGCCAACCGCATCTGATGTGAAAGTCGGTTCGCCCTCAGCAGCCACTTCTTCTCCGTCTCGATTTCAGTCACTTTGGGGCAAGTCTCGCCAGACGAACGATGGTGGCGTCGAATCTGGTTCGTTGCCGGGAGTCTCAGCGTTCGGCCATGTGGGATCTCCGCTCCGAAATTCTAGCCTTCACCCCAGTGCAAGCCCATCCATGCGCGCCCGTGCTACATCCGGAGAATCCAGCCCGTTTGTCTCCTCCCCTCCACGACAGGCGTCCATGAGCATGATCAGCCAACAGCTCCAACGTACCCGCCTCTCATCACGTGCTTCGGAGGGCCCGGAAGCCGCCGGCCTTGGCAGTAATCCTCTGCACCCTGGAATCAATCGCGTAACCTCCGGTTCGAGTATCGTTAGTTCTAGCGGGAGGCTCGGCATGGATCGCGCCGTAAGCACTAGCAGCATTGGCCGTGAAAGGATCGAGGAAGAGCAGGGATTGTTCAGTATGGAAGAGGAAGATGAGATAGAGCGGGGTAAGAACAAAGATGCGGCCTCTACAACTTCTACGACTTCGAGCAATAAGCGATTTAGTGGTTTGAGTTGGGGAAGTGGCGGGAAAGCGAGTCCAAGTTTGGCACCTATTGGAGGACATAGGGCGCAGGGTCCAGTGGGAACGATGTCGGGTTTAGGAAAGGAGGCAGGGCCTTGGGGAAGTGCTTCGTGAAGGCAATGAAAGAGGCAAGATTGGGTGGTTAAACTTAAGACTCGGCGCATCACTACTTCCTTGCGGACAACCGGAGAACATCCAGCCTCGTCACTTGCTCTTGAACCTATCTGCCACCGTGTCCTCACGAGAGAAGATATTCAATACATGACCCACGATGAAGTTACACGACCACAAGCGATAAAGCGGTACCATTAACACGAAAATAGCAAAATACCCTATGAACCGGTGTTCAGGAGTCCTTTTCGATGGCGCGGCCATCTACAATCAAAACAATCAACTTCGATGCTTCTACGTTATTTTCATTCTAGCCAACCAACTGAGCAACGACTTTAGTCTTGGAACGGTTTTGAAAAGCACATCGGGGTTCGGGGTTTGCATATTGAGCGTTCCTCTCCTTCTTTCTTCTACAATGGCTCCTCGAAATTCTTCCCTCAGCTGCGATTCCGGCCCGGTTATGTATGATTGGTACCCAATATTCTCGACATTGATATGGCTTAACCCTTCCCTTGAGCTAACCTTCGCCACCCAATAAGACTCTGTTTCTAGCATTTTCTGCCCGGATCTACGACACCAAATTTCCAAAGAATTTCTTCGGCTTCAACTTCTCGATATCTCTCACTCACCTTCGAGGCATAAGGCGAGGCATGGATAGCATTTCTCTCCCCTTTGTTCTGGGTGGAACCCATTTTCCGAGGTAACCAAGCACACAAAACACCACTGTTCACTTCGATTTGTTACCCCAGTGGCTCTCCTTTCAATGGCTTTCGATGCATGCATGGCTTGCTTGTTCCAGCTTCTCTATTTTCTTTCCCCTACTTTCGACTCAAGACCATTGCACTTTTGCGTTGCTAGGGGTGGATGTAGCCCTGCACAGCTGCTCTATAGATCAGAATAGGGTGGATGAACTAAGTGGAGGGGATGGCTGATGTCATGGGATGTGAATGAAGTAGGTTGGAGTAGGGGGTTGGTTTGAGGGGATATGGTTATGGATATTGTATGCTTATTGGTATATGAGATGAACTGAGATAGCATGATGAATGGATAGACTATGTTTGGTCTTTATGCTAGTGTGAGTATAACTGTATTGTTGATGGGTTTGCGTGATGTTGGGATTTGATGTTTGTGAGAGTAGAACTACTCGGGGCACCATGCTCTCTCACGTTCACTTTTCACAATCACTCTTCACGATTACCTCTCACGTCACCCCCCTCACATTCACTATTTCCCTCTAATATGCATGTCCACCCTTCACGCCCATCCTTCGCCTTCATTATTTGCTATTTTCTGCTCACTGTTGACCTCAACTGTCTCCATCATAACAGAACCCAGAAAAACAACGTTGAGTGGAAGTGAAGTAGAATTAATTCACGCGTATTTTGCCTAGGCACTAGACTAAGACATCATGTAATGTAGCTCCCACCTGATTTGATTCATTTTTCTATTACGCATTTCTCCCCCATCTATCCGACTACCTGCATGTTTATGAGAGCACTGTGCACGGAAGAAATTGTGACTATTCTTACATTTAGCTCGTCCTAGTCCCGCCTGCGATCAGTAGCTAGATGGGACGTGTTCGAATAGCTTCCATGCAGAGTGTTCACGGCTCATCACTCGCTCAATGCTGCCCCCAATCTTGTCGGAGCATCAAACCGCTCCCAAAAACACAAAATCCAGAAAGCCCAAAACTCTCCCTCTCACCATCATAATCTTACACACACCCTCTACTCCCTCTTCGCCCGCCTCAATTTACCCCCGACACCACAGCTAAGCCTCCATAAACCAGTCTCCTTACCCTAAAAAAGGTCCCCGCATCCCCATTCTTCGGATCCGCGAAACTATATGCTCCGCCATCGATTTCAATCTTGCCAGTTCCACTCTTCCGAATCGCAACAGTGCCATTGATGACCAACACACCCTCGCCCCGGAACTCGGCCGTCATACCTGAAGCCTGCATGGTTTTGCGGAGATCTGCGAGTCTGAGATCGCCGACATGGAAGGGCTGGGCGACGGAGCGGGTGGCAGATGCGAGGTTCGCGGGGACGATGTCGAGGATGGGCGTGAGGTTTATCTGTGGTTGCTCTTCTTTCTCTCCAGCTTTCTGAATGGGGACGTCGGAGGCGGGGTCTTGCAGTCTAACTTTCTTCTTCGCGGTGCCGTCGGTTTGTCGGATAGGGAGGGAGAGGGAGGCGGGCCGTAGGAGACCGGTAATAGCAACGACGCCGAGGCCGCGGACGTTTTGCCACTGAAGTTTGCGGACAAGGTCGCGGCTAAGCTTGACGGTCCAAGCGTTGGTGTCGACGCTGGCGTCAATTGTGGTGCCAATGGCGGGAGCAAAGACGTCGACGCTGCTGGTAGAGTCGCTGGAGCTTGCGTTTAGAAGTTGGCGACATTCGGAGGCGAGGTCATTAGTTTCTGCTGCTTCGCCGGCGATGAAGATGAGTTTGCGCGGCTTGATGAGAGGGACTAACATTTGGATAGCGCGGCGGTCGTGGAGGCCGGAGTAGTCGACGAAGGAGATCTGGCAGTTGAGTTGGAGGGTTTCAGTTCCGAAGATGAGCTTGGACGGGCCTTCGATCTTGTCTGCTTCATCCTCAGGTTCGCTGTCTGAGGACTCGGCGTCCTCAATACCAGTGCCTGAAGTACTCCCTCCGGCTCCATCTGTCCTTCGTCGTTTCCCGGCGCCGTTTGGTATGCGTCGCGCTCCATCACCAGGGCGAATAGCTGGATCATCCCACTTCCTCTTCATCCCAACCGCATTCTCCTTTTTACCCGCACCTTCGAGCAAACCTTCTGTTTCAACTTGATCCCTCTCATCAGCGCGGATAAACTCCTCCGGTCTAATCAGCTCTCCCATATCATCCGCCCGTCTTCTCTTTGCAACATAAGGGAACGATTTCTCCCGACCCTTCTTCCCCTGAACTTGATAGTCAAAGACGTTGTGGCGTCGAATCAAGATATTGATGCCCAACTCCGCATCGCTGAGCCCAAGTTTGTGTCGAGCGTGTTGTAATGTCGTTGCTGTGTTGAGCGCCTTGCCTTGATGCTCTATATCCGAGTCCTCGGAAGTTGTAGAGGTCGAGGAAGAGCGGTCATCTACCACGTCCGCGGACGCTTCTAATGTTGCTCCAGAGTCTCCTTGAATCGTGTTTTGTAGCTGCCGTTGGCGGGCTAGGTACTGTTGATACAAATGGAGCTCGTTGCCTTCAAGCGAAACCCTTTGCATGGATGGTATAAGTGCTTCAATACCGGCTGAGTTAATGACAGCGGTAGAGGGCGCATCTTGTCCTGATGAGGCATTCTGTTCGTTCCATAGCTCCCAAAGATATCTACCGAGACCCTTCTCCTGCCCGGATTTCTCACCCGCGCGCTGCGTGAGGATTATAAGATTGCGAGGATCTGACGCCATGACTTTGATGGCATCCTTGGAAAACCCCCATTCGAAAGAAGTGTCGCTTGCGAGAATCACACAAGGCTCAGCAGAGCCTAGCATCCTATTTACTTGGGATCTTCGTTCCAATAGGGTGATGTGTCTGAAGTCAAAAGGCGCCTTTGCTACCTTGTCCTCGTCTGCTTTATCATGGCTACTCTGCTGTCCCCGGCCACGTCTTAGATTTTGGGATTCTTGGGCCCCGGTGGCGGTTTCAAATTCCTTCACAATACCCTCTTCCATCCACTCCAGCATGCTCCGTACATATCTCATCGTAGCTCCGCTGGTTCTGCTGGCAAGGAAGGGCCTAGCGCGCCTTAACGGGCTATCTCCGTCCGCCTTTGTTGTCTCCGCCTGCCATGTTTCTTCTAGGAGATAGGCAAGCTCGAGGATGCGAGCGCTTGAATCCGAAGGAATAAGCACAGATCCGCCGTTCGCCACTGTTTCTCGAATCATTGAAAGGAGAGCGTCGTCTCGTTTGTGTCTTTGCCCCCCTATTGTCACCATACCAGCCCCTTTACTGCTACAAATCATTGCAGTTGGTCGGCGGAGCTGCTCGAGAACCTCTGAGCCACTGGTCCCGGGACCCCCGAGCCAGGCAGCGCCCGAGAGAACGTGCTCCCTTGCTTGATTCCAGTCTACTGCATAAACCACCGATTCCATATTGTGCTGTATATGCCATATTGTGCCTCCGAGGGTGTGCCCGGCGCTATAAGCGGTAATCGTGAGGCCACCAAGGGGTGGAGAGAAAGGTGACGGGAGCGGCTGATGCGGTTGGGAGTATTTGAGAGGGTTGATGAGGGAGAAATAGTTGCCGATTTCATCGACGGTCGGCGCCTGAAGCAATATGTTCGGATTACTTCCGTCCTTGGACGAGGGAAAAGCGAAGGCTGACTCATTGAGCGCGTCCTGGGGTATTACCGAGGAAGCCAGCGGCGTCGAGGCGTACAAGTCCTGGAGCAGGGTTCGCCCGAGGGAGATGACGGGAGTGGTGGCATAGACGGGTATACGCGTGAACAAAGGGAAGTGCTTGCAGCAGTGTGCGAAAGCTCCGAGATGGGAGGTTGTTGCGTGGGTCAGCAGGATGAACGAGAGCGTGGGAATATGTTTCTCGATGTTCTTCAGCTTCTCCACGTCGAAACTCTCGTCCCAGCCCGCGTCGATGAGCACTTTTATGCCGCCATCGAATTCGAGTAGAGACTGTGACGCCGCCGAGGCGGATTGCGCGCCCAGAAGCGGAGTGAAGTTGAACATGGTAGACGCGTTTAGTTATCTGGAAGATTGCGACACCACAAGCTAGCGCGCATGCTGGGCGGCGGGGTGGCACGGTAGTGATTGCTTTGGCTTGCCTGCTTGGAGTGAATGAGGTTCGAGCGACGACGCGGTCGGGAATCTATCTTGGCACGGAATAATAGTTTATCCGGAACCCAGCTGCACGAAACTTAGTAATGTTGAGCATCACCATATCCGGCAACGATTATCCCTGAAAGCTTCACGTTAAATATTTTCTTCTCCTGTGTCGTCTGTTGTTCCTCCATCGAGTTTCTTTACCTTCGGTTACTCACCAACAAGGATATCCCTTTCTAGAACGACACCACCGTTGCTCGCTTGAGGCAGATTCATCGATGTCTGGCCTTTGATGTTGCTCACAACTGGATACTGTTTACTCTGTGATTGGATCTGAAGTGTTTGCTGAGTTCCTATTCTCGAAACAGCTTTGCTTGTCGGGTTACCGAGAGCAGCTTAGCTAGAAAAGCATCTCCAGCTCACCACTTATCCACCATATACCCTCAGGCTCGAAGTACCGATCACAAATCGCTAATCATCTCTGCAATCTTTGGGGTTGTCCGCTCTGTTCAGGCTCCCGCATTTCCCTCGTTAGAATTTTCTCTGATATATTGTCATAACATGCAGCCTCTGTTGACGCCTCCCGCTTGGGCGGACGTCCCGGATGTCCCACACACAGTACCGTCTCCTTGGTAATTCATCGAAGCTTAACAGGAGGGAATATTGAGGCTTCAGCTGCATTTCCCATCGACAATATGTTTTTCGCAGGGTGACTTGCAGCCCCTCTCAGTCCTCGAGACGTGTCAGCCAACCAAGCCAACCCCGCGTCAGCCATGCCGCTAAAATATGCACGTCACGCATTTATCCTTCGCTTCCTCCTCCACAGAGACTACCACACCACCTCGTCGGCTCCTTGCGTCCGTTACCTTCCAAGCAATAATGAACTAATGTAAGTCATCTTGTTGACGGCGCTCGCTACCTTCTGCAGGGACGAGCATTCAGGAAGTCGTTCATCAGACTCCAAGTTTGCGGAGAGCTGAAAATCGGATTCGCGGGAACTTCGCGGGCCTAATGCAGCCATGAACTCCCGACGATCACTGGCTGCTCACTCGAAACTTTGTTGATCGAGATTCTGCAAGCTAGCGTGTTACCGGCACATCACGGCGTCCACCAGCGCCCAACAGAGTCCTGCCAACGGATGCCAGGTTGATGCTTCCTCGGCCCTTTCAATACTTGCAGGGCAAAACAATGCGGTACAGTTTGTCCGAGGGCTGACGCAGCTGCAGCGAGCTCAATCTGGCGTTGTGACCATGCACCGAAAACAGATGTGAAGCTGTCGTTGTCTCCGCACTTTCAAGGTTTCGTTAGCGTTATGAGCAAATTACTACCCAGTACCACAGTACACAGGGTTTGGAGCACAAGAGATTCCGTTTCCCCCAACCTCGTCTTGTCAAGGGAATATCCCGATTCAAGGTTAGGCGGCTCTCAAGGAAACGAGTCTGGAGCCAGCTGCTGGAGCGTGCTCTCAAACCCGCTGCGCTCCGTCTCCCGCCCGCTAAATGCTAAAATTTGAAGTCTCAAATTTCGGCACAGATACGCGATACCAGCTCATCCAAATCCGAGTTCGTCAATAAGTATCAAATGAAAGGGAATCGGCTTTTCTCCGACTGGGCAGCGACATGACGTGCTGCGCAAAGACTATCCCACAAGGAGGCCCAGATAGCGGGGTGTAGATTCCTTTTTGCTGTCGAGCTCACTGCCCACATGAAAGTCGTCTCATGCGGGGGCTGCCCGCGTCTGCGTAAAACTACTGTTCAAACTTTGGACCGGCAGCTAGCCTAGCCCAACGTGACCTAGGATGGCCGAATTCCCCAGGATCTACGCACCAAGAGGCGCATCGTGGTCCTTGCTTTCCTGCGGCTTGAAGCTCCAAACGTTCGACGCGGCTGGAGTCAGCTTCGTCATCAATGTTCATGCCAGAAGCATTGACAAATGCGGGATGGAAATGATCTAAATTCGCGAAAAGACGGAAACGCTGTCACTTGTTGTACAAGATGGCAATGGACCGTGGTACAGCAGGCCTCACTCTCCACAGGACCAATCTTCCAAGGTTGTGTTGCAGTCTAGACCAAAGTGTCGCGTCGTCACTAACTGCTGGAGCGCGCAGCCATCGTTTGATGGCGTTTGGGACAAATACTCAGCAGCAGCATATCAAAAGGCCGACGCTGCCAATCTAGCATTGGCTAGACATCAGGGCTAATCAGGTGTTTGATGCTGCAAATAGCTGCAGCAGCGTTCACTGGTTTTGCATCCTTCCCCGCTGTCCCATCATGGAACCACCATCATCATGGCCCGCCGTTGCTGAGGCCTATCAGCCAACAATATTGCAGAGATGTGCGTGGGCACACTGGCCAAGTGAGGAAAAGGATGATGGGTCTAGGGCGCAACGAGTAATGACACGATACAATACGCATGGCCGTACTGCAAATACGTTATATACAACAAGCCATCGACGAGGTGGCAGCGTCCGCAGCACCTAGTGCTCACAGACAGGCGCCTTTTGACACTGGCGTCGTCTTTTACGAAGCCACGGTGCAGGCCTTCATTCCCACACCAGTCCGACCTCCCACAGTCCCACTTGCGCGCAGTGCACCTCTCCAACCTTTGGCCTGCACCCTGCTTTAAGTTTAAAAGAGGTGGCCCAGCAACTCGGGCCAGCTTCTAGGGTCACCCATTTCAACCACTTCAGAGGTGTGTCTGAGTCGAATTGGACGTCTCCGCCGAGCACGGCAGGATCTATACATTAACTTACTCGGTTCACTATATACCTTCTTCCCTACCTTGCTGTGCGACTTGAGCTAAGGAGGAGTTGGAGCGCTCTTGCACCCTGCCCCGGCACTTTAGCTCTGTCTTCCTAGTCGTTAAAGTCGTATCCCCTCCCCGCTCAGCAGATCGCCCTCTCACACATCTTCCTCTGTGCACGGCTGGCTGCACACGTTGAGTCTCCCCTCCTCTCGGTCCGCCTGTCCACCTACCACCTGCCACCTACCGCTTACAACCAACTCCCCTGCCACAACGCTCGCCACCCTTTTCTGCTTCCAGCTCATCGCTCCTCAGCCGTCGCCGCGGTGCGTGTGCAGGTGCATTATTTTGCGACCTCATTCCCGTCCATCCACCCTCCTCTAATTGGCCCTTGCGCCCCACCCTTCGCTAAGGAGGCGTCCCCCGCTCCTCGCAACGCTGCCGTCGTGCGATCGCTCGAGGCGTCAGACCCAGACCTTGAACCCTCTCCCCAATTTTCCTGTCAACAACTCCACGTTCTCTCGGAGCACGGGCAACGCCTTTGACTCGCGGCACTTCATTCTGTCTGTCTTGAAATTTCTCCATTCGAATCTCCTATCCTCGCCTGTATTCTCATACTGGCCGAGAGGTAGAGGGTTCGCACCGGAAGCAGGCCATTGCCGATCGCCTTCCTACCCGCGGGACCGCGACGTCCAATGTGTGCCGCCATCAGCCTGTAAAACTTCGAACTCTCACGACGGTTAGGCCGAATGATCTCGACCCTCTCTTTCGGGCAACCGCCGCCTCGAGCGCACGCTCGCCTGAGCATTAGCTCATCTCCACAGCCCTCCATGTCATCCAGCAGCGACTCCCCGATAAACACGCCCATATTCGACGCAAACATGCTACCATTCTCAGATGCACGCACCGACTCACGGTCGGAATCACGGACCGCCTCAGACGATATTGTACCCAAAATCGAGGAATGTGAAGTAGATTTGGCAGATGTAAAGGAAGAGCCAGGCGCAGAGGAACCACCTATTTCACCTACGGAACCCCAACAAGTGCGAAAACGACGCGGGCGCCCTCGCATATATCCTCCTCGTTCCCCGACCACGTCGTCGAAGAATACAAAGGCGCGGTCAAAGACTGGATGCGCAACTTGTCGCAGACGGAAGAAGAAGTGTGATGAGACAAAACCATTCTGTAATCATCCTACCACCCTATCCCCTAGCCGGCGAATTAACATGATATAGGCTTGTCTTGCCAGAAGAATAATATTCACTGCGAAGGCTACAAGCCCGTAGAAATATGGAAGAGTGGAAAAGAGCGGGCAGCAGAAGGTGTGAATCTATGCTTACAAAAAGGGCTTAGCTAATTCATATTCAAGCCCGGAGAACCTCCGTCGATATCAAATTTGAGCTCCCTCCTCTCATGGAAGGCGTAGAGAACGACCTAGATCGTCTTCTCTTACAACATTTCGTTAGCAGAGCGAGTTGCGTTCTCAGCTTGCACGGCGATCAGTCAACCAATCCTTTCACCAGGATCCTTCTGCCAATGGCACTTCGACATGAAGGGCTAATGCACTCTGTGCTGTGTCTGTCCGCATCACATCTATGTTCGCTAAATCCGTCGCAAGAATACGAGGACAGACAAACGCACCACAGGGGGAAGGCACTACATTTGCTCAACCAGGATCTAGAACGACACAAAGCCGGCCAAGGAGGTTCTATGATTTATGAGGATTCTAACGTTGCTCAGATATTGCTACATTTGCTGCATTCGATTTGCGATGGGAACACGTCTGGTGAATACAGGATGCATATGCTAGCCGCGAAGAGAATATCGATGACGCAAAAGTCGAAGAATCCGGAATTTCAGAGTCTTTTCGACGAGTTCTTCTACTATCACTGGATTGCGAGTCAGATCACATCTCTGGATGGCCATGAGGTTCCGATGATGGAGGACTTCCAACTTCCTTTCCAGATCAACCCGGAAACAGCGGCGCTGATTGGGGTATCTGACGGCTTGTTCGGATTTATCTCGAAGATTAGTAATTTGCGACGCAAGATTCGGGCTCGTATAGACAATCATCTGGATCCGACTATGGACTACGAAGCATTGCTTGCCACGCACGCGATCGACTCTGGTTTACGCAGCTGGGTATGTCCGCAGACGCCAGGTACTCCTCGATACACCATTTCCATGTTATACAGACAAGCCACATGGGTTTATTTGTATCGAACTACAAAGGAGTCCCGCCCACATCCATATATCAAAGACGCCGTTGACGACGGAATCAAGTATATCAACGAGCTACCCGCTGAGGGTTGGGTACAGAGCAATGTACTACTACCGTTGTTTCTAATTGGATGCGCTGCGTTTGAAGAAGAGCAGCGCGTTGAGATCAACAGAGCCTTTATGGGTTTAACAGCATGTACTGGACTTGGAAACATTGGATTTGCGAAAGAAGTCGTTGACAAAATCTGGGAGTTAATGGACGCCGACGACGCCGAATCATGGGACTGGGAGAAAATCATCAACACCAAAGGATGGGATTTCCTCGCGACTTGAAAGAAAGCATGCGTTTACGTTGCGCACACCGTTTAGTAAATGGATAGACGGCTTTCGATCACGAATTTTCGGAGTTGACATGGATCTATATTCCAAGGGTTGCTTGAACTCCATCTTCTATGTCAAATCGGCGTATTCAAATCAGGTTTCCGGGTTGCATCGGGCAGGCATGCTTCTTGAGCATGGGCGGTATTGGAGGCAAAATTTTTTTCCAGTTCGCATTTGCCTTCTTTTGTCAGCTTTACAATATCTCCCATAATTCTGTCTAGCGTTTTTTCTCTGGTAGAGGCAAAGTTTTTGAAGGCGTCGGAGGATGATGCATGGCCTGGCGTGGTTGCACATAGCTGTAAAGGGAGCCTCTTGACGATCTGGGAGACTATATTTCTCGCACTATTTGGACACGTATGTAGGTACCCACTTAGGGACAATCATGCACACATGTTCTTCCACTCTCCTATCCATCATCATCACATCGCAATGAGAGTGTGATTCGTCACCAGGGGCATCCCTTCACGTCCGGTTCGTTACCGCTCCTGGTTTTACCGGCATAATATCCTACTCCAATTATGCTAACGCCCAAACCCCAGTACATTCCTCGCCCTCGTCTCACTCTTTACTCGAAAAAGTGTTTCTTGACACTTGTACCACCATGTCGGCGTTTAGTCGACTCATGGATGAACGTGAGCGGTCCATTGAAGCTTGTCAAAGAGTCAAGGCGAGGCCTGCAAGAGGTTGGCATTTAGCCGGCGCGGGAACATTCGTTCGAATTGTGGAGAAAACGCGGAGTCTAAGAGCATGCCTCAGGAACCGGGAAGCCTGACCGCGATCCAAAATAAATGAACCGTCACTGAAAATCATTCCAGTAGTTCGGCGCCAGATGGCTCAATGCGGTAGGCTGCGTGGGGTGAATAGATGGACAGATGGTCGGCCATGAACGGGTCGCCATGCCATTGCCATGCCTTGGTTCTTGTGGCGCGCAGTAGACACTGCATGCTATTTATCCAGAGCAGCTTTGGAACGTTCTCCGTCGGCTTCCCCTTTTTCACGATTTCAAATTGGGTAGAAGGTGCCTGAGAGCGCTTGCTAGAAACATCGCCATGTCCAATGCGGCCGGCGTGGGGGTGACCCGTAGGGCAGATTCTCCCCGTTGGGACTAGATGTTAAACAGTGCGCTTGAAGACACTTGCAACAGGCTCATTCTGGACGTCATCCATCGAATATCACATATATTATTAACCTCTTTCCGTTGGTCCTCCCTTGCTTCATTTCCACTCTGGTGGCTTTCTCAGGCCACCGTGCGAAAGATTTTTTTGCAAAGTCCTCAGATTTCTCACGTTTCCGATTGCGCACGCAGCCTCTTTGAGGCCATCCGACCCTTCATGTGATGAGCCTGACACTTCGCCCTCGGGAGTGCCGGATAAGATACAGGGCTATACAAGACGCTTCGCGTGCCACACCGCTTGTCGTTATTCCCGTAGAGGTTTATGCCAGCAGCGTCCAGATTCAGCTAAGGAGTACCATTTTGAGATACACAGTAATGACTAGTGCTTTAAGTTGTTGTCGATCAATGATAGCGGGAATCGGAGTTCTTGTGCCTGCATCTCAGATGCTCAACGGTACCGGATAACGCAGTGGGTGGGCACCAACTGTAAGGATTGTGGTTCCTTGCTCACCGATGTCAGCAAGCCAAGTGCCAAAACCCACGAGGCAAAACGGTTCAAATGGTGTTAGGATTTAGAATGGAGGGATCAACACCAGTTCGGAGAGTGAGATTTAGAACTTTGAATTCAGGCCGCGTGAACACCATAACACGGACCTGCAACCATAATCCATCACTTGATCAAGCTGACACGAACCAGTCAGCATTTTACATTGCAATCCGAAATAACCGTCAGAAAACGTGGTGTCGAGGTGCCTGGTCGTCAAGAACGTCGGGCGACTTGTCGCCGAGAACAGGAGGATGTTCGGATATAATGGTTTACCTATTTTGGCACTCCACGATTTGTCCGACCACGAGGCACTCAGGAGGGGGTCCACGTGAGAGATGCCCTGGTCCCCTCTCGGCCGTCGTGATTACAAGTTGATTATCTGATGCGGAACTTGGTGCGAAAGGGCAGAGAGCCAATAGCGAGCAAACGCCTGATGGTGGTGCGAGTCTCAGCTCGGCTGGGTAATTCCAGGCCGAAGATCATTCGTGAATGTCCGACCAACACATGCAGGACGAAGTTTGAGGACACGTGCATGCGTGGACGCTCGAAACACCCATACTTTCTGGAATGAGTACGCCTCTGAGACAATGGCGCATAGAGGCGTCTTAAGCGAATATGACTCGAGGAGGCCATCGGAAGCCGTCGATAGGTCGAATGGAACTTTTATGCCGCTGTCGTCCAACGTCGAAGGATTGGATCGAAAAATTATCGCGATCAGGGAAGGGCAAACAGATTACCAGTATAACAGAGATGCTGCACAATGGCTCGTATCTTGGGTTTCTTTGATTCCAACGTAGCGACATACCTGAAAAGGTAAACCAGTGGATCTGGCTTCCGGCAACTGGCTGTTCTTTGGGTTGGCCACATGAGGACCCCCAAATCCCAAAACCCAAACAGCTCACCCTTGCATCGTCGCTTCTCAGCGATTCAGGCGGCGCCGAGCGGCGCATCATTCAGAGCTCATGCCACCCGTCGGATCCTCCTCGTTGTTGAAGTGCCGAGCAGCCCAGGATCTGCCGGATACGTGTATCAAAAACTGTTGACAGTAAGAAGATATCAAGCCCGTCGGTTGCGCTGGTATTTTATATGTTACACGGTGGTCGCGATTGGAGCAGCGGAAGGAAGTCCGATGGTTGTAGCTCAGGACGGCCGGATCGGGTCCCAAAGTCCAGCTTGTGGGTCCAGTACGGGATCCCGCAGCTGTGCCCATGCTTTGAGGCGTTGAGAGGGAACAGACTTCTTCTCTCGAGTGGATACAGACTCCTTTTTCCAGCCACTGTGGCTTGCCTGCAGACGAGGAAAGAGGTCTTCAGCCAAACCTTGGGGACGTCGACTTCATCCTAAGCTTCGAGATTTCTTGCTTTTGTTCCAAGCATGAATATTGTTGGTGGTAAAACTAAAGGAACGCACACGGTGCCGCTCTCGGTTGGCAAGCGAGACAACGGCCATCCTGCCTGGGGTCACAGAAGCTGGTTGCAAAACATCGCAGCGTAGCGACAGGAAACTCTTGTCCTCTCCAGGGCAGAGTTTTCGCCTCCATCATGTCTTCTCTTCCCTTTCTCACCCCTCTGAGTCTTCCCGCAGTTGGCAGCGGCCATGATGGAAGTGTCAGGCCACAGTTTGGAAATGGTGACGGACAACAAGGAGAAAATAAGGAGAGAAAGCCCCTCGCCACTGCCGAGGCCCAACGACCACCATGTCGAACTCGAGCCCCCGCTCATGACAACAGATTCTATTCGCCCCAACACCAACAATACCTCAGACCGTGAGACTGCAATTTCTCTTCGTGAGGTCGACCCTGTCTCACTCCGGCTTGACCACCTCTGTGTGTCGGTTGACGAGTCACCAGGCCTCGTAGCAGGCCTCTTCTCGAAGTCAAAAGCCAAACCCCCTGGAAGCAATGTAGATACAACAACCGGCCATGTCAAGACTATTCTTGACGACATCTCGGCAGACATCCCAAACGGGACGCTCACGGCGATCATTGGCGGAAGCGGAAGCGGGAAAACGTCCCTGCTTAACCAAATGAGCGGTCGCATGCATGGTAATCGACTTTCTGTTTCAGGACGCACCTTGTTTAATGGCGACGCGGGGAATGGTTCAGGGATCAGGAGCGCATACGTTATCCAGCAAGACATTCTCCTGCCTACGCTGACAGTTCGTGAAACGTTGACGTATGCTGCTCAATTAAGACTACCGCCATCAATCAGTCAAGATGAGCGCAAGCAATTAGTCGAGGAAGTTATCATGGAGCTTGGTCTGAAAGAAGCGGCAGACACTAGGATTGGAAACCACGAACATCGTGGCTGTAGTGGCGGTGAGAAGAGGCGGACGAGCATTGGTGTTCAGGCAAGTTGTAATGGCATGAAGTGCTTTAATTTAAGATGGCCAACGCATATTCACAGCTGCTGTCAAATCCAAGCCTACTATGGCTTGATGAACCTACAACCGGACTAGACTCGACGAGCGCATTTCAAATCGTGAAGACGCTGCAGAGCCTAGCAAGAAAAGGAAGGAATATCATTATGACTAGTCAGTTTCTCAACCTCGCGAGCATGCTAGGTATATTAACAATATGCAGTACACCAACCTCGTTCTGAGATATGGAATCTATTCGACAACATTATTATCCTGAGCAGGGGAGGAAGTCCAGCATATGCTGGTAGGGCAGATGACTGTATCTCGTATTTCGCTGGCTTAGGTTACAACCTTCCCCCCTTTGTCAATCCAGCAGAGCATCTAATCGACATCGTTTCTATCGACAACCGTAGTGCAGAAGCTGAAGAGATAGCACAAATTCGTGTTAATCGTATCAAGGATGCCTGGAGGCAGCACAGTTCAAAGATCTCGATTAACACCGATGGAGAAGGCTTCAATGCCATCGCTAGGCGGCCAGTAAAAGTTCCCAACTCCAAACGAACTTCGCTTTTACAGCAAATCCGCGTTCTAACTGCCCGGACATGGGTCGTTACTATTCGAGATCCTATGGGCATGTTTGGCAGTCTTGTTGAAGCTATTGGTATGGCGATCATTACTGGATGGATCTTTCTTCAGCTTGATGGCTCACTCTCTGGCATCCGTTCTCGCCAAGGTGCCCTTTATACTGCTGCCGCGCTTCAAGGGTATTTGATTCTTCTTTACGAGACATATCGTCTAACAACGGATATTCAGCTCTTCGACGAAGAGTCACGACAAGGCGTGGTGGGAGTTCCAGCATTTCTTATCTCCAGAAGGTTGGCCCGATTCTTCATCGAAGATGTTCCAGTGCCACTAATATTCTCGCTCGTATTCTACTTTATGGCCGGCTTCCGGAAAGATGGAGCCGAGTTTCTCACCTTCTTTAGTGTTATTCTCTTAGAGCAGTATATTGCTGTATGCTTTGCAACTACTTGTGTCGCTATTTGCAGACATTTCGCAGGAGGTAACGTTGCATGAACCACACCCCTGAGTAGTATCATTGACAAATGAACTAGCTAGTCTCGTTGCTAATCTCGCGTATACCCTTCAATCGATGGCTTGCGGGTACTTCATTCAGTCAAATACCATTCCTATCTATGTCCGATGGACCAAGTGGATAGCTTATGTAGTGAGTGGCTGGCGGGTCACCCATCTTTAATTAGATATTGCTGCTAACTGGGCTTGCAGTTCTATGCGTTCGGTGCTCTTGCCGCCAATGAGTTTTACGGCCACTTCTACACCTGTCCACTCGAAGGAGGTCCATCGAATCCCGCTTGCAAAGAATATACCGGCCAATATATCCTCGATTCCCTGGGTCTTCCTAATGACTGGGTATGGCGCCCAATCCTGGCCCTGCTCGGGTTTGCTTTGGCGTTTTACCTCGGTGCCGCAGTGTTTCTCACGTTCTGGAGGGTAGAAATTGGTATGGCTAGAGCTAGACCAATGGATACCGACGATTCGGCTGGAAAAGAGAAGATGGCTGCAAGGACCGTCGGTGAGGTTCGAACTATCACCATTCGACTCGAGGGGTACGGGCTAGACGTCGAAAAGCGTTCATTGAAACGAAAGTTCACCAAGGAGATACTCAAGCCTCTTACTACTGACTTCCAGCCTGGAACTCTTAATGTTGTCATGGGGCCTTCGGGGTCAGGCAAAACTTCTTTATTGAACAGTATGGCAGGGAGATTAAAAGATGATATATCAACGAGATACAAGAAATTTGGCAGCATGACTTTCAATGGTCTTGCCCCTTCGGAAAACGTCGTTCACGCTATCTGTTCGTTTGTTACGCAAGATGACGATGCCCTTCTTGCGTCACTCACAGTCCGAGAGACGCTGCGTTACGCAGCCGGCCTTCGACTTCCCAAGTGGATGTCTACGAAGCAGAAATACCAGAAAGCGGAAGAAATCCTCTTGAAGATGGGTCTGAAGGACTGCGCGGACAATCTGATTGGGAACGATCTCATCAAAGGTATCAGTGGTGGAGAGAAGAGGCGAGTGACTATCGCTGTAAGTATCTTTCCCGAGAGTACAGTATTACCATCTCTAAGGTCCTTTCGCAGATTCAAATTCTTACGGAGCCCCGCGTACTCTTACTTGATGAACCCCTCTCAGGGTTGGACGCATTCACAGCTTCTTCGATAATGGACGTCCTGCGTGGCCTCGCAGATGAGGGCCGTACTCTCGTAATTACGATCCATCAGCCACGCTCGGATACCTTCGCGCACTTCGGCAACATCCTGCTTCTTGCTCGCGGAGGCGCTCCAGTTTATGCTGGGCCAGGACGAGAAATGCTCAGACACTTCAAATCCCTAGGTCACGAGTGCCCTCGGCACGTCAATCCTGCAGACTTTGCTCTCGACCTAATAACTGTGGACCTCCAACATGAAGCACGAGAAGTAGCCAGCAGAGCCAAAGTTCGTTCTCTTATCCAATCCTGGACTTCGGACCGCTTCCCTGCCGCTCGAATAGGTTCAATTGCTACTCCTGCTGAACTTGGTGCTCTAGCTCGATCTCCTGCGAGTTTCGTATCTGCATTCCTAATTCTAGTTAGGAGAGCTACAAAAAATTTCTTTCGACAGCCGGATCTAATCACTGCGAGGATTATGCAGGTGGTTGGTTTAGGGATTGTACTTGCACTGTTCTTTGCGCCGCTTAAGAATGATTACTTTAGCATTCAGAATCGGTTGGGGTTTGTTATCGAGATTGCACCGTTGTATTTTGTTGGCAGTAAGTCGGGTTTTGGATCCTTCTTAGCGCGAAAGGACATGCCCACTGACATTTCACAGTGCTCCAAAACGTTGCCGTTTACCCTGGTGAGCGAGACGTCTTCTATCGCGACTATGAAGACCGAATTTATGGCGTCGAAGCCTTCTTCCTAACCTACACTGTGATCGAAACGCCATTTGAAATCGTCAGCTCACTCATCTTCTCGATACTGGTATGTATTGCCTGTGGGTTACAACGTACAGCGAAAGTATACTTCATTATGGCGTTCAATGCGTTTTGCATTGTAAGCTGTGGAGAAAGCCTTGGTATCGCTTTCAATACTCTTTTTACGCATACTGGTTTCTCGGTAAACTGTATGAGCGTGTTTCTATCAGTGGCACAGATTATGGGTAGGTGAAATCTAAACTACCTGCTCTCAGCATCTTGCCCGTACGAGATGTTAATGGACGTAGGTGGTGTAATGTCCCTCGACATCCCCAGCTTCCTCCAAGCCTTCAACCACCTCTCTCCAATCAAATACGCCATCGGCAACATGGCGCCATACACCCTCCGCAACCAGCACTTTACCTGCCAAGACTGGCAGAAACTTCCGAACGGCAAGTGCCCGATTACGACGGGTGAGGAAGTACTTGACCTGTACCATCTCAATAAGAATCCAGAAATAAATATAATGGCGTTGGGTATCTGCGCGATTGTATATAGGGTGCTGGCGTATGTGATTTTGAAGATGGTGAGGGAAAGGTGGTTGGGTAGGTTGTGGGGGAAGACTGCTGGGATGAGGTCGAAAATGGTGAGTTCGACGCCACAGGCCTCCAATCTTTCGGAGGGGACAGTTTAGTGAGGTTAAGGTTGAGGTGTTCGGAAGGGACTTTGGAATACATTTATGTTAGAATAGAAATGATAAATAGATTTCTTCACGTCCAAAAATGGACGGCTCCATGGTAACAAACGTGGTCAATCATACAGTGTGTTTTCGTATACCGCAGAACATACTTAGGGTAGATCAGGAGAGGATGCTAACTTCTGTCTCAAGTGCGGCTTAGTGCTACAATACGTCTAGTTACTAATTTACTAAAGTACATTTACCTACATGTCACAAGTACAAATTCAGGTTTCTCTATGCTAACACGAATACCTAATCATAAATTATCAGACAACATCCATCCTATTTTCGAACCAGAGACCAGACCGGCTGATCTGAACACGTCCCCAACTCTCTATATATCCAAGTCCAGTCTTCTTAATAAGTCCCGACATCCCAAACAATATTCACAAACCCATTTTCACAAACCCATTTCCATCTACACCCCACGCCCAAATTCTCCTCCCCTACTGCCTCCATAAACAGACATGCAATGCCCCCGTCCCATCATCCCTGTTCCTCCTCATTGTCCACCCCACCGTCGCCAAACTCTGCCCACTTCTCTCACTCCCGTGCACAAACGTAGTCCCACGCTCCCAAACTCCGTTCCCACGCTCCATACACTCGGTCACTGCCCAACCTTCACAATCCCCATTTTCGCGCATTGCTTTAATCAGTTGGTCTACTTTCCAGTTCGAATCAACTTGAATCCATTCAATGTTCATGACCGCGAAATTGCGCTCCCAAGGTCGGAAGCCGGATTTCAGCCACCCGAGGATGGTGTAGGAGTCGCTGAAGAAGTGGGATACACCGGAGACGAGGCCTCCGGGGAGGTTGACGGGGTTTGTTTGGTCGGCTGGGATGGGGCCGAAGGTTACGTGGCTGTGGAGGCCGGCGTCGGGGAGTGCAGGAGCGGCGCAAGGGGCTGGAGCGGGTGCAGGTGCGGGTGCTGGGCCGCCCCAGAGGAAACCTCCCGGGGCGTAGGCAGGGGGTCCTGCGCAGAATACACCTGCGGCTAGGGGTGGTGGTGGAGGTGGGGCAGGGACTCCGAGCATGACGGGGGCTGGGGGAGCGCCTAAAGCAATTGGTATTGGCCATGGTTGGGCCTGGGCGGGTGCTAGTGGAGGTGGAGGATCAGGTCTGCCGAACGTAATCACGCCAGGTGGTAAGGCATATGGAGGTGGAGCTCCGGCGGCGGGGATAGGAGGAGGTGGTGGGGCATCGCGGTGAATGTTGGGATTTTCGGCGACATCCACGTACCACGGGCCAGCCATTTTCGAAGTTCGAGCTGATAGAGAAAAAGGATTCGGAGAAGGATTCGGCTTAACTGGATCCTATATGTGATGGCTCTGATTAGGGTATGAATAATGCGAGTAGAGTTCAAGTCAGGGGCAGGAGCGATGAATGGAGATGAAGGGAACCGCTCAAGGAGTTGACGAAGAGAACAGCTGAATGAAACTGTTGCTGAACTTGCTCAGAGCTGGAAAGGTCCTTATTTATATCCCCCCAGATAGAGACAGAATTGTTGAGATGATGAGGAGTGAAGAGCCCCCCATGGAGTGTGAAGTGTAAAGTTGTTGCCGTGTTTGATGTTGTCTCGCGAATAGCTGAGACAAAAATTGGTGAATTCCATTGTGCTTTGCGTGTGATGTGAAGATATTTTGGAGTAGGCTTAGGAAAAGAATGATTTGGTGATCGAGGTTTGCTTTATTTGTGAAGAGCAAAGGCCATAGCAGGGTTCGCGATAGTGACTAGTAGTCGTATGCATGGATCAAAGTGAACCATTCGCAAACGGGAGTGGCGGGTGCTGCGTTCGTACCATGGGAGAGCAAGTTGAAAACATGTGGCTTATCGTGAATCCTAGGGAACGAATGTGTTTGAAGAAAGACTTGCATGACGCTAGGGGATGATGCTGCGTGCGTAAGGGTGATGTTCAGAATATGACGTGGTTGAAATGTTGGGGGTGTTGAATTTAACCTGGACACGCGCAAGTTCCTTACTGGTATCCTTTCGGATGAACAAATGTGAGGATGGGATAGAGCGTGCCAAACTAGGATGCGACGGTCAAACCAAATACTTCTCTTCAACACCTAAGCGGAAACGCAGATGCTAGAGGCGAATATATGAATAAAAATAGGATGCGCTTTGGCACCAATTGTGAAAGCCATTTGCCAAGAAGTTCAATGGAGTTGTAGATCAAATGATACTCTCAGATGAAATATTAAACAGTAACCCAACCATGCATATAGCAAATCCCTCCAACCTGCTCACGGCTTAATGTCAGCTTAGCACGTGGCGACTTTGGGACCGGGGATGGTGTATGAATTGAAGTTGTTGTAAATGTTGGCAGTGTACCCAGGATCGGTTGCCTTAACGTGACCGGGGATCTTAACCGTCGGAGATAGGGCTTTCGATCCGCCTCCTGTAACCTTGACTTGAGCGCATGCGACCTGTAAAGGCGAAGATATAAAGTCAGTATAGTCTTTCAAAACGGGATTCTGGCACCTCGATATTCTATCTTGAAGCGACCTGCAGTTATCAGCAACACCACTAAGTGGCATCTCAGATTCTTGCAGCAAGTTCAAGACGTAATATTAAGGCTGTACCTGGGCCTTCTTACATAGAACTGAGGTGTTGAACCTGGGTTGTGGATTCCGAGCTGCTCAATTCGAAGAAGATAATCTCCGGCCGCGATGCATGAAGGAATGGTAACTGAATACGAGACTACAGTAGACTTAGCTCTGTCCGGTGATAGCAAGCGCATTTTTTGAATCGTGGGCTTACTGCTCATGTCCCATTTGGCCTGACCACCGCTAAACGTAGGTCCAATCTCTTTGACTTTGAACCAATCCGTGGAGCCGTCTGCTGATACCGCGTCCGCTACTTTCGACATGTAGAAGGTAACCGGACCTTGGTGATACACGGCAGTATCTGCGGTAAATGTAACGCTGGACCCAGCAGCGACGGCAACAGTGGTGGTATTTCCACCGGTTGATCCTCCAACATTGCAGCGGAGGTCTGGCGAGGCTAGAGCGGTAACAGGAGAATTGTAATTTGTATTCCGCCGAACATTTTGGTATTGTGCTCCCTTTTGGTTGTTGGCGGTAAGATACTGAAATATATCTGAAGGGTGTCAGCAGTCCGTAACAAAGGGAGGGCGGTTGGGTGGATACGTACAGTGCCCCTGCGCAACCTGCGCGAGGGTCACGAAAAGGAGAGAAGAGGCAGCAAAAATCTTCATTGCTGGATCTGAAGGGAGGGGGATGCGGTGATCTGCGTGAGCAACTTAGTCGATTCGTACTGGCTTTATATGCTTGTCCAAGGGAAACGCAAGGCCATACCCCGGGTCTGTTTCCATATTATAGAGCATAATTCTCCCCATGTAAACTAAACGTTCAGCTTTGATTGGCGAAAGCATTGACGCCC
Organism: Lindgomyces ingoldianus; assembly: GCF_010093535.1. Taxonomy (NCBI): domain Eukaryota; kingdom Fungi; phylum Ascomycota; class Dothideomycetes; order Pleosporales; family Lindgomycetaceae; genus Lindgomyces; species Lindgomyces ingoldianus. Next base: position 2,257,833 of record NW_022985162.1, on the reverse strand, counting down.
AAATGAAACTGCGTCACAATGTTAAGCATTTCTGCACTCCGCAAGTCGGCACGCGCAATGAATCCCCCGGCGCATGAGTGGCGGAGTCCATTAATCCACCGCGGACCTGTCTTAATTGAGAACGGTCGAGAGCTTAGAGGTGACAAACACATTGGATGAGCGCTGGGGAATAAGAACGCGGTAGAGCGGGTAATATAAAGCTATATAGGACTTAAGGTCCGTGATCTTGTTCGCACATGGACAAGCCACGGTTTTAGCCAATCAAGATGGGAAATGAGGGACGAAAGTATGTGGAAGGGTGCCGTTTTGTGGGGAGGGCGAGAAGGTGGATGGTATTTTGTCGAACAAAAGAGGCGCCAGATACATTAATATCGTCGGCAAATGTTGATATAAATTGACTTGGAATACGAATATGACACGGAACAGGAATTCTCGGGCAGTGGACATGAAAATTCCAGGGAAACGTGTTCCACACAACACATGGACAGCGCTGGGTTCAGAGAAATAATGAAGACGAGAAGCGACGACGTAGAAATGATGATGACGGAAAGACACTGATGGATGGGGGCGAGTCTCTTCATCCAGTGCCCACTTCCTGATGTTAGACCACCCGCATACAGAAGAAGCTTCTCGCGCTTTTTTCTCATCGATGGCGTCTCGAGAAGGTTAATGATGATACGAAACAGGAGTTTCACAACTGACGATAGGCGGTGGCGTGCGAGCCGTGATCGACGAAGTTGACTTCAACAAACCCAGTGGTGCAAACTGAGCAAACAGCCACGCCCATGCGGGCTCGGCACACAAGCGGGGTAGTCTCATCACGTGTGCAGCTCTAGCTGCTCTTATCCTGAAAGGCTAGGTCCATGCGAGTGCTCTCGCCCGTATCTCGGAAGATCCACTCTTCTTATCGCCATTGACACTTGGAAGGAGCAATTCCGACAACAGCGTTAGGTAAAAATGTACATCCAGTATAAATATTTTATTCAAGCGGTAGGATGGGGACTATATAACCTTCCCGGCCCCCAAACGCTCCGGGGATTTTTACAATTCTCTCTTTTGGTTTCCTAACACGAATTCAAGCAACCATGTCGATGGAGACAATTGCTGCTTCTCCCAATCCACGACCCGCCAAGAGTGTGCCCTCACATCCCCTAGCCCCTCTTTCAGCCTCGGAAATAACTCTCACCTCTTCAATAATCAAAGCTTCATGGCCAGCACATACTGATCTCCATTTCAAGGTTATCACTCTTCAGGAGCCTGCTAAGGCCGATGTACTACCTTATCTGGAAGCTGAGCACAACAACAAGTCACTGCCTGCTATTGGTAGGAAAGCTTTCGTGAACTACTACATTCGTAACACAGTATGCTCGCCCTTGTTAGATATGTGGTATTTTTTTTGTGGGGCTAATGTGATTGTTATAGTCCAAATTCCACGAAGCGATTGTTGACCTCTCGACGGGACGGGTGCTGCAGAACCTTCTACTGGGACCATTTATCCATGCTAATGGGGATGGAGAGGAGATTGTGGCCATTGAGAAGGCTGCTCTCGCTGATGAAGGTGTAAAAGCTGAGATCGCGAAGCTGCAGCTTCCTGAAGGTACTGTAGTGATTAGTGACCCCTGGATATATGGTAAACAAATCCCTCGGCCTTTGAAGTGTGCGATTAAGTACTGATAGATCACCTTTAGGCGCTGATGGCATCAATGACGCGGAGAGGATGTACCAGTGCTTTCTTTACATGAGAGATCCCTTGAACCCTACAGAAGCAGATTCGAACCACTATGCGCTGCCGCTTCCAATCTCTCCTGTTATCAGCACCGAGTCAATGGAAGTAATTCGCATTGATATCTTGCCGACTGGTGTGGATGAGACAATAAAACCCATCAAACCATACAAGATCAAGCCTCCGAACGAGTATATTCCGGAGCACCAGAAGTTACGGACCGACCTGAAGCCGTTGAATGTTGTTCAGCCGGAGGGGGCTAGCTTCCAAGTTACCCAGGAAGGTACAAGCCATGTACTTTCATGGCAGAAGTGGAAGTTCCGAGTTGGCTTCAACCAAAGAGAGGGTATGGTTCTATACGATGTAAGTGCCTATCAATCACAAATTAACTGAATGCTGAATATTACAGGTACGGTATGACAGTAGAAGCTTGTTCTATCGCCTGAGCCTCAGCGATATGAACATACCATATGCAGATCCACGCCATCCCTACCACAAAAAGTCCGCGTTTGATCTTGGCGACGCCGGCGCTGGCATCATGGCCAACAATCTCAAGCTGGGATGTGACTGCTTAGGGTCCATCTACTACTTAGATGCAGTCCTGTCTGATGACAAGGGCAGCATTACTCCAATGGAGAATGTAGTCTGCATACACGAGCAGGACGCCGGAATCGGATGGAAGCACACCAATTATAGAACGGGACGTGCTGCTGTTGTCCGCTCTAGAGAATTGGTATTGCAATCCATCATCACTGTCTCGCAAGTCTTCACATATTCAACAGAGGAACTAGATATACTAACCTGGCTTCAGAAATTACGAATACATATTGGCCTTCATATTCAACCAAGCTGGTGAGATTGACTACGAAGTACGAGCTACAGGTATCCTCAGCACTCAACCAGTCGATGAGGGCGTCGAGGTACCCTTCGGCACAGTTGTTCACCCTGGCGTTCTCGCCGTCCACCACCAGCACATTTTTAGTCTCCGTGTTGATCCGCATCTAGAGGGACAGGACAATAGGCTCGTCTACGACGAAGCCCATCCAATGCCGCGGTCAGACTTCAACCCTCATGGCATTGGCTACTACGTGCAAGAAACGGTGGTCGAGGAGTCGGGGGGGTACGACCTGGATATCAGCAAGAACCGCCTTTTCAAGATCCAGAACCCGAATGTGCGGAACCCGATTAATGGCAAGCCGGTTGCGTACAAGATCCAAGCTCCAGATTTCCAGAAGATAATTTCGGATAAGGACAGCTTCAACTATAAACGCGCCGAATTTGCAGATCACAATGTCTATGTTGTCAAGCACCAAGACGGAGAACTCTACGCTGGAGGGCTATACACAAATCAGTCAAGAGGAGGCACCGGAGTGCGTGCCTGGGCGGACAGGAAGGATAATGTCAAGGACACGGATTTCGTGCTTTTTATTCAGATGGGTATCAACCACGTCCCAAGAATTGAGGTATGCCGCCTTCTATAACTGGTATGATCAGTCTCTAATTTTGGTACAGGATTTCCCAGTCATGCCATGCGAAATTTTGAAGTTGCATATGAAGGTGCGTTTAATGGGTGAAGATGAATGAAGGATAAAGGATGCTGACGTCACCCACAGCCCGTGAACTTCTTCGACAAGAACCCCGCACTAGACGTTCCCCCGAGTGAGCAAAACTTTAATAAGAGCTCATTATTGAGCAAGAGCCATCATCAACCTAGCGTTGAGGCCAAGATATCAGAAGATGGTTCGTGCTGTGCGCCCAAGTTATGACAGGGGGAATATGAAACAGCGATGGGACCGGAAATGAGTACATGTAGAGCATAGATCATATAAATGAAATGGAACATGAATAGATGGTAGATAAAAATCTCTTATCTGAGTGAGTTTGGTGGCAATCATTGTCGTCCTGCTCCAGTGAAGCAGCCGGCTGGCATGCCAAGCTTTGCCGCATTCACGTGGTACAAGTAGTACAAGTAGTCCAAGCTCACTAGTTCACTTCCTGACAACCTTTCCAACGGTCCTCTTTCACGCACATTCAATTTCTTCAACCGTGCTAGGACCTCATTGATCGTGCACCGACGATGGCACCGAACGATAAAGCCGGCCGGGTGGTTTTCATTGGTAACATTCCTTACGGTTAGTTCCTAGAGCTTCGGTCAACCACAGTGCGCTAACTCGCACCTCACAGGAGGAACCGAGGAGTTGATTGTCGATACTCTTAGCAGAGTTGGACAGGTTCTAAACTTCCGTTTGGTATATGACAAAGAGACTGGTCGACCGAAGGGCTTTGGTTTTGCAGAATTCGCCGACGCAGACGCCGCAGCCTCTGCAGTCCGAAATCTGAATGACTACGAAGTTATGGGAAGGAAACTGAGGGTGGATTGGTCGAACGACAATGGCGCTGGTGATGCAGCGCCCGCAAGCTACACTGCCCCGCCGGCCCCTACGAATGGACAACCAGAGCCCGCTCTCGCTCCATCATCTAGCGCATTGCCTCCTCTACCACCAGGTGTCGATCTTCCGCCGAATATTACATGCCCGGATGCTATCTCACGCACCTTGAATACGTTGCCGGCTCCGCAGCTGCTCGACATACTCTCGCAGATGAAGGGGTTGGTTACAACAGATCCAGCGAAGGCAACGGAGCTGCTGCGTCAAGCGCCGCAACTGGCTTATGCCATCTTCCAGTCGCTCCTTCTGCTCAATCTTGTAGACACGAATTCTCTTGGTCAGTTTATCGACCAAGGCACTTCTGCACCCCCAGCTGCCGCCGCACCTGCACAACAACCACCTGCACCCCAACCACCGCGAAACTTCCCTGTGTATCCCCCACAACCCGTTCCGACACCTCCAACTCACGTGCAACCACCGGCACCGGCTTACAATATTCCGCCCCCGACTCAGGCCCCACAACCGCCTCAACCGGCGATGGACCAGGGCCACTTGTACGCCATGATTATGAACATGCCGCAGTCGGATATCGATCAACTTCCACCAGACCAACGCGCGCAAATCATGCAGATCCGGCAGGGCTTGATTCAGCAAGCTGGTGCTCGGTAATAGATATACGGTTCACCGGCGCGTCAAGGTGGCCTCCGGTTCATATTCTGGAGCTCGGCGTTAAAGGCACTGAAAGCGCGGCGTTGGATAGGCCGGCTTAATAAATGGGATTATACTGGATCTTGGGCCACTTCGGGACGTGCGAAACGTGGTGACATCTGTACCAATACCCAAAAACTTATTATCAGGGAAAAGTCGGAGGTTGCGTGGGGAAAGAGCATGCCTGGTTGGGCTGACATGGGAGTTGAAGCAAGCTTCTTGACAGAAATGTTTCCAAACTCGACCCAGCCTCATTTAGATAGCTCATGTCACCGCACTCTGCCCTCGGCGGGGAGTCTTCAATGGCGGTGCTCGTACAAGTAAACTGGTTCACAATTCCACCTGGTGTGCATATGGTGATTGCTTTTGTGATGCGTTTCGCACATCAAGCGAGAATTGCCGTAAGCTCACGTCTTGGGACCCGGAGGTTGCATTTCATTGGCCAGGTGAAGGGGGGCTGGCAAATGATCTGCATATGGGCAAGGGCACCACTCGACAGCTCCCATCGCCACAACAACTCAGCTATCATCGAGATAGACCGGTGAGAGGCGTCAGCCAGTTTTCTTGTCTTTTGGCATAACCGGCGACTTCATTTTCTGCAAACCGTGTACAATATAACGACATGACGAAGTGACGACTCTCTTCCGATCGATACCCAGCATCCCACGTCGAACGAGTCTTGCGACACGGACCGACGACGTAATTTTCCAACTCTCGCCGCACGAGCTCTCAGCGCTCGTCGCCCTGTAGCATGTGGAACAAGATCACGGGGAAGAGCGACAGCTCCCCGTCTTCCAAGGACGATCGCCGCCGAACCGAATCCACGCGTGCTAAACGCGCCGCCGAGTCCATCGTCTCCTCCAGTTCCTCGCGCAGACCCACTCGCACCGACAGCGATTCGCGTCGAGCGCCAACTTCATCCAGAAATTCATTCCCCCCGGAAGCTCCACCGTCGCGAGCATCTTCCTATGCTACTGCGCACGACGGAGCTTCAGAATATGCAACCTACGACCCCATGGCAGACCGTTCGTCGCGCTCCCGAGGCGCCAACGATGACTTGTACGACGACACCCGCGACGAACGATCTTCCCGCCGTCGAGATGAGCGCTCTTCTAGCTATGATACAAGGACGACCCGCAAGGAGCGGTCACGAAGCAGGGACCGCGAGGACCGGAAGAGGAAGGACGAAAAGCGGGACCAGAAGAAGAGCCGTTCGGACCGGTCAAGCAGCCTGTCCCAGACTGGTGGCTATCGCGGAGACATTGTGGACAGTCCAAAGCCTCTCACCAGAACATTCAGCGACCAGGTCTCCCGCCCAGGCTTTTCTCAGTTCCCTGGTCAGGATGGAGCTCCGATGATGTCTGGCGCATTGCCCACTCCCGCCAATCCTCCTATGTCTTCTTATATCACCGACCAATTTCCAGGCCAGAATCCGGCTCAATTTGCTGCTCCCTCTATTCCGGGTCCCGCTCCAGGTGAAGTATTTGGCGCCGCGGCCGACTATTACGGCGACCAAGGACAGTCTGTGGGTGCTCAGCCTGGTGTACGACCCCAACAACCCTCCGTCCTTATGCCACTTGATACTCCACACCTAATGTCTGCATCCGCTCAGGCCAACCCAGTCCAAGATACCGGGGCTGGTGCTGCGGCCGACTTCTATGGATCTAGTAACATAGACTTGCCTCCCTCAAAACCTCCGAGGCCCTCGATGCCGGGCGCCTTTGAAGACGACCTAGTTCCGCCGAAACCTCCTCGACCCAGTTCGAAGCCTAGTAGCTCCGGCAAACCAGGCAAGTTAGGTTCTGCTGCTGCTTTGGCAGGCGCAGCAAGTCTTACATATGCTCTGGGCCATAGCTCTAATGCCCATCATTCTGAGAGTTACACGAATGGCGTCCAGGGCTCTTCTTCGATGTATATGCAAGGCGTTAACCATTCAACTGCCGCCACTGACGGTAGCTATATGCCCAATTACTCGGCAGCCATGGCGGACGCCCCTCCTCCGAAGCCACCTCGGCCTGGGAAACCGTCCAAAGAATCATCTTCCCATTCCAATGCTGGATTGTACGCTGCCGGAGCTGCCGGCCTCGCAGCTTATGGAATACATCACCACAGTTCGCACCAGCACTCGTCTTCCATGTCTGGCGGCTTTCCTGGCGACCATGATGGACCTGGTCCGTCCCCAAGCCCGTTCATGTCCGGTGGTATGGCTACTAGGCAAGAACAGAAGGGACCAATCACCAAGCTCGTAGATTGGTGGAAGGACCATGAGGATGTTCAGAAGATGGAAGAATATACAGAATATATTGGAGTCTGCCGCGGCTGTTTTGACCCACGTTCGTCAGTCCAGGACGCCCCTAGGAAGCACCACTACAGCCGAAAGCGATCTGGAGAATTCCGACCCTCGGGTATTGAAAAGCAGTCTCGTTATTCCTACTCGGAGCTTGATGCGAAACGGAAGAGCAACAAGGCTGGCTGGCTGGCTGCAGGACTCGGAGGGGTTGGTCTTGCTAAAGCCGGAAAGGCTCTTTTGAATCGAGATGATTTCGATGATACCTACAGTGTTAAGTCAGGACATGCATCCCGCTCACGGACTTCCCTCCATCGTCGGGGTAACCGCAGCCGTAGCCGTAGCCAATCTCGAGATCGGAAGCATCATTCCTCAGGAAGATCGGAGATTCGTTATAGGAGCCGTTCTAGGGATCGGATGTCTCGGCTCTCTACAGGTGTAACTGGCGACCGCAAAGAGTACAAGGTAGTACGCCACCGTTCACGTTCGCGATCTCGTTCTCGCTCTAGGGATCGCAAATCAGGACTCCTGGGAGCAGCGATTGGAGCAGGGATCGCAGCTTCTGCGGTTGGCCACGCGCAGAGGAAGCGAAGCCGCAGCCGATCCACTTCTCCGCAGAAGGTGTTTGTCCACCACCGTAGAGATAGTAGCGATCATGACCGCCGGCATTCGAAACCCCATCGTCCAAGCCATCGGTCATCTCGCAGCTCTCTCACATCCGGTTCCTACGTCGACGTCTCTCAACCCTCCAGGCCTAGAACAGGTGGTTTCCTAGGCGGCTTCTTTACTGCCCCCCCACCGAAAGAGAAGCGGCGGAAGCCTCATTCTCACTCAAAGAAAAAGAAGGGCTTTTTTAATTTCGGGAATGCCTCATCCTCTTCTTCAGACTCGAACCTTGCCTTTGGGGCGGGGTATGATAGGAGGCGCCGACGCTCCACACGACGCAACTCAGACGAGAAGTTTAATTCCGCCTTAGTCGGCTTAGCTGCCACTAGCGCTGCTATAGCTGCTACGCAAGCTGGACGCTCTAAGCATGGCAAGCATAGACCTGAGGTTGTAGCCATTCGGGAACATCGACATGGGCGGGGGGGCTCTGATCGATACAAGCCTGGTCGTTCATCTCGTTCCTCGATTGTTGACGAAGAAGGGTGGGAGTCCTTACCCGAGGATGATACTTCCTCTGACTCGGGAAGCTTCAACTCTGGCCTGGCATTTGGAGATTATGATTGGAAGATGGGGAAGAGCACAGAGTCTCTTGCGTCTAGTGCCTCAGGTACGAGCAAGTGGGGCTGGCGCTGGGGAAGCAAGAAAAAGAAGAAGCCTTCAACCGAAAGCCTTCACAATGCTGTGGCTTCAGCATCCTTCATCGCCCCTGTCGTTGCTGGCACTGCAATTGGTGTAGGGTTAAGTCGACATGACAGCAACGCCAGCAGCGCATCAACTCTCCAATCCGTCTATCCTGTTCAAACAGATGTCAATTCGTATGATGCCATGAGACGGACGAGTGCTGTTCCTACGCCTCAGCCTATTGTGACCGGTCGACCACCGGGTATCATTGAACAACCGCAGCCAGTGCATCAAGTACCTGGGGCCCTATATTCTAGCCAGGCCCAACCTCAGCCGGGTTATGTAGCGCCTATTGGTCCACCAGTCTTCGCGAATATTCCTCCTCAGCCCTCACATTCCGCACAACAATTCCACTCAGGCATGGTGGAGCCCCCTAAGCGGAATTCTGTCCCACCACTTCCGCGCCGTGGAAACTCTTCACCGACGTTGAGCTCTTGGAAACGCGATGCTGCTCTTACTAGTGTAGCTGCTGGTGTAGCCGCTGGTGTTGGCGTTGCTGCGGTCGCTGCCTCGAAGTCCCGTGATCGCCGGACAAGCTCTCCGATTAATGTTCGCTTCGATCTAACTGCCGACCAATCATCGAAGGAGGAGCGTGAACGTCGACGACAAAAAGATCGCCAAGAGGAGGTAGATCACCGCCGCCGCGAGAAACAGCGCGAAGAAGAGGAAGCTCGCAAGCAGGAAGAAGAACGCCGGCGTCGTGAGAAGCAACGCCGAGACGAAGAAGCCCGGAAATACGAGGCAGAACGCTTGGCTAGGATTGCAGCTGAGCAGCATGAGGCAGATCGTCGCCGTGAACGAGCTGAGAGACGTGTTCGAGAAGCTCGAGAAGCTCGCGAAGCAGAGGAAGCAGATCGACGCGCCCGAGAATCTCGGGAAGCTGCTGAGGCTGAGCGTCGGGCTCGAGAGGCGGCGGAGGTTGAGCGCCGGGCTCGTGAGGCTCGCATGGAAGCTCAACGTAGAGAAGATCTTGAACGCGAAGCTGAGCAGATGCGGAGAGAGCGCCGAGAAGCCGATATTCGTGAGGATACTGAACGCCGACAAAGAGAGGCCGAAACCCAAGCAGTTTATGATCGTCGAAACCGGGACTCCGACAGCGACCATAATCGACAGACCCGAACGCTTGAACAACAAACAACTGGAAGCTCGATCGCCAGCGATGTGGGACGTAAAGAGAACGAACTTCAAGAACGGGAGCATTATACCGTTCAGCCTGAGACTTGGAAATCAACTGCGGCGGCCGCCACTGTGGCTGGCGCTGCTGCGGTGATTACTGGTGCTGCAGTATCGTCGCATTGCGATCGATCACCAGCTGTCCAGACTGTAACGCCTGCTGTCAAGACCATTGTGCCCGCTGTCAAGCATGTAGAACCGACGAAAATTGCGCAAGACTATGCGGATGAGGAGATCTTCGACCCTAACATTTTTAAGAAGCGGAGGGCGGAGGAAGAAATATCACGCAGAGCGGCTGTGAAGATTCTTGAAGATATTGACGCCCGGTATAAAGAGCATCCCGTCTCTCAAGCTGACTTCTTCGCACCAGAAGAGCTCAAGGACCATTCCGCAGGCCCTTCGCCAAAGATTGATCCGAACGAAGGTGCCCCCGATCTTCATATTTTCTATGCTCATGACGAATTTGATATTGGTGCTCCGAAAGTTCCGCCTTACCCTTCACCCTACTCTTTCACGGCCACAAGAGATGGGTTTGGGTTGTCTCTACCTTATCCTGTCCCTTCTCTGAATTTGATCCAGCCGACTCCTCCTGGAAGCCGAGCGAACTCTATTCGTGGTGTATCCTTACCTCCCTCGCCAGCCATTGCGCCCGTAGATGAACCGAAGAAGGAAGAGCCAAGGCAAACTGAAGCAAACAAAAGAGGATCAAGAGTTAGTTGGGGCGAAAACCAGTTCCACAAATATGAGGTTCAGACCCCGGAATCTTCTCGCGAATCATGGATCGACCCCGAAGTAAAAGGGGAGAAGCATTCACAAGATGAGATTGTAGTTGAGTTCGACTCACCAGAGTCTGGCAAACGGACGTCTTCCTATCAACCGGAGAAGGAGGCCATAACATCGACTTATGGACCCAAAGAGATGGACGATGCACCAAGCACCCAATATGTCCCGAATCAAGAGGATGCGAGTTGGCCTGAGATTCCAACTAGGAGAATGAGCAAGAAAGACAAGAAAAAGTCTAAAGTTGTAGCCGCAGCGGGGACTATTGGGGCAGCAGGGGTGGCATCATCTTTTGGGGACAAGGCAGATAGAAGCTCGTCAACGCCCAAGGACGAGCCTGTCTCAGATACGCACTCCAGGCTCGTACAATCTGCAATCCCACCTTCAAGCAACGTCTATCAAGCACCTTTCTATGAATCGGTTTCTGATGTCAGTGCATATGTACCTGCTCAGCCAAAAGGTTTTGCTGTAGGGGAGATTACTGAGGAACCAGAGCCTATGACAAGAGTTCACATGCCTGGCGGCTTCGAGGAAGATCCTGAGCCTGAGCCCGAACCCGAACCCCAACCTGCTGCGGTTGAGGAATGGGCCGAAGCTCCAAAGAAGAAGGGTAAAGGCAAGAAGAAACCAAGGAGCACTGACGACGAATTCTCTTCGCAAGTTACCCAAAGGAAGATCGAGGAGAAGCCCGTCCCCGAACCGATCGAAGTCAGGGACGCAATTCCCGAGCTTCAGCGTCAACTAAGCAAAAAGGAAAAGAAGAAGGCCAAAAAAGCTAAACGTGCTAGCTTAGATAACCGGGATGACACGGAGTCTAGCCCACCAGATACCCCCCAGGTCGAGCGCGACATAAGGGATGTGGAGCCATCCTATCCTACTTCCTACAAGCCCACCGATACTTACGAAGGCGGCGTTGATCTTAACAAGACCCCATCGCATGAAAGCGCTAGCAACACTACGAACGCTGCTGTTGCTGGAGGCTTTGCCAGCCTTGTTTTTGGTACAATGAAATCAGACCAGGACAAGACTTCGTCCGACTTGGAGTCAGCGAAGAAGAGCGTGGAGGCCGCAGACACGCACGCTTCGCGCGATGACTACCCATCTACTGCGAATGGAGCTCGCTCATTCGCAGCTACTGAGAGAGTCTCCCCTATTCTCTCCTCTATTCCTTCTACAGCGTTCCAAGACGTTGACGAACTCGCAGAGGTCAAGACACCAAAGCGGAAAGAAAAGAGGGTTAGTGATAAATTTACGCCACCAATTGGGTCCCCTCTCCGGACCGAGGTGCAACACGAGGATTATGTTGGCCTCCAAGCGACGCCAATTGCACCCATGGGCAGAGATGAATTGCTGATCGATCCGCTAAAAGCGCCCACCACCATTCCCACCTACAAAGCCGAAGAACCAAGATCCCAACGCATACATGATTCTGGATACTATGCCCCTGACGACCAGGAACGCATTGATGTTGCTGACCGAGATGATCGGGACGAATTTTTCTCTGCCGACTCGGATGAGATGAAGAAAACAAAGAGCAAGTCTCGCGAGACAGATGACATCGATGCTCGAGACTCTAGGTCGGTTGTATCAAGTAGTAGGTACGACGATGACCTAGATCGCAAGGACACGCGTCATCGTCGTAGAGAGAGTGAACGATCAGAGAGTCGTGACCGTGGATATGAATTCGATGATGGCGAACACAAAAAGAAACATCACAGGCGCCGAGAAACTGATGAACGATCCGAGGATTGGGACACAAGATCTGCCAACTCCGAAACTCGCTCTGAAGCCAATGGCGAGCGTCGGAAGAAGCATAGGAGACGCGAGAGCGAGAGGAACGGCTCTCCTGAAGATCGAGTCCGCTCGTCAGCTGCGTCTGAGCCTGGTGATAGCTACGAACGAGAGCACAAGTCATCGAAACGACGATCGAAACGGGATGGCGATTACGATGATACAGCCTCTGTAGTTTCATCACCTGCGCGATATAATGAAGGGCGGTCTCCCAAAAAGGAAAAAGAGAAGCGTTCCAGCGGACTCTTTAGTCTTTTCAGTAAGTCGAAAGAGAGCCTGGTAGATACTTCTAGCAAGTCCTCCAAATCTAAGGAAGAGCTCGAGGACGTGGATCGAAAACATCGGAAAAAGAAACATCGTGGTTCAGCGTACGGGTCAGATGACGATGATAGCCGTTCGATCATATCATCTCGAGATCGTCGTGAGAAACGGAGAAGTCTTACTGACAGCCGTGATGAAGATTCCAAAGAATCTAGACGAGATAGATCTAGGGACTCACGACATACCGCCGAAGAAGATCAGTCTTTTTTAGGCGATCGGGCAGTGGCAGCCACTCCACTGCCCGCAAGTGAGGGTGAATCTCACGATATCGTAACAAGATCACCTCATACCCAAAAGGAAAGTGGCATACCCGGAGATCGACCCGAATTCCCTCTCCCAACTCTCGACAATTCCCACGCGTTCTCTCCTGAGCAGCGCGATGTCGAGCGTCCAAAAACACCAACCGAAGACACCCGCGCGCTGCTGACCCGTCTTACTGGGCTTCAGCCTTGGCTATTGGAAGCCTTTCCCGACGAATTGCCACCACTTCCAGTATCTCGACCAAATTCCCCATTAGCTCAGACTCCGGAGCCACGTTCCCCTCTCTCTGCTGTCCGTGGATCTGCATCGGCATCTGTTCCATTTCGCTTTCGTCGACCACTAACATCGCCTGGCGTGCAGCGCGATCTCACTCTTGATCTAAAGCATGCGGCAACTCCAGCTAGCTCGCCTCTCCAACAACCGCTATCCCGACGCCATTCTAAGGCTGCCTCGACTGAGTTCAAAGATTCTCGTGAGTTCCGCCCTCTATATCTCGTCGAGCGTAATCGTAAACCCAATGACATCGAAGAAGTGTTGCCAGCACTTCCATCGAGTGGCGGAACATCGCGAACTCCTTCAGAACGCGGAACGACAGAAGATGAGTACCAATCTGCTCTTGAGTCTCCACATATGAGTGCGAGCGATACTTTTGAAGATCCATTCACAGAGCCGCCAAGCCGTGTAGTTTCGCCGCCACATTCTGAGTTACAGGAACGCGAAATTGACGAACTCACTGAGTCTCAGCAGACTACGCCTAAGGCTTTATCATTTCCATCTGGAGTATTAGATCTGCCCGTGCACTCTGATTTACCAGCTCTTGAGATTGCCCCTCTCACTTCTGATGATTCTAGAGGCCTAGGCTTATCGCTTGATGCATCCGACAAACCCCGAGCAATATCACCGAAGCTTCAAAGTCCTCTGGCTCCAAGCGCGCTCATAGACGATACAAATATGGCTGATGCGATGGCCTCACGAAGCAGAGATCCATCCCCTACTAAATCTTCGTCTGCCCTCCAGGATGCCGCTCTTGGTACTTTGATAAGGGGAGCGGCTGCTGCTACGTCGAGGCATCGGAGTCCATCTCCTGCTAGCTATGGGTCCGATTTCATGGCTGGTGAGCCTGATCAGGAAACCATTGATCTCGCTGCCCAGTCTTTCCCCCCTCCAGAGCCGCAAGAACCCGAGCAACCAAGCGTTTCCCGAACCCCTTCATCGAGCTCAAAGAAGACGAAGAAAGGTAGAAAGGGCTCTAAGGGTAAGAGCATTGACTATGGTATTGAATCACCGAAAGAGCTCACCGCTGAAGATCATCAAAAGATTAGGGAGAAGGATGCAGAGGAAGCATTTGAAGGATGGTTCTCTGCTCCCATAGAAGAACCAAAACCCATCGAAGAAAGGAAGGTCGTGCCAATTCAAGAACCTTTAGAGCTTAATCCAAATCTCTTACGTCGCGACAGCAAAGGCAAAACCAAAGGGAAGAAGAAGAAAGGGAAGTCTAAGAAGGATTCGATCTCCGAATCACTCCCGCCAACACCGACGGAAGAACGCCCCTATCCTTCCCCCAGCTCCTCACAATATATACCGCAATTCGTCCCGAGTGAAGAAGACTGGAAAACTAACCGAGCTGAATCTGTCATTACAGATGATGCTACGCTTATAGGCGAGCCGAGCGCAAGCCAGTATGGAGGCTCGCCTGAAATTTCTTCGAAGGAGTTTCGCCGCCAGAAGGTTTTGGATAGCACTGCCCCACGGGATGATAATGACCTTGATGTTATGAATGCCGGTGTTGAGGCTAAGGCACAACAGCTTCGGAGCAAGACTTCGCTGCAAGATTTGCTGGGCCCAGTGCTTTCGAGGAAAATCTCGGAGAGCAAGTTGCAGAATGTTGGGCAGCGAGAGGAATTGGAGGCAGAGACAGAGAGGCCGATCGATCTTTGGGCGGCGACGACGCCGAAGTTGGAGAAGGAGGGTGTGGTTGAGCCGCTGCTGCCGGTGGAGTCTCTCGGTGACAAAAAAAGCGAAAGTCCCGTGGCTGAACCGAGCGTGATAGTCGCTGAGGAAGAGTTCGAATCGGCCCCCAAAGGCAAGAAAGGAAAGAAGGGGAAGAAAGGTCGGAAGGCAAGCAAACAAGTTGAACTTCCAAGCCTTCCTACTGAATCATCTGTGACAAAGAATGAAGTGGTGTCTGAACCGGTTTCAGAAGAACGACACAGTGAGTTGGAGCGAGATATCTTACAACCGGCTTTTGGGAAAGATATGTCGGTTGTTGTTGAAACTCCGACGCCCGTTGTTGCTCAGGACAAGTCAACTTCCCTAGAAGGCACGACGACGGCTGAGGTGAAGGAGTTGATGAGTCAACCTGACCTCGTTCCATCTGCTCTTCATGAAGACAAAGCGGATACTTCGCTGGGGCGATCGACGAGAATGCCTTTTCCTGAGGAGAAGTTAGATGTTCCTGCAGATGCCCTCGATGTCCTAGGTCCAGAATCGAGGAAAATCCTGCCTAAGCAAGAGTCCGTTCATCCTGTTTCTGATGTCCAAGCTTCTGAATCGAAAACCAGTCTGCCCGCGCAAGAGTCCGTTCGAGATGTCCTTGGAGATGTCTTGGATGTCCTAGGTCCAGAATCGAGGAAAATCCTGCCGGAGCAAGAATCTGTTCAACCTCTTCCTGATGCCCAACCTCCTAACGCCCAAGTTCTAGAATTGAAAACAAGCCTGCGCGCGCAAGATTCTGTTCGAGATGTCCTTGGGGATGTCCTCAATGTCCTAGGTCCAGAATCGAGGAGAATCCTGCCTGAGCAAGATTCAGTTCAACCTGTTCCTGACACCCAAGTTCCCGAATCGAAAACGAGCTTGCCCACGCAAGAATCCGTTCAACCTCTTCCCGATTTCCAAGTTCCCGAATCGAAAACGAGCCTGGCCGCGCAAGAGTCCGTTCGAGATGTCCTTGGAGATGTCCTTGATGTCCTAGGTCCAGAGTCGAGGAAAATCCTGCCTGAGCAAGACCCTGTTCAGCCTGTCCTTGATGCCCAAGCTCCTGAATCAAAAACCAGTTTGCCCGCACAAGAGTCCGTTCGAGATGGCCTTGGAGATGTTCTGGATGTCCTAGGTCCAGAATCGAGGAAAATCCTGCCTGAGCAAGAGTCCGTTCAACCTATGTCTGATGTCCAAGCTTCTGAATCAAAAACCAGTTTGCCCGCGCAAGAGTCCACTCGAGATGGCCTTGGGGATATCCTGGATGTCCTAGGTCCTGAGTCAAGGAAAAACATGCCCGAACAAGAATCCGTTCAACCTGTTCCCGATGCCCAAGCTCCTGAATCGAAAACGAGTCTGCCCGCACAAGAATTTGTTCGAGATGGCCTTAGAGATGTCCCCGATGTGCCCGGTCCGGAATCAAGGAAAATCCTGCCTGAGCAAGAGTCCGTTCAACCTGTTCCCGATGCCCAAGCTCCTGAATCGAAAATGAGCCTAGCCACGCAAGAGTCTGTTTATCCTCTTCCTAACGCCCATGTTCTAGAATCGAAAAGGAGCCTGCCCGGGCATGAGTCCGTTCAAGGTGGCCTTGGGGATATCCTCGATGTCCTCGATCCAGAATCGAGGAAAATCCTGCCCGAGCAGGAAGAGTCAGTTCACCCTGTTCCTGATGCCCAAGCTCCTGAATCAAAAACCAGTCTGTCCGCGCAAGAGTCCGTTCAAGATGGCCTTAGAGATGTCATTAATGTCCTAGGTCCCGAATCGAGGAAGATCCTGCCTGAGCAAGAGTCCGTTCAGCCTGTTTCCGATGCCCAAGCTCCTGAATCGAAGACAAGCCTACCCGAGCAAGAACCTACTAGAGACGTCCACTCTACTCCTACTCCCGAACCATCTCAATCTTTCACAAAATCTCTTTGGGGTGCATTCAGATGGGGCAAGAAGAAGCCAAAGACGCCCGAACCACTGCCACCTTCCCCAGCACCGGTGTCAGAGAAGGAGGGTGTTCTAGTACAGGAACAGCCCACCCTGGCTCAGCCCCAACAAACTCTTGAGCCCTTGGGCCTCGCTGGTGCGTCCTCGGAGATGCTGCCTCCTTCGGTCCTACCGCTTAGCACCCCCTTTGAATCTCAGGAACAACCAAGCTTTGAGATAGGAGAGCCTCTGCCCCAACTTGACTTGGAGGCTAAGGGAATCGGTCCAGATGAGGAGACAACCCAGAGTACCAAAGAGGCTAAGGAGATTCCTAGCGATAAAGATAAGGAGATCCCCCTGGAAACTGTCCCTGAAGTTCTATCCGAACCCCGAACCCTAGCGGGAAATGATGAGTTGGCTCTTCCCTTGTCAAAAAAGAGGAAGGACAAGAAAGGAAAGGGTAAAGGCCGAGCCACGGACACTGCCCCCTTCACATCTATGGAGGCTGAACCTAGTGACATTAAGAAGTCTGATGCTGCTGAGCCCCGAGATCAGACTCGTGAACTAGAGCGAGATCTTCCCGTCTCTGAGCCAAACCCCGAAGATGACGAATGGGCTTTGCAGGGTAAGAAAAAGAGCAAGAAAGACAAGAAAATACGCAAGCGGGGAAGTCTTCAAGTATCTGAATCGGTAGAGCCTGAGCTGGCACCTGAAGCGGCAATTCAAGTACAGGAGTCTCACTCTCTGGAGCTAGAGTCTGGGCAAGACATTCCACAGTTGGGTGGGGAGCAGATTTCTGTTGAGTCGGAACCAGGTATTCCAGCGACGGGAAAGAGTATGACAGATGTTATAATCGAACCATCAACCCCTGGTGAAGATGAGTGGGCCATTCCAGACAAGATGAAGGGCAAGAAGGGCAAGAAAGCCTGGCGGGAGAACACGCAACCTTCAAGCCTTGTTGAAGCCGAACCAAGCAATCAAGACCTTGCTCCTCAAGAGAACATTACTACCCTAGAGGAACCTGATGCGACTCTCAACGTGGATCCTAAAACATCGGATACACCTCGCATCACTGAGCAAGACGTCCTTCCTGATCCTGAATCTATACTCCAGAGGGATGAATCAGTGTTCACTCCGAAGAGGAAAGGCAAGAACAGAAAGGGAATGGACGACAGGCAAAGTATCGAGCAGGAAACTCATGGGCAGGTCCTCGAACCTGAGTCTAACACACAAGACAGTGTTGGGCAAGTACGAGATCCGGCCCAATCTTTGGAATCCACTCAAATCGATTCCAGCATTCAAGACACCGTCATCACTCAAGGCGAGCCAATCCAAGATCTCCCACAGCTCTCGGAACAAACACCAGAGGATGAATGGGCCTTAACTTCATTGGGGGACAAGAAAATGAAGAGCAAGAAGGCAGACGCTTCACTTGAGGTCGAACCACCTGGCCCTTTGGACATTGAGCTGAGTACTCAGGAAGATGTTCTGGTGCTCAAAACGGAGGAGCACATCCTTCGAACTGTCGAACCTCAGATTAGCATTGAGCCTGAGGTTACATCACAATCAGAGTTGTCTGTCACTCCCGAACCTGAATTGAGTGTTCAGCAAAAAGTCCCACTACTTGAGCAGGAGCAAGTTTCTCGAGCCCACGAATCTGAGCTTGGGGCGCAGTTAGACATCCTTTCCTCTGAGTCTCAAACTAAGAATAATGTTACGGAGCTTTCAAAGGAGCAAGAGATTCTAGATGAGTGGTCAGTGCCATCGTCAAAGAAGGAAAAGAAAGAGAAGGGCAAGAGCGGCAAAGCAATGCAGGAAGATGAACCCTCTACTTTCGTCGAGTCAGCCCCGAGTACGCGAGACGTCGTCGCCGCCATGGAGGAAGATATTACACAGACATCTCAGCCATTGGAGCCTGAGCTCACCATTCAGCGCGACATCGAAGCCCAGCTTAAAGAAATACCTCAAACAGTGCAAGAACCTGTTGCAGAGGATGAATGGGCAGTTCCCGTGTCTAAGAAAGCCAAGAAGAAAAAGGTGAAAGAAACGAAAGCTGTGCAAGATGAACTGTCCCAAGTCCTCGAACCTGTCCGTGATACTGATGATGCCTTGGAACCTGAGCCTGTCATCCAGCAAGAGATCGCACCTCAGCCCGAAGAACTGCCTCAAACACTACAAGAATATGTTGCGGAAGATAAATGGGCTGCCCCCGTCTCTAGGAAAGACAAGAAAAAAGCCAAAGGAAAGAGAGCTGCGCAAGATGAACCATCGCAAATTACCGAGCCTGTTCACGACGTCGATGATGTTCTTGATGTGGATAAAAAAGAGGCTGAGTCAATGCCCGTCGATCAGAGTCGGGATCTCACAGCTGGTGATGATATCTGGGAAGCACCTTTGTCTATGAAGAGAAAGAAGAGGAAGGGCAAAGGGAAGAAGGCTGCGCTTGAGAGTGAGTTTGTAGAGAATGTGGGGATGCTGGGCGAGGAGCAAGATGAGCTGGATATAGAAGAGTGGACCCGAACTGAGGTTTTACCTGAAGCTATCCCTAAGGTCCGAGATGAAGCCGCAATGGAAGGTGTTGGCGAGGCTTACCTTAAAGATCATTCTGAGGCTCAGATACCTTCTCAAAGCCTAGATACTCCTCAGCCCGAAGGCTTCCATGAATCTCAGCGTCTTTCTGAACCTCAGATCGGCTCCGAGATTGAACGAGACATCAAGGAGGAACCATGTTCGGACACTCAAGGTGGTTCTTCAACACAGACATTCGAGGAAGCGAAGGACGACGGTGACGAATGGGCCCCTATGTCCAAGAAGGCCAAGAAGGCCAAGAAGACGAAGACATCTGCTCTCCTTGAAAGTGAGACCCCATCACTAATCGCAACACCCGTCGAGGAGTCTAAAGAAATTATTCCTGAGGACCTTGCCGTATCTACGACCCAAGAGCTTAAGGAGAAGGTTGTAGATGAACGGGTACCCATTTCCAAGAAAGACAAGAAAAAGGGAAAGAAGGCGAAGAAATCTGCTCTCCTTGAAAGCGAAACTCCACCGTCCGTTGCAACACCAGTCAAGGAGTTCATTTCTGAGGATCTTCCTGAATCTGAAACTAAAGAACTCGAGGGGAATACGGACGTTGATAGATTGGCACCTATTTCCAGGACAGACAAGAAAAGCAAGAAGCTCAAAAAATCTGCTCTTATTGGAAGCGAAACCTCTCTATCCGTCGCAACGCCTGTCGGCGAGTCTGAAGAGATTATTCCTGAAGACATTCCTCTCCCCGGGACCCGGGAGCTCGAGGATGTGAAAGCTGAACAGGTTCCTAACGATAGCTTCGAAAGCTTCGCCCCTACATCCAAGGGCAGAAAGAAGGCTATGAAGGCTAAGAAGATTACAAAATTTGAAAGCGAAACGCTGGACCCTGGTTCTGCATCAACCGAGGGGTTGAAGGAACCAATGCTGGACGTTAGGCAGTTGAAGGTGAAAAATCGGGAAGAGCAAACTTCGGAAATGACCCCTGTATTTAATGAAGAGCATGCTCAGCCAATTGTTGAAAATCAGGTGGAATCAGCGGTCAAAATCCCAGAAACGCAAATGGAGCTCTCAACTCCCATAGCACTGCGAGTCGACGAATCGTTCCAAGACAGTGTTCAGGTTCCACTAGTTATCTCCTCTTCTGAAGCAGGCAAAACCTTGGGTATCCATATTTCCGACACCGAGCCTGAGACTACTGCTCACGACAGCAAACTAACCGAGACGAGGTCCATGGATGATGTTCATTCTTCCGCTTCACCAAGTGAGGCGCAAGATTCGACCACGGATGACTGGGGCTTCACATCGTTGAAGAAGGGCAGGAAAGGGAGGAAAGGAAAGAGCAGACAAGTTGTCGTTGAAGAGCCCGCATCTTATATTCAACCTCCTGAGCCACAACCTGGGCCACTTCCTACCGACATTACGCCTTCAGATTTTCAAGTTAAACCACTTCCTAATACCGAGGAAACGGTTGAACATACGCTTCCGAGTCAACCTGATCCTACAATTGTCCAACCAATCGAAGACTCTTCATCTACACTTTTAGCTGAGGCGGAGGAAGAGTGGGACGTTTCGACCTTGCAAAACCCAAAAAAGAAGGGCAAACGTGCGCCTGTGGTCGAGGACCCTAGCCAAGAACGCAGCACTCCCCAAATGCAGCCTCAATCTACCTCCCACAACGTTCCTATTCAAGATGATTTAACATTTCCGCCTGAACCAGAGCCAGCAAAGGATGAAGATGTGATTTTCGACGACCAAACCGCCCTTCCACTAGAGCCGGAGAAGCCAAAGGGCAAATATTTAGACTCGCCATCTTCCCAAGGTGATCAGATTCAGGTGGAGGCGGTTTTACCATTGCCACCCGTTCCGAGCGCCATGCCTGAAGCCCAGGCTAAAGAAACGACTCGAGATATCTTGTCCGAAGAGCCACATGCTTCCATCGACACTTTTGAACAATCTGTTACTCCTTCCGCCGAACTCACAGAGCCAAGGCCTGTAGACTGGGACTTCCCGATTTCAAAGAATAAGAAAAAGGACAAGAAAGGCAAAGGCAAGCAGTCTAGCGCGGTCACTTCGGTCCCCGAAGCCCTTCCCGAAGTTAAAAGTGGGAGTACAAGTCAAAACATCTCTCCCACAGTAACTGAAGAGGCCCGGTCAACAGTCACACTACCAGTGGAGCCAGACCAGCCTGTTGAGGATGATTGGGGTTTCCCGGGGTCCAAGAAGGATAAGAAGGCGAAAAAGGGCAAAAGAAAGCAATCGGGAACAGCCACTCCAATCTCTGAATCTTTTCTAGAAGTCGAGAGTGCGCAGAAAGGCGTCACTCTCTCAGCAACAGATGAAGCCCACCTGATACCCACGTCGTCGCCAGAGCCCGAGCAACCTGCCGAAGACGACGGGGGTTTCTCGGTGTCCAAGAAAGATAAGAAAAAAGCGAAGAAGGGCAAAGGAAAGCAATCGGGAACAACCACTCCAATTTCTGAACCTCTCCTCGAAGTCGAGAGTGCGCATCAAGGCGCCAATCTCTTAGTATCAGATGA